>NC_063367.1:22581474-22618694 GCF_021869965.1 Rhincodon typus | reverse complement strand
TCTGATGAAGAGTCTAGGCCCGAAACGTCAGCCTTTTTGCTCCTATGATGCTGCTTGGCCTGCTGTGTTCATCCAGCTCTGCACCTTGTTGTCTCTGCTTGCATTCAGAACTGGCTTTCCCATAGAAGAAAGAGGGTAATGGTGGGGGAAGGGTGTTTTTCAGGCTGGAGGTCTGTGACTAGTGGTGTTCTGCAGAAATCCATACTAGGACCTCTGCTGTTTGTGATATATAGAAATAACTTGGATGAAAATGAATATGGGTGGGTTAGTAAGTTTGCAGACGACACAAAGATCGGTGGTGTTGTGGATAGTGTAGAAGGTTGTCAAAGGATACAGCGGGATATAGAGCATATGGGCGGAAAAATCGCAGCTGGAGTTTAATCCGGGTAGGTGTGAGGTGCTGCATTTTGGGAGATCGAATGTTAAGGTAAGGTATACAGTTAATAGCAGGACCCTGAACAGCATTGATGTACAGAGGGATCTTGGGGTTCAAGTCCATCGCTCCTTGAAAGTGGCCACACAAGTAGGTAGGGTGGGAAAGAAGGCATATGGCATGCTTGCCTTTATTGGTCAGGGAATTGAGTGCAAGAGTCAGGATGTCATGTTGCAGCTTTATAAGAGTTTGGTTCGGCCACATTTAGAGTATTGCGTTCAGTTCTGGTCACCACATTACAGGAGGGATGTGGAGACTTTGGAGAGGGTGCAGAAGAGGGTTAGCTGGATGCTGCCTGGTTTAGACAGTATGCCGCTATAAGGAGAGGCTAGAAAAACTCAGGTTGTTTTCTCTTGAGCAGTGGGGCCTGAAGAGAGACTTGATAGAAGTTTATAAAATTATGACGGTCAGAATCTTTCTCCCGGAGTTGAAATATCTAACACTAGGGGGCATGTGTTTAAGGTGACGGGGCAAAGTTCAAAGGAGACGTGACAGGCAGGTATTTTACACAGAGAGTGGTAGGAGTCTGGAACACACTGCCAGGGTGGTGGTGGAGGCAGATACGTTAAGAGCATTTAAGGGATCTTTAGATAAATACATGAATATGCAAGGAATGAAAGGATATGGACCAAGGGCAGGCAGAAGGGATTAGTTTAATTTGGCACAACATCATGGGCCGAAGGGTCCATTCCTGTGCTGTACAGTTCTATGTTCTATGTTCTATGTTCTGAGGTGATTTTCCTCTAGTGCTCAATATCAGGTAGCAGTTGAATGCCAGATTTTACTTCCCGCAGTTGGAATATTTTAGGATGGGCTGGATTGAAGAAGTTCACTACTCTAGGAATCAGTGCAGTGCCATTGTGTTTAGCTTGTTGAATTGTGTGTGTAGGTGTAATGTCAGCATGTGCCTTTGTGATGGTGATGTTATTGTAATATGTGTACATACCCCTTTCAGTTCAGCAGTAAGTTGCTCGTTTGCCCTTTCTGTGTTTGTTCATTCTGTTATGTTCCCATTGTGCTTTGGTTTGGTTTATTTTATTTTCATTTTCTCCTTTTTTTATTTTTATTTTTGTTTTGTTTATCATTGTGTCTGCCATCCTATACCCATCCCTACCTGTATCCAAGATGTTCCCATTCCAACGTTTCCCCCTCCCTCACTGACAAGTGCCACTGCTGACCATCTAGCAGCTGCCAAGGCTGGACTCCTGCCCTCTGCTCCTCGGGATGTGATGGCTCTCCTCGTCTCCACACGCTTCATCAAGTTGACTTGGCGCCCACCTGCAGAGCCTCATTCTGAGATCCTCACATACTTGGTTTACTACTCCAGAGATGGCACCAACAGGTAAGAGTCACAATCAATCACCCCTACCCCTCTGCAATAATATTGGTTTTAAGGAATTTAAGATGTATTAAACATGGAGAGACTGTTTACTGGCTCAAGTGTTTCCCAGTTTAAAGGCAATTTAATATTCCTTCATTTTATTTTATTTCAATCAAACCCAATTGTCTTCTCTCCTGATTCATGCTGGCACTCAGGTTCCAGTGACACCAAATGGTGAGTGCTGAACAAACTGAGAGAGGGAGGGGTAGTTTTCTCTTAATACTTGTCTTAGATGGCAGATTGTTGGTGATTTTATCCTCTGCACAGAATGATGAGAACCTGTTTCTGAAAGCATGGGGAAGTGGCCAATTCTCAAGTGACACCAGCATGTCCCTGCAACATTAAAAAGCTTGGTTGACTAGCTTGGTAGAATCCAAACACTTCACCAGTTTTTGGCCATAGTTTAGTAGATCTGACTGCACTATTTCTAAGAACAGGGCAGTTCACCCTGTTGTCTTGACCGTCAACTAACATCACCAAAAAATCAGATTACCTGTTATTTTGGTATTGCTATTTGTGGGATGTTGCTGTGTGAAAATCAGCTGTTGTGTTTTCTACATTATAATGGTATTCAAAAATAGTTGGAGATGTTTGCTGTAATCCCATTTCTCTGCTACCACCGTCTGTTCTATTCTCTCCTTTCAAATACCTCTTACACTTTTAAATTCATCTCTAACCTCTGTCTCATTATTTCTATCCTGTCCCTTATTCTAATAATAATCCTGGTTTACTAAGCATTGAAAATAAGGTTTCATTATTCCTCTTCCTTAATTTATTATGGCCTTCCTTAACTTTTGTTGTCTTAGTGAAAATTATGCCAAATTTATCTATCTCCATTTATCCCTAGTGTCATTCTAGTGAATTTTTGTTATGTCTTGCCCCAGTTTGTTTACCCTTCCTATAATGGGGTGCCTGGAATATAGTCTCTGATTATGCCTCAAACAAATCTTGCTCAAACTTAATACTGATCCCCTGTCTTTTTATGGAAAACCTAATAGCCTGTTTGTTTTCTGTGGCTTTTATGTTTCAACGTCCCTGTTTTCTGATCCATAATGTAGAAAACAGCATATGGTTGTTTGTACAGTCATCAGTGTACCTACATTCTTTAGTCTCTTCCTTCACATGTTGGGGATCATTACAATTTTGGGATCTTCTTTTCGCTGTTATGTTTATTAAAAACTCTTGCTCCACCATCCTCCAACTCTCTTGTCCAAGTGCCGTTTTTTTCTGTGCATTTAGACAGTGTGTTGGGAAATACCTGGCTAAGGGAGGCCACCATGTTCCAACCTTGTCCTTGTCTCAGGTTCACAGATCACATTCCCATGCAGGGCTCATGAATAATGATCAGGATTCGAAATCCCCACTGCTTTTACATCCCTGGTCTAGGGGTATGATTGCATTAACTCTAAGTATATAAGGTAAGCACACTCACACCAGATGAAGCGAAATATTGCCGTATCAGTGGCTCTTCTTTCCCACTCGGCCATTGAGAGAGCTGAGTGAGGTAACTCGACACTGCCCTAATGCAATAAAGACAGCTGTGTTGTCCTTACCTCCTGATCCGTAAGATGTGTGGAGCAGCAAGTATCGTAGAGACGTTATCAGTTCCAATTGGGTGAATTGTGCTGAAATGGTTGTTATTATCTTTAATAGGGAACGTGTGGAAAATACAAGTCGACCTGGAGACTTGGAAGTGACAATTGGTGACTTGATGCCAGATGTGAAGTATGTTTTCCGAGTGGTTGCTCACAATAAGCATGGAGCAGGAGACAGTTCTAGTCCTTTCAAAGTGGCCACCCAGCCTGAAGGTCAGTCCTTGTGATCCATCAATACCTCTATACCTCCGCGGTGATCATCTTTGTATATATGCTTGTCGTGCACTGTAACTTCTGTTCTAGCATAGAAACCTGGCTCTAACCCAGGCCACATTATTGTTACTATTTTCAGTTTTGCCTTGAGCAGCAGCTACAGTTCTGCATGATCTGACCCCCTTTGGTATTTGGACAAGTCACCATTTTTTCCTGTGTAAGCCTGTGTGTCATCAGGATGATGTGAGGCTAAGAATTGACTCCCATATCTTGACCTGATGTCTACACAGAAGCAGGAATCCCTGACTGGTTTATTCCCTCCATTGGTGACTGAAGGTATCGCTGTGACTGATGCCCTGGCTCAGAACAGCCAGTTGTCATGGCCAAGGAACTGAAGCTGCCTCCGTGGATTGTGTGGCTCAGTATTTTGTGCCCACGTTTTAACCTTGTGATGCTCTGCATTTGTCTCGGGCAGCCTACACTCTGCCCACATTGTGTTAAACCTGCATATACATGGCAAGGAAATGGTTAGTTTTCATTCTCTGGTGAGGGAGAAACTGGAATTTATTTATGTGGAATTTTTTTAGAACCAGTTGTTTTAGTACTCTAAAAATTACCTGGCTTCAACGGGCTAGAAATGAGTGCAAGGAAATAGGACAGCTTTTCCATGAGAGTTCCACTGGCTGTATATTACAGAGATCAGGATCAGGACTATGTAGCTGGCTACAGTCTCTAGTGGCCACAGCCTCACTGTTTCATTGAGTTGTGAGTTCCTGGAACTTGCTATGATCTTCAACAGACTATTAAACAATTCTCTATTCCAGAGTTGCATCCACAGCAATTTGTTTAATTCTGTATTCCAAAATTTAAAAACATAAAATGTTGGAAACGTTGCAGTGCACTCAGCTTCTGAAAGGAAAATAACAGCTTTTTGGGTAAAACACAATGTTAGAAATCACATGAAGTCTCAGGCCTGTCATTTTCTCGAGCTGAAACAGCTTTAGGTGTGCTGAGTACATTCAGGTCTGGCAGATTTTATTTCTTTACTCAATAATCTATGCAAAGTTTCTTTTAATCCAAACTTTTGGAGTTTTTCAAAATTTGTTTGAGGGATGTGGGTGTTGCTGGTTCTGTCAGCACTTATTGCCCATCCCTGATTACCCTGAAGAAGGCAATGGTGACCTGAGGTTTTCATTTCTAATTTTCCATTTCTGGAATTTTTTTAAGAAGTACAATTGTAGATAGAACAGAGATGTCTGACCTTCAGTGCATTTGAGCCATTGTGATTAATCTGACTCTCAAAATCTGTTTTCTTTGGGTTTCTATTCCTCACTCCCAGGCTTGCTATTTAGATTAGGTGGGGTTGAAATTTCAGAGAGGCACAGTTTCGCACTTTTGCCTCATTGCTGGATAAATGCTCAATGAGAAGATGATATGATATTGGCAGCAGGATGGTAATGAATGGAATTTAAGATTTACACGAGGTACCCACCTCCGATCTAAGAAGATTTGCTCCTGTATAGAAGGAAACTGTATTCATTAAAACTATCCATTACACATTGAAGACGTTTCCAAATACTTCAAGCTAATGAATTACTTATCGTTATTGTTAAGTAAGCGTCGACTGCAACATTGAAGCACTTCCTCAGCACTGACCTTCATCAGTGTGGCACTCCCTCTGGTAAAGGTAAAGTTGCCAAAGGCCCACAGAGCTGCCCTCATTAGAGATAGATAACTGGTGGTGAGTTAGCCAGAGGGTCACCACACCTCAAGCAAGGGGTGAGGTTGGGAAGGCAGGACCTTCATGGTGACCTCAGCCAGTGCAGGAATTGAACACAGGCTGTGACATTGCTCTCATAGCAAACCAGCCGTCCAGCCAACTGAACTATCTGATACCCTACACCCTCAATATTGAACTTAGATTGACAGCAGTAAATTGGGTTAATGAAGTTGTGACTACTTCCCCTGGAGTGTTTTGCAACAATCTCTGCTGAAAGTACACTTGTGTACATGTCGCGTGAGCAGAAGGTGCGCTCAGTCCACATTGACAAATAGCCCATTGATGCTTCTATTTCACCTTGAAATTGGAGAGTCGCTGTGTGGGTGAAGTTCCAGGGTGGCCAACACTCCTGAGGTTATCCTATTTAGAGTCACTGCTTCATGGGGAAAGAGAGAATTACTGTGTGTTTATTATTGTATTCTTCACAGTAGTTGCACTGAGCAGGCAAGAACTGCTTCCAGTATATGTGTGGCAGGAATGTAGCAGTTATCTGTGTCCCTTTTTAAGAGAGTGAAGGTGTGTGAAGGCATGTTCAGTGTGGTGAGGCTGCAGGTGTGTGTGCAGGCTGTGTTGGCATGCAGCTGCTGGCTGTGATGCCAATCGGTGTTGCGGCACTAATTGAAAGAAATGGGTCATGACTGAATAAAGCAAACAACTGTCAGGCTTGTCCAAGTTGGTTTGATTTTTTTTTGCACCAGTAAGCATTGTTAATTAAACATTTTCATCATTGTGTTCAGTGCAGACATGATAGTTTGAATTTCATTTTCTTTCCCACTTCTGCAGAGTGGTTGAATTTACTAATGTTCCTTTGTGCAGAGGATACACGGAGGTACCTATTTGTAGCTTCACTCTGAGGTCAAGCAAAGGCACGGACAATCCTTCAGGTTGGCAATGAGCCATAAAGAAAAGCAATAAATCTGATTTAGAAATATATTCCTTTGTTTCTTGCATATGTGACCTTGTGATAACCTAGATTGAGTTTACACATCAAGCACTTATGTTCTGTAGACCTGATTTCAATATTGAAAATAATTTCTAATTTCCAGTAAAAGAGCAAGGATCAGAAACATGCCTTTAGTCCTAAAAGCCAGTCCCTTCTGGACAAATCTTGATATCACCTATGCACATCCACATTATAGAGCAACAGGTCAGAGGAGGACCCTGAGACAAGGAGACAGCATGACCTAGAGGAGTGGGTGAGCTGAGGACCATTAGGAAAATAGTAGTATGGGAAATGAGGGTCAGATAATGGTAGGAAGGGACAGTGAGAGTAAAACTTAAATATACACCAACAATCAAAACTACATGTTACAAAAATCACAAAAAGACGAAACTTAAGACTCTGTATCTGAGCGCACATAGCATTCATTATGAAGTATCAATTGAAGTGAGTAAATAAATGGCTATGATAGCTATTACAGAGACATGGCTTCAGGATAACGGGAATGGGTCCTGAATATTGAAAGGTATACAATATTTAAGAAAAGTAAGAAGATAGGTAAAGTTGGAGGGACAATAAATCAAGGATGACATTGTTTAAGGTGACGTTTGTACAGGAAATGAGGATGCAGAATCAGTTTGGGTTGACGTGAGGAATGGTAGGGGAAAGAAGTCACCAGTGGAGGTGGAAGTACAGACCCTCGAACAGTAACCAAAATGTTGGACAAAGTATACAGCAAGTAATATTGGGTGCTTGAGATAAAGGGACTGCAATATTTATGTGTGACTTTAATCTATGTGTAAACTGGAAAAATCAGATTGGCAGTAATAGCCTGGATGAAGAGTTAGAATGCTTTAGAGAGAGTTTCTTCGAGCAGCATGCTCTGGAACTGACCCAGCAACAAATTATACTAGTCTTTGTATTGTGTCATGTAATAGAATTAATTAATGACCGCAGAGTGAAGGCACACCTAGGTAACAGTGATCACAATTTGATTGAATATTATCCACCATCAGTGGTTAACTGAAGAAGTTAGGGAAAGCATCGAATGTAAGAAAAAGGCATATAACCGTGAAAGCAAAGTGCAGGTCAGATGATTGGTCAAAATATAAAGAATGGCAGAGAATGACTGAAAGATTAATCAGGAAGAAATTAGAACACAGCTACATTCTCTGTAATTATTTCTTCCTTCCTCTGGAGTCCATGCATGATAGTGACTTCAGTCAGTGTGCAGCCGTGCTGCAAAGAGGTGTTGTTGATATGAGAGGAAGTTAGCTAGGAAAGTAAAAGCAGATACCCAGAGTTTCTACAGGTGTTTAAAAAAAAAAGAGTAAGTAAAGTGAGTGTTCACTGTCTAGAGAATGGGAATGGGGAGTTAATAGGAGAAAATAAGGCAATGATAATAAATGAACACATATTTTGCTTCTGTCTTCACTGTAAAGGATACAAAAAAACATTCCAGTCATAGCTGTAAACAGGAGGTGGAAGTGAGAGAGGACCTTACCAAATTATGTTATGTGGGACACATTGCTAAGCAAACTGATGGAGCTGTGAGCTGACAAGTCTCTGGGTCCTGATGGACTTCATCCTAGGGTCTTGAAAGGGGTGGTTAATGAGGTAGGAGATGCCATTGTTGTTAATTTTTCAAAATTCTTTAGATTCAGATAAAGCTTAGACAGACTAGGCAGGAGCAAATATAATGCTGCTGTTCAAGAATGGATGGAGGCAGAAAGCAGGGATCTATGGCCCTGTGAACCTGTAGTCTGTCATGAGGAAGTGTTAGAATTGATCATTAAAGAGATTATAATTATACATTTAGAAAATCGCGGGAGGTAAATGGGAAGTGTGAATGTATTAGGGTTCTTTGAAGCAGTGGGTAATGGTGCAGTGGGTATAACGGAGCCTTGAGATGTTCCATTTTTGGATTTCCAGGAGGCATTTGATAAGGTGCCCCATCAAATGTTATTGTGGACAATGAAATCTCATGGCGTAGGGGTTACATATTAGCATGGATAGGAGAATAGATGACTCGCAGAAAACAGAGATTATATATAAACAGGTCTTTTTCTCATTGGCAGGATGTGATGAGTAGAGACCTGCAGGGGACTGTGTTGGTGCCTCAACTTTTACAATTTGCATCAATGACTTGGATGAGGGAAATGAACGTGTGGTAGCTGAATTTGCAGACCATACCAAATATGTAGGAAAATATGTTGTGAAGAAGATCTAAGGAAGTTGCAGACAGATATAGTCGGTTGATAAATTTAACAATTGAAATGTAACGTTGGAAAGGGTAAAGGAGTTCACTTCAGCAGAAAAGCGTGCAGAATTTTATTGAAATGGGGAACAATGCAGAAGTCTGTGACGCAGGAGGATTTAGGTGTTCTTGTGCATGAGTCATAAAAAATTAGGATGCAGGTACAGCAGATGATTTAAGAAAGATGATGGAATGCTATTTATTACAAGATTTGATTTGATTTATTTATTTTCATGTGTACTTGTTACATGTATTTGTCACAAATACAGTGAAAAGCATTGTATAGAATCATAGTCATACAGCATGGAAACAGACCCTACGGTCCAACCAGTCCATACTGACCATAATTCCAAACTAATCTAGTCCCACCTTCCTTTGCTTGTCCCATATCCCTCTAGACATTTTATATTCATGAACTTATCTAAATGTCTTTTAAATGTTGTAACTGTGCCTACATCCGCCATTTCCTCTGGAAGTTCATTCCGCACAAGAACCACTCTTTGCATTTAAAAAAAATTGTCCCTCATTCTTTTTTAAATCTGCTTCCTTTCACTTTAAAAATATACCCCCTAGACTTGAAATCACCCACCCTAGGGAAACGCCACCTGTCAATTCACATTATCTGTATCCCTCATGATTTTATAAACCTCTATAAAGTTATCCCTCCACATGTTACAGTCCAGTGTAAAATGTCTCAGCCTATCCAGCCTCTCCATATAACTCAAACCATCCATTCCCAGCAACATCTTGGTAAATCTCTTCTGAACCCTCTCCAGCTTAATAATATCCATCTTATAGCAGGACGACCAGAGCTGGATACACTTCTCCAGAAGAGGCCTCACCAACATCCTGTACAACCTCAACATAATGTCTCAACTCCTTTCCTCAAACGTCTGAGCAATGGAGGCAAGCATGCTAACACCTTCTTAACCACTCTATCTATATGTGATGCAAACTTCAAAGAAATATGTGCCTGAACCCCTAGGTCTCTCTGTTCTTTTAATTGTATAAGTCCTGCCCTTGTTTGTTTTACCAAAATGCAATATCTCATATTTATCCAAGTTAAACTCCATTTGCCAGTCTTCAGCGCATTGACCCAATTGACCAAGAACTCTTTGTAATCTTAAATAACCTTCACTGTCCATTATACAACCAATTTTAGTATCATCTGCAAACTTACTAACTATGCCTTCTATATTCTCATCTAAATCAATTAAATAAATGAGAAACAAAGGGGGACCCAGCAATGATCCACGGGAAGTAATGTATAATGTTGCCACTCTCCAATGCCATCTTACAACACAGAAAATAAACCAAGACTTGGAATATAAAGGTAGAAAATAAAGAAATAAAGTTAAGAGTTCAGCTTTACAGTTCTTGTTAAGTGCTTTGCTTTTGGTCTGGATCCGGGCTTTTCCACCCAATGCTGAGACCAACACCAGCATTTGGTTCCTGACCAACACTGACACAGGATTGTGATCACTCCACTCTTGACTGATATCCTCTCCCAAACCCAGGAACTTAGAGACCTGTTGCTGTCCCAGTACAGTGCCAGATGATGTGCTGTCCTGCCTTGAGGATACTGAGGGAGCTTCTTGACACATTGTCAATTTCAGACTTGCATGTAAATAAGGACAAGGATAGAGAGGAATTGAACATAAGAATAAGGATGTTATGCTTCAGTTATACAGGGGGGCATTTGTGAGATCATATTTCAAATACTGTGTGCAGTTTCACTTGTCTTCTTGAAACAAATGATGTAAATGCATTGGAGGTGGTTGAGAGGAGGTTTGCTCGATTAATACCTGGTATGAGTGGGTTATATTATGAGGAAAGATTGGACAGGCTGGGTTTGTTTTCACTGGAGTTTAAAAGAGTGTGTTCTGAATGATCTTGACATGCTGGAACTGGAAAGGATATTTCTTGTTGGTGACTCCAGAACTAAGGAACATTGTGTTAAAACTAGCATTTGCCTTTCGGGACGGTGGTGAGGGTTTTATTTTCTCGGGGCTGTGCGAATTTGAAACATTCTGCCTCGGAAGGTGGTGGAGATGGAGTCATTGAATATTTTTAAAACAAAGTTAGGTAAATTCTTGTTGGGCAAGAGAGTCAAAGGTGATAGTGAGAGTCTGGAAATGTGGAATTCGAAACACAGAGAGACCAGCCACGATCTTAGCAAATGGTTGAACAGGCTTGATGGGCTGAATGGTCTACCTCTGCTTACATTTCATGTGATCTTTATATTTCTCCATTGTACATATTCACCTCCACAATGCATTCTTCAAGTTCACTGCTCCAGCTTCTAACACTCTCAGGAGCCCAATATCCACCTCTACGTTATCTACCTTCACCCAGCTATTGGTGACTGTATCTTCAGCTGCCTGTGCCCTGAGTTCTGGAATTCTTCCCATAAATTCCCCACCCCTTTATTTCTCTTTCTCCTCCTCTAAGATGCTCCTTAAAATCTCCTTCTCACCAAGCATTTGGCCTTGTGTCCAATACTTTACGTGGTTTGGTCTTTTGTCTGATGTTGCTTCTGTGAAATGCCTTGGAATATCTTGCTATGTAAAAGGCACTTTATAATTGGATGTTGGAACTTAAAAAGGCTTGGGAAACAGAGATATTCTGTTGATCCATTACAGAGCAAGATAGCTGTGTCAGTATACACTGGTTTAACATGACAACAGCTAGGATTCTGTGCAAGTCAGTTGTTAATTTGGTAGCTGTTACATTTGCCGTACACTCCAGACCAACTATTCAATGTTTTTCAGTTGATGCTCCATGTGATGAATATTCAACTTTCTATAAATCTCCCTGCAAGGTGATGGTTAAAGTTGAGGTTATTCAGTTTTTGTTTTGAGAAGGTTAAGGTGACACAGTGGCTCAGTGGTTAGCGCAGCTGCCTCATAGCGCCAGGGACCCGGGCAACTGTCTGTGTGGAGTTCTCCCCACGTCTGCATGGGTTTCTCTGAGAGTTCTGGTTTCTTCCCACAGTCCAAAGATGTGAAAGTTAGGTGGATTGGCCATTCTAAATTGCCCATATGTGCAAGCTGGATGGGTTAGCCATAGGAATTATAGGGTGGGTCTTGGTAGGATCCTCTTCGGAGGGTCGGTGTGGCCTCAATGGGCCAAGTGGCCTGCTTCCACACTGTAGGGATTCTATGATTCCAATGTTACAAATAAAAGGTTTCTCCTGAAAACACTCTCAATGGTAATGATAATTCACCATATCCACTTTTTACTTGATTGGCCATTTCTTCTGGGGAGATCCTGGCAGTAAATGTTGGCTGGGGCAGCCTGGGTGTAAAAGCAGGTTCTGTCCACAGCCAGTGTATACCAGCCCTAAACCCATCACAGCCAGTCTGTGCCAGTGTACTTTCCAGCCATAAGCCCATCACAGCCAGTCTGTGCCAGTGTACTTTCCAGCCATAAGCTTATCACAGCCAGTCTCTGCCAGCGTCCTTTCCAGCCCTAAACCCATCACAGCCAGTCTGTGCCAGTGTACTTTCTAGCCACAAGCTGATAACTGTTTCCCCAACTTTGGAGTAAGGTACATTGGTGATCCATTTCCCCTCTTTATATCAGGGGGACTGAGGCCAATTGATGTACCCCATCTACCATCTTGACAGAAGCTGGCTGCCCTTGTGTTCTAGCTTTGGATTCACCATTTTGTTAGACATTTTTTGTCTAATCCAATCACTCTGTATGCACATGCAGCTTCAGTTCATTTCTGTTTCTATTGTAAACATTTCACAATTCTTTTTGAGTTATTTTCATAATGAATTTCTGTGTCTACATTGTAACGACTTAAACCTGTCACATTGTAGTCACTGGCACTAGTGACAAGGGGCTGTTGTCATAATGTGATCAGTTTGCATAGTTCATGATTCATTTCTCAAGCATGAGTATCCCATTCTGATCCTGTAAAATTGCTAACCAATCCAGTCTCTGATTGGAAGTGTATTTCCATAGCTATTGCCTAACCTCTTACCTATGCAGATGCCTTTTCAAAATATAATAATAAGAAATAGAAATTGCTGGAGAAACTTAGCAGGTCTGGTGGCATCCGTGGAAAGAAAGTAGAGTTAACATTTCAAGTTCAGTGATGCTTCTTCAGAACCCTTCAGAACTGCCTTTTTAAATGCTGCTTCTAATTTTTGCTCCATTTTAACTGTATGCCCAAACCCCCTTCACTGTTCTCCCTGCTTCCTCTCACTGGCACCCAGCACTATATGAGCAAGAGATATCAACTACCAACACTCACTGCCTGTTTCATACTTGAGTACACACATAGCCATTTCCTTGCTCACTCTTTCATTTTTCATTTCTTTCACTCACTCACACTAAAGCAGTAGTGACTGTATAGTGACGTATTGCTAGACATTGCTCAAGAGGTTAATTCATGGTCAAGTGTGCCTGTCCTTTGCAAATATGTAAATGCTGAAATCATCTCCAGTGTACTTCCTGGAAGGAGTGGAAACAGAACTGGAGGGCAGTTTGGTTACTTTGTTGATCATTTCACTGCTTGTGGATTCCCTTTGTTAAAATCTGAAAACAGACACTGTCTTTGTTTTTCAGTTCAAGTGCCAGGACCAGCTCAGAATCTGGTTGCACAAGCAAACTCACCGACCTCGATCACAGTCACATGGCAGGAGCCTCACTCAGCCAATGGGCCGATTGTAAACTACAAACTTTATTACATGGAGAAAGGGGCAGATGGTGAACAGGTGAGAAAATCATCCAGGCCATTCCCTCTGACGGAAAATTTCACTGGGACCATCAGCATTAGGAAGCCCAGGAAATTTAGACAGCAACAGTTAGTTAGCATCAAGATTGGGTGTTTAAGGCATCTGGGTTCTTGGAGAAAGAAAAGTGATTCTGTAGAATATGACAAAGAATGAATTAG
The DNA here is from genome assembly GCF_021869965.1 of Rhincodon typus. Taxonomy (NCBI): domain Eukaryota; kingdom Metazoa; phylum Chordata; class Chondrichthyes; order Orectolobiformes; family Rhincodontidae; genus Rhincodon; species Rhincodon typus. The sequence goes on along the minus strand of NC_063367.1, from coordinate 22,605,189 downwards.
AATAGGGGTGGAACTAGGGACTACTCTTTTCCATAAGTAACTTAAAACTTACAGAATTATAGTCACTGTTCCGGAAATTCTCCCCCACTGAAACTTTGATCACCTGGCCAAGCTCATTCCTCAATACTAGGCCTTCCCTGTTGGACTATTTACGTAGTACATCAAGAAACCCTCCTGGACCCACTGAACAAAGTCCCCCCAGTCCAAGCTTCTGGCGCTAAAGGAGTCCCAGTCAATATAGAAGAAGTTAAAATCACCCACCACAACAACCCTGTTTTTTTTACATTTTTCGACAATCTGTCTGTTCACATATCTTTTCCCGTTCTCCTGCTGGCTGTTGGGAGGACTGTAATATAAACACATTGAAGTAATTACACCCTTTCTATTCCTGAGCTGCACCCATTTAGGCCTCACTTTATGAGCCCTCCAAGTCCTCTCTCAGTATTGCTCTATTCTCCCTAATCAGTAACTCATTTCCCCCAGCTCTTTTACATCCCACTCTATCTCGCCTGAAACATCTAAATCTTGGAACATTAAGCTGCCAGTTTTGTCCCTCTCTCAACCAAGTCTCAGTAATAGCTAGTAGTTATATATACTAATCCAAGCTCTAAGTTCATCTGCCCTACCTATCATACTCCTTGCATTAAAACAAATACACTTTTGACCTCCAGTCTGCCATGTTCAGTAACCTCTCCCCGCTCTGTCCTTCCTCTTAGCTTTCCTGGCCTTAGTCTCTGACTCCTCCTTGGTCATTTCAATTACTCATCTCCTGCTCTGGTTCCCACCCCTCAATGTAAGAAAAAGGTTTGAACCTGAGGAGGAAGTAGTGAGTGAGGAGCTACTGACTAAGGAGATGCCAATGTAAAACGCAAAGAATGTAGCTGAGTTACTGGATTTTTTCCCTTGAGGATGTTGAGGTTAAACCACTGTAACTTGTGTTAGAATAATTAAATCCAAGCATTTCAGCTACTCCACTATACGTTGTCTTCAGGGTATAGTCATGCACAGATTCATACCTGTCTCTGGATCTGTTATTGTTTAAGAACTCATAATCTTTATATCAATTTTTCAACTACGGAATTGTCGTATTCATGAACTGCAGCCAGCTTACTCTGTACCAGTGATATGAGGCTTTTCTCCAAAACTGTACTCCTCCCTTTGCTGTTGTGAAGTGACTTTACACAGGTTACTTGTACAAAATGACCCAAGTGCTGGTGTTGTTGTGAAGAATTTTGTTAGGCTAATGATTACAACACACAAAAGATGTGAGATGGGCGAGTTCAGGTACTGGAGGATTGCGTTCTCTTTGACTCAGCGACCTTTCCTTCTTGTGTTGGCAGAACTTTATGTAGAGGCCAGTGGCTGAGCCCTCTTGTGGACACAATCCCGTTTCAGAAGGTGACAGGACATGGGCTGGCATTTTCCCAGGATTATCATATCACACTGGGAGGGTGGGACACCAAACCACTCCAAACTGGGCCCTCCTGATATGGGCAAATTGCTGCAGGATCAGGTAATGGCCCTTAATTGGCTGGGTCAATGGCTGAAATGGATTTCTAATCAGCAGCTGACCAGCCATCTTCCTACTGCCAGCCCAAATGACACAGCAGCAGCAGTAACACCATGGGTTCTGCCCTCCCCTCACCAAATCTTTTCCCCTAAACTTGCTTCAAGCTGCTCACCTCCCAATCCATTTCCAAACCTCCCTGAGAATTCCAGCCTGCATTTCTGTTCTATTCTTGTGAACTACGGGATGGGAAAGTTGTGAGGAAGGTGCAGCGTTTGTCAGAAAGCAGATATCGTTAGAAAATGGGACTGGTTTTCATAGAAAGGTCATTGTCCTGAAACGTGAACTCTACTTCTCTCTCTCTCTGGATGCTGCTAGACTTGCTGAGTATTTCCAGCATTTTCTGTGTTTATACCAGTTTTTTTTAATCACTGTTTTTAACCATCAATCCCTGACTGCTTTGAACAGTGCAAGTGGGTTCGTTCCTGAGCTAATCATCTATTGTTTGGTCTTCTCTCCTCGACTTACACACTTTGTTATTTAAGGATGTGGAGCCTTGTCACTTACAGAATTACAACAGCCTGTGCCTGCTCAGCATCTTTGTAAGGAATGAATCAGATACTGACTATCTTTTAACCTCTTGAGCTGCTGGGAAAACATATTGCAAATAATTAATAAACAAATTGAACTGTTTGTGATTCCTCTCCTGGTTGTTGCTGCAGGATGTAGACGTTGGGAGTCTTTCCTATACCATGAATGGACTGAAGAAGTTCACTGAGTACAGTTTCCGGGTAGTGGCTTACAACAAGCATGGACCAGGAGTCTCCACTGAGGACGTAGAAGCAACAACCTATTCTGATGGTGAGTGCTGGTGGCTGATGTGTGTCACTCGATCATGTTTTCCCCTTGCTGTTGAATGTGTGACAAGTTGTGTATGTATGTTTTTTACTCACTCTCTGACAAACTGGCCCTATTGTGTGTTTCAGTTCCCAGTGCACCCCCTCAGAATGTCACGCTGGAAGTTCGCAACTCCAAGGTGAGTGTCTTTTAACAACAAGAACAAGAAGTGATGCCTGATGTCACTCCTAAACTGTCTGGCTAGTTTTAAAGAGACACCTCCTTGTTCTAAAGTCTTTCTCCCACATTCATACTCACAACATCCCTCATACTGACTCCCACCCAGGTCACATTCGCTCATATCCGGACCAACACTCACCCACATTCACTCACATCCACTCACACTCACCCACATTCACTCACATCCACTCACACCCACGCTCGCTCACGTCCATACACACCAATACTTGCTCCCTCACGTCCACACACACCCATACTTGCTCCCTCACGTCTACACCTACACTCACTGTGTCATGTCTGTGCTGTCCCCACCCTCCCCCGTGTGTGCGCACGCTCTCCCTCCCTCCCGTACGTGCACGCTCTCCCTCCCTCCTCCCGCGTATGTGCCTGCTCTGTCATGCTCACCTTTCGCATGCTCAGATTCAGTCACAATCTCTTACTCTCACGTGCTCATGGTAACACTCTCTTTCCTTCTGTTTCTCATCCGTGACACCCCTCCCACAAATAAATTGTTTCTCTCTCTCACTCCTTTCAATTCCATGCACTAGATCGCTCCTTAAACATCTGTACTAGAGTGAATACATGTCTAGCGTAACCTGTCTGTAATTTTGCCTGCTGAGCACCAGTATTGTAGTATTTGGTAGCTGAGGTGGTGAGATTATTCTAGTTACTATTTGTCTTCTGCGTTATCTTTCTCCAGAGCATTGTGGTACACTGGCAGCCACCGCCTCCAGGAACCCACAATGGAGTGATCACTGGTTACAACATTCGGTACAAAAAAGGTGGTCGGCGTGGTGAGACTGACACCACAGGAGGGAGCCAGCTTTCTCAGATAATAGATGGTGAGTCTGTCCTGTGCCTAACCTGTTTCCTGCGATTACTTTTCAGAGGTGTAAGGCGATACTCCAGTGTAATGCCTTTTATGTGAGTAGGCAGGTGTACATTTCCAGTCAGTGAGTGGGCCCATCTCGAGACTGCTCTAGTATTGACTCATGTGAACCAGGAAGGATTTTGCAACCTCACCCCATCCCCAACGAACCAAGCACCCCGTCAGCTTTAGGGAAATTATAGGCTGCTGTCTTTATACTCTATCTCTCAGCCTAGCTTCGTTCGAGGTTGAGTTCCTACTTCTGATGGCTGTCCATCCACAAAGTGTGGACAGAACTAGGTTAGATCAGGCACAAGTCTCCTTTATAATGCTCTCATTTCATATAAAAGCAAACACTGCTGATGCTGGAAACAGGAAATAATCACAGAAAATGCTGGTAAAACTCAACAGGTCTGACAACATTTGCAGAGAGTGAAGCAGAATTAATGTTTTGCGTGACCTTGGAGTTTGGGGTGGGTTTGAGGTATTTGTGGAGTGGTTGAGTGGGTTTATCTGTTGCAGACATTCTGTTGACATCATTTGTGTTTAAATTCAGCTTGGTTCCCTCTGTTTGATTTGGTTCAGTCTGAGGGGCTCTGCTAGTCAGCCTGAGGCAAATATTAAAGTTGTAAGACTGGACAGATCCCATGATTTCCCAACTCTCGGTCTTTGCAGAAAAACAAAGTTTAAAGTGTTAAATCTCATTGCTAGGAGCTTAAATTGATTTATTGAATTGCTGAGATCCTACCGCCCTCTATTGACTGTGTCGAGGATTGTTGGGCAAGATGTTTGTAGGTCACTGTGACATAGCCTTAAGGGAACTTGAATATATTTAGTTTTATCTCTTGTGTTGTGTCGCAGGATTGGAGCGAAACACTGAGTACAGCTTCCGAGTCTCTGCCACTACAGTGAATGGAACAGGGCCAGCTTCTGACTGGGTGTCTGCAGAAACATTTGAAAGTGACCTGGATGGTAAGGATCAAATTATAATCAAAGAACGGTAGATACCAAAGCAGAAATAGCTGGAGAAACTCAGCAGGTCTTGCAACATCTATGGCGAGAAAGCAGAGTTAATGTTTCCAATCCAGTGACTCTTCTTTAGAACAGTTGATACGGTATGTTTTCAGATTAAATCTTTGTTTCTGGTTTAGTCTTAAAATAAATGCATCTTAAATATAGTTAATACTTAAGTAAGCAGCAACATCTCACATTTATTGTACAATTCAGAAAGGTAAACTTCTGTTATGGATATTGGGAGTAGAAAACGAATGTCTCTGTTTTGGGCAGTGACTGGATCAAAACACTCTAAGCACAGGGACAGCATGGGGTTAGATAAACAGTAAAGCTTCTTCTACACTGTCCCTCATCAAACACTCCTGGGACAGGGACAGCACGGGGTTAGATACAGAGTAAAGCTGCCTCTACACTGTCTCCATCAAACACTCCCAGGGGCAGGGACAGCACAGGGTTATATACAGAGTAAAGCTTCCTCTACACTATCCCCCATCAAACACTCCCAGGGACAGGGACAGCACAGGTTAGATACAGAGTAAAGCTCTCTCTACACTGTCTCCATCAAACACTCCCAGGACAGGAACAGCACGGGATTAGATACAGAGTAAAGATATGTTTACATTGCCTCACCAAACTCCATTTGTTACAGAAATAGAGGACTCCTCGAAACCCATTTCTTATTCCAAACTTTGTTGAACTGCACCACTCATATCTCTCTATATTGCTCCAGGGCAGCTTTTTCTGATGTTCCTTTAGAGTGTTCAAGACCAAGATCAACAGATTTCGAGATATCATGGTGTCATAGGGTGTGGGATTTGTGCAGGGAGATGGCTTTAGGGTGGAGGATCTACCCTGGTTGGGGTGGGAGGCAGAGCAGACTACTCCTGCTCTTTACTAAAATTACAATGATCATTATGCACAGAGTCAGTAGGGGAACTGTCTTTCTCATTGGTGGCAGGATTGAGAACCAGAGGGCACAGCTTTACGATAATTTACAAAAGAAGCAATGGCACTATGATGAAGTTCTTCACACATCGAATGGTTAGGATCTGGAATGCACTGCCTGAAAATGTGGTGGAGGCAGATTCAATCCAGGATTTTAAAAGCCTATTATACAGCTGTTTGAAAAGGAAGAACATGCAGGGTTACACGGTGAAGACCAGGGAGTGGCACAATGTAAATTGCTGCCATGGTGAACCAGTATAGATATGAAGGGCTGAATGGCCTCTTTCTATGCTGTGACCATTCTGTGGCTCTGTGAGAGAGAGGGAACATTTATGTAGACTTTCTCATGACTACCAGATGAAGGAACCTGCTTAAGTCAGTAAAAAATACTTTTTGAAGTGTAATCCCTTACAATATATGAACAGGAGTAGACCATTCTGCCCTTCTAGCCTTTTCCATTATTCAATAAGATTGTGGCTGATAACTTCCTGTTATGAATTCCATATTCTAATCTATCCCAATACCCTCCAGTTCTTGTTGGCAGGGGAATCCGTCTACCTCTACCTTAAAAATATTCCATGACCTGACCTCTCTCTACCACCTTCTGAGGCAGCGTTCCAAACTTTGCATAACTCTCTGAGAGAAAAGTAATCACCTCATCGCTGTCCTGTTAGGGTAGCCCTTCATTTTAAAACTGTGCCCCTTGTTCTTGACTCACTGACAAGAGGAAGCATCCTTTCCTTTCTGTTCAACATCTCTAGTCATTAAGGATGGCACCCACTACTTGTCTTAGTCACGTGCTGTACCTGCCCGCTAACGTTTTGTGACTCTTGCGCTACAACGGTTAAATTCCCCTGCATCTCAGAATTCTGCACTTGTCATTTGTTTAAGAAATATGCTACTTTTCTTTATTCTTCCTGCCAAAGTGAACTACTTTACTTGGGACCTCAATTTAGAGTTTTATCTGAAAGGTGGCACTTTTAATAGTGCAGCACTCCATTGGAATGTCAGCCTTGATTCTTTCCACTCAAGTCTTGGAGTGCGACTTGGAGTGCACAAGAAGCCTGTGAATCAGGGAGTGCTACCCACTGACCCACAGCTAACATGAATGTGACTGATTAGGACATTGCTATCTAGACCCATGTCCCATTGGTCTCTGGTCAGGATAAAAGTGTTGTGCACTGTGATTTCATAGAATGTGCAGGTCAACATTGTCACCTACCCTTCTGCTCCCAGATACTTGTAATCATTCTTTATTAATCAAAGACATTGCTTCTTGCTCTCCTCAACATTTGAATACCATTCTGTGTTTTGCTGTGAGAGAATGTGTTTGTTTCTCTTTTCCTCTCCATCTATCTCAGCCTTTGTATTCCGCTGTCTGTCTATTTCTATCTCCAGCATTTGCTGTCTCCATCTGTCTCACATATACTTAGATCACTTTAAAAGGCATTATGGGCCAGACACAGGCAAGTGGGACTAGTATAGATTGGGAAACTTAGTTGGAATGGCCGAGTTGGACCGAAGTGCTGTATGACTCTGTGACTTGATGGTTAGTTCGCAACTGACTGATTACAGTGCAATGCTGACTTAATTGTTTTGTAATTTACAGAATCCCGTGTCCCAGACAAACCCAGCTCTCTACACGTTCGACCTCTGATCAATAACATTGTTGTGAGCTGGACGCCACCTGAAAATCAGAACATTGTTGTGCGAGGTTACACCATTGGCTACGGCATTGGCAGTCCTCATGCAGAAACCATTCGTGTTGACTATAAGCAACGTTATTATACCATCGGGAACCTGGGTGAGTGAGGGGATACAATGATCAGAATAATCAGGGCAACTCCTGGGGCATTGTATGTGGGGCTCTCCTGCTCGGGCCAAGGCATACTCACTGGCACATTACAGAGTGACCGAAGAACATGTCCAAGTCTTTAATCCATCTCAAACTGTTAGGTAATGCTGTTGTTACATTTAATGTTGAATACAAATCCACATTCTTGATCTAGGTCACTGCATAAAAGACAAAGTAAATTAGGAAGCGCAATTTCTTGCACAGTAGGAAGTGGTAGGTACAAAGTGGAAAGTGGCCTTGTGTCACCAGACCTTTTTTTTAATTTGTTCATTTGTGGCACATGGGTGTCGCTGGCTTGTCAGCATTTATTGCCCGTCCCTAGTTACCCTTGAGAAGGTGGTGGTGAGCTGCCTTTGTGAACCAATGCTGTCCACCTGTAGTAAGTTGACCCACAGTGCCATTTGGGAGGGAATTCCAGGATTTTGCCCCAGCGACAGGTAAGGAACGGTGATGTATTTCCAAGTCAGGATAATGAGTGGCTTGGAGGGGAACTTGAAGGTGGTGATGTTCCCATCTATCTGCTGCCCTTGTCCTTCTAGGTGGAAGTATTTGTGAGTTTGGAAGGTGCCATCTGAGGATCTTTGGTGAATTTTTGCAGTGCATCTTGTAGATAGTACACACTGCTGCTACTGAGCGTCGAAGATGGAGAGAGTAGATGCATATGAATGTAGTGCCCATCAAGCAGGCTGCTTTGTCCTGGATGGTGTCAAGCTTCTTTAGTGTTGTTGGGGCTGCACTCATCCAGGCAAGTGGGGAGTATTCCATCACACTCCTGACTTATGCCTTGTAGGTGGACAGGCTTTGAGGAGTCAGGAGGTGAGTTACTCGCCATAGTATTTCTAGCTTCTGACCTGCTCTTGTAGCCACTGTGTTTATGTGGTGAGTCCAGTTGAGTTTCTGGTCAATTATAACCCCTAGGATGTTGATAGTGGGAGATTCAGTGATGGTAACACCGTTGAATTCCATGGGGCAGTGGTTAGATTGTCTCTTATTGGTGACGGTCGTAGCCTGGCATTTGTATGGCATGAATGTTACTTGCCACTTGTCAGGCCTGGATATTGTCCAGATCTTGTTGCATGTGAACATGGACTGCTTCAGTATCTGAGGAATCACGAATGGTGCTGAACATTTTGCAATCATCGGCGAACATCCCCACTTCTGACCTTATGATGGAGGGAAGGCCATTGATGAAGTAGCTGAAGATAGTTGTTCCTGGGACACTACCCTGAGGAACTCCGACAGAGATGTCCTGGAGCTGAGATGATTGACCTGCAACAACCACGACCATCTTCCTATGTGCCAGGTATGACTCCAACCACTGGAGCATTTGCCTCCGATACCCATTGATTCCAGTTTTGCTAGGGCTCCTTGATGCCACACTCGGTCGAATGCAGCCTTGATGTCAAGGGCTGTCACTCTCATCTCACCACTGGAATTCAGCTCTTTTGTCCATGTTTGAACCAAGGCTGTAATGAGGTCAGGAGCTGAGTGGCCCCAAGCTGCGCATCACTGAGCAGGTTATTTTTGAGCAGGCGCTGCGTAATAGCTTGATGACACCTTCCATCACTTTACTGATGATCGAGAGTAGACAAATGGGTGATAATTGGCTGGGTTGGATTTGACTTGCTTTATATGCACAGGACATACCTGGGCAATTTTCCACATTGTCAGGTAGATATCAGTGTTGTAACTGTCCTGGAAGAGCTTGGCTGGGGGAGTGGTACGTTCTGGAGCACAAGTCTTCAGTACTATTGCTGGAATATTGTCAGCGCCTGTAGCCTTTGCAATATCCAGTGTCTCTAACTATTTCTTGATATCACGTGGAGTGAATCGAATTGGCTGAAGACTGGTATCTGTAATGCTGGGGACCACTGGAGGCCGCCGAGATGAATCATTCACTGGGCACTTCTGGCTGAAGATTGCTGCAAAAGCTTTAGCCTCATCTTTTGCACTGCTGTGCTGGGCTCTTCTATCATTGAGGATGGGGATGTTTGTGGAGCCTTCTCCTCCAGTGAGTTGTTTAATTGTCCACCACCATTGGCGACTGGATGTGACAGGACTGCACAGCCGTTGTGAGGATTCTGCACAGTGCTATATGGTCACTGTTTGCACTGTAGCAGAAGGTGCTGGCAATGCGAGGGTGTCAGTTCATGTATGTGTGGGCCTAATTGGGTTGGTTGGATGTTGGGGAAGGGGTGAGGGTGATCAGAATGTGGGATTTTGGTGTAAGGGTGATGCCAACATTTGAAATCTGTGCTGCTAACTGAGGGATATTAGAATGGAAGAACTTGGAAGGATTTAGAGTGTGGGATGTCAGGCTGTACGCGTCAATGAGCCGAAGAATGGATCTGTAGGCTGAATTTTGAAAACATTGCACTGGAGCAGTTAGTGAAGGATGGTACAGACAGGGTCTTCCTAAACAAGATGCACTGCAGTGCAATATGTAGGTGGTGAATTTTGGACTGATCAGAGTTTATGTAAGAAGGAGTATAGCTCCATGTGATCAAAGACATCGGTGATGATTAAACAGTGATTGCAGCCATTAGCTCTTCTCTAGCAGTTAAAATATAGATAATTAAATCAGGATAAGGAACAACTTTCTTTTGATTTATCGATTCAATGCAGTCCATCAATGGTGTCCGCAGGTGATTTTTACTTTCTGTGTGTGAGGCTGTTGTACAGTGAAATCCGCCACACTGAAATTGATGTGTCCTCACCTGCATGTTCATGGAGTAGTCATTGGGTAATGATCAGGAACAGGAGACTTAAACCTTGTTATCTGCACCCCGTCCTAATTGATAACTTTGAGAGGTCTCCCACCATTGAGCTTAGTCGACACAGCATAAACTAGGTTTGAATCTTAGGAAGGGTCTATGTAATTTAATATCACACAGAGCGTAGAGAGAGTGGATCATCACAGTTTGTTTTTATTCCTACTGTGGAATAAAAATATTCTCCCATGGGCATCACTGGCAAAACCTGTGTTTGTTGCCCCTCCCTTAGGTTGCTTGAGAAACTGATGGTGAGCTGTCTCTTTGAGTCTCTGCAAGCCTTAGGGTGGAGGAACTCCTACAATGCTGTTTGGAAGGGAGTTCTAGGTTTTTAACCCAGTAACAAGGAGTGGCAATATAGTTCCAATATGGATGCGGATAATTGGGGTAGATGGTAGCATAGTGATAATATCACTGGATCAGTAAACCAGAAATCCAAACTAATGCGCCGGGGGCATGTGATTGAATCCCACCTATTGCAGTTTGAATTGAATTAATAAAATCTGGAAGTGAAGGCTGTTCTTAGTCAACCTGATCATGATAACTATTGTGCATTGTTATAAAAACCCACCTGGCTCACTAATGTCCTTTAGGGAAGGAAATCTATCATCCTTACCTGGTCTGGCCTACATGAGACTCCAGATCCACAGAGATTTGGTTTTCTCTTAACTGGCCTCTGAAATGGCCCAGCCAGCAGTTCAAGGGAAATTAGGGGTAGGCACCAAATGATGGCCTTGCCAGTGATACCCATGAGAGAATATTTTTACCACACAGGTGTGCTCATTAATTATTCTGTTCTTTTGTTCTAGAGCCCAACTCGCACTATGTGATCACACTTAAAGCATATAACAGGAATGGAGAAGGAATCCCCCTGTATGAGAGTACAGCCACCAGGCCTCTAACTGGTAAGAGGAAAATATGACAAATTTCTGCTTTTTCTGTCTGAGATTCTGCTGTTTCATAGACTGCCTCCATCTTTACAAATAACGATCTAATCCTCATCTTAATACCTGGTTCTAGGTGGAAAAGTGGTTTTGATAGTTTTTCATTGACTGCTGTTAGCTGTCGGCCAAAGCCAGTCCCTCCTTCCTGGGAGAGAAGGCCCAGTTCCAGTATTGCTGTTTGAATATGCCCTTCCTGTAGGGAGCCTTTTCTACTGGGACATGGGCTTGGGAATTGCTCTTTGAGTTTTGCCACCCATGAATTTCTTCGTAGTCCATAATGAAGGAGAATTCCAGCTCTCACTGGCTCTCAGGAGGTTAATCGCTGTTGGTTCAGAGTTCATGGACAGTTTAGGAATGGGCTACTTCAATAAGCAATAGTTTGGATACCATTAGGTGAAGGAAGTATCATGATCTCTGGTACCGAACCCAGAGTTTATTACCTTTAGTATAAGTTACTTTGAACAAACATGGTCTGATTTATAAAGACTGTGTGGAGCTGGAGGAACACTGCAGGCCAGGCAGCAACAGAGGAGCAGGAAAGTTGATGTTTCAGGTTGGGACCCTTCTTCAAGGGTCAACTTTCCTGCTCCTCTGTTGCATCCTGGCCTGCTGTGTTCCCCACCAGCTCCATACTGTGTTATCTCTCACTCCAGCATTATCACTCACTGCAGTTCTTACGATCTCTGATTTATAAAGACTGTTGGGTTTTGACTTCAAAGTTAATCTTTGTGTCCATTAGTGACTCAGTTAATATCTCCTCCTAGTTGGAAAATTGGCTGCAGTCAGGGAGGGAGGATGTGGGAAGGATATGGAGTGGGAGAATGAGGAAAATTGGTGAAACATGAAACTAGGAGCAAGAGTAGGCCATTTGGCCCTTTGAGTTTGGTCCACTATTCATTATAATCATGGCTGATCATCTATCTTAATGGCCCATTCCTGCTTTTGCCCTTATATCCTTTAATCATAGAGTCATAGAGTTCGACAGCACAGAGACAGGCCGTTCAACCCAAACTGGTCCATGCCAAAATGTCCCTCTATGCTAATTCCATTTCCCTGCACTTGGCCCATATCCTTCTAAACCTTTCCTATTCATGTATTCGTCCAAATGCCTTTTAAATGTTGTTAATGTACCTGTCTTAACCACTTCCGCTGGCAGCTTATTCCATACACGTACCACCCTCTGTGTAGAAAAGTTGCCCCTCAGGTTCCCATGTATTCTTTCCCCTCTTACCTTAAACTGATGCCCTCAAGTCCTCAATTCCCCAAACCTGTGAAAAAGACTGAGTGCATTCACCCTATCCATTCCTCTCATGTTCTTATACACTCAGTCTCCCTATGCTCTAAGGAAAAAGGTCCTTGCTTGTCCAACCTCTCCCTATAACTCAGTGCCTTGAGTCCTGGCAGCATCCTTGTAAATTTACTTTTACTCCCAACTGTTATATCCAATTCTTTCTTGAAATCAGGCAGTGTTTTGGCCTCGACTGCTTTCTGTGGTAGCTAATTTCACAAACAGACTACTCTATGGGTGAAGAAATTTCTTCTCATCTCAGTCCTTAATGTTTAACCGTATCCTTAGACCGTGAACCCTTGACCTGGACTTTCTCAAGAGCATCGTTCCTGCATTTATTCTGTCTGGTCCTGAAGGAAAGGCAGAGGGTCACTGAAGAAGGGGACCATTGTAGCTCAGGCTATCCATTCTAAGCAGGAGCAAAGCTCCCTCTTCCTTTTAGCATCACATGTTGGGGAATGTCTACAGGAACCTGCTACTGCCTCATGTTCAGTGTGCAACTGCAGCTGCAAGTTGAATGTCCTATTTATATCTCTGTGTGTGACTTGTCACTTAATTATTAAGTAGGGCTTTCTTGCTAGTTTCACAAATTAATTCATTTTAAATAGTTAACACATGGACTGCTTGCTCTAATCTTGGTTTCTTTGTTTCTTTCTTCTCCATTCCATGCCTTCCTGCTGTTTGGATCTTGTGGAATCAATGTCTGTGACTGCTTTCCCTTTTCCTTGCATGATTCATAATTTACCATTTTTTACAAACATTACTCTTATTTAATTTATCCCTTAGATCCTTTTGACCCTTCCGAAGTTTATATATTTGATCTTTTCAATAATCCATACACTCCAGTACCAGACCCTAGTCCCATGCTGCCTCCGGTCGGAGTTCAGGCTACTGTCCTTACCCATGATACCATCCGGGTCACCTGGGCCGATAGCTCGCTACCCAAGAACCAAAAGATCACCGATGCCCGATTCTACACAGTACGTTGGAAAACCAACTACCCGGCCAACACCAAGTACAAGGTGAGTCCTGTGTCTACCAGTCTGGGTACGTATTCACTCTGCTCCTTTGCAAGCCTGCATAGAACTCGGCGATAATTACAGTATCACAGACATGTTCCTGCATGTTAACACTATACACTGACTGAGTGGGCAGGGAAATGTAGTTAATTCCCTGGGACATGAGGATGTTAATTCCCTGCATTATCTGGATTATAGGGAGAGCTTTAATTCCCTGTTTTATTGGGTGTGGGTTAATTCCCCATATTATTTAGGGTTAATTCCCTGTATTATTTGGGGATTAATTCACTATTATTTGGGGTTAATTCCTTGTGTTATTTGGGGGAGGGGTTCATTCCCCATATTATTCTGGGGTTAATTCCCCATATCAGTGAAAGATGGATGCCTCTAACTGTATACATTTCTATCTGATACTGATATCATACTGATTCTTTTTCAGACTGCAGACACCACCACATTGAGTTATATCGTCTCTGGATTGAAACCAAACACACTGTACGAGTTTTCTGTGAAGGTAACAAAGGGTCGGAGGTCAAGTACCTGGAGCATGACAGCACACGGAACTACCTTTGAAACAGGTATGGCCCTGGATCAAAGGTTAACGATAGAATGAATGAATTAATGAAATTCCTGATTCTTTGTTCCTTTCCTGAGCCGGGCTGTTTGTAAATGTGCTGTCATGGCTCAGGGTGTAAAGTACGGTGCTGTGCTGTTAGGTCCAAGCTAAGTTCTGGGACTGGGCTGAGTCACAAGAACTCAGTCACAGCATTAATTGGCCAGGATTCCTGCCCCTGACTGGTACCCAGTCACCCCTTGCTGGAGGACTTGCAGACACGTCACCAGACAGATACACCATTGTCTTATCACAGTTTGTTATATAACTCATCAGTTAAAAGATGTAGTGTAACAATTGCATCATTTAAGATCAGCGATGTATCTGACCACATATTGTTTAACATAGACCCTCTTAGTCAATACAACAGAACCAGTAAGTATCCCTTAGGGCAGGTGATGGTCTAGTGATTTATATGTAGACTGTTAATTCAGAGACCTGATAATGTTCTGGGGGACCCAGGTTTAAATCCTGCCATAGCAGATAGTGGAATTTGAATTCAATTAACATCTGGAATTAGGAGTCAAATGATGACCATGACACTATTGCCAATTGTTGGAAAAACCCGTCTAATTCACAAATGTCCTTTAGGGAAGGAAACTGTGATCCTTACCTAATCTGGGCTACATGTGACTCCAGACCCACAACAATGTGGTTGACTCTTAAGTGCTCTCTGGGCAATTATGGATGAGTAATAAATACTGGCCTAAGCAGTGATGCCCATAACCTGCGAATGAATTTTTTTTTAAAATCCATGTTTAATTGTTAAAATTTAATTTGGGTTCTTGGGTTGAAATGGCATTGTTAGCATCTATTGTCTGACCTTCGATACAAGTGAATGAATTATTAAGCCATTTCAAAAGGCAGTTAAAAGACGGTCACGTTGGTGTAGGACTGGAGTCCTGTTAGATTCAGGCAGATTTCCATTAGTGACCCAGCTGCCAATCTGATACTTTTTAATCAGCTGCTTATTTTCAAATTTTCTAGAGGTGATTCCAAACACACTCAGTACCAGTCTGGGATTAGAACTACTGTTCTTACAATTACTAGTTCAGCAACATAACCACTACACCAAATTACCCCATGGATACTAAGTTTAATTTCTGTCTCTCTCTTTCAGTACCAACATCTCCTCCCAAGGATCTAACAGTGGTGAGCAAGGAAGGAAAACCAAGGACCATTATTGTCAACTGGCAACCTCCATCAGAGGCCAATGGAAAAATAACAGGTACACAGACCTGGGTCACTGCCATCACAGGAACCTGCATGAGAGTGGGGCAGTAAGGGCACCACAGGTAGTAGGTATGGAAGGCAGTTGGTGGGTGAATGCTCTGTCTTCTCTTACTGAAGTGCCTCTGTTGGGAAAATTACTGGCCCGTGGAGACTATTTAGAAAAGGAAGCGGTGGCAAATTGAGATGGAGTTTCACTCATCAGCTCTGAGCATTTTGATTGTGCCCAGTCGGTATCCCAGCTTAGGACCTCAGCCTGTCTCTACAGGGTAACCTCATTATTTTTGACTGTGGCATCACTGGAATGATGATATCTCAGATCTGATTTTGTGCTGCTCATACAGTCATGGTTTCCAGTTTGAAATGCCAACTTACCTTTCACATAAAAATGAAAAATGAGATACTTCATGGGTGAAAAGGGGGAAGAAATGGAATGCTGGGCTGAAGAAGGAGGTGACCAGAAGCTGGGTTTGACAGATTGATGTTAAAGAAAAGAAGGAAATGAAAAGGTTTAGAGTGGGAATTCCAGACTGGGGGAGCTAAATGGCTGAGAGTACCGCTACCGGTGATAGGATTGAAGGTGGCAGTAATGTATGGGAGGTTGGAGACAATGATCAGAGGATTTCAGCGTATTTATAGGACTTGGAGGAGTTGCTAAGCATGAAAGGATTTAAATAGAAGGGTGAGAATTTTAAGCTTGGAGTTGCTGGACTGTGAGTCACTGTAGATCAACAAGCAAGCAGGTGCAGAATGGATCTTGGTGCAAGCTAGCATAAGGGAAGCAGAGTTTTATTTAGATAAACCAGACACAGTGTTTTTCTTAATTCTTTCAAAGGTTGTGGGCATCGCTGGCTGGGTTGGCATTTATTGCCCATCCCTAGTTGTCCTTGAGAATCTGCAGTGAACTGCTTCAGTCTATTTAGTGTAGGTATCCCCACAAGGCCCTTGGAGAGGGAATTCCAGGATTTTGACCCAGTGATGTGTTTCCAAATCAGGATGGTGAGTGCCTTGGAGGGAACTTGACGGTGATGGTATTTCCATCTAACTGCTACTCTTGTCCTTCTAGATGGAAGTGGTCGTGGGTTTGGATAGTCTGAGGAGCCTTGGTGAATTTCTGCAGTGCATCTTATAGATAGTAGCAGCAGTGTGTCTAGTGTACCGAGTGTTGGCAGAGGAGGGAGTGGATGCTTGTGGATATAGTGCCAATAAAGCAGGCTGCTTTGTTCTGGGTAGTGCCAAGTTTCCTGAGTGTTAGAGCTGCACTCGTGGGGAGTGGCAAGTGGGGAGTATTCCATCACACAGCTGTGACTTGTGACTTGTGCCTTGTAGATGGTGTACAGGCTTTGGGGAGTTGGGAGGTGATTTACTCGCTGCAGGATTCCTATTCTCTGACCAGCTCTTGTAACCACAGTATTTATACGGTGATTCCAGTTGAGTTTCTGGTAAATTGTAGCCCGCAGAATGTTGATATGAGGTCTGAAAGATGGAATGCTGGACAAGAAAGCTTTGGAACAGTCCAACCTGGAAATAAAATGGAAGATGGTTTCAGCAGCAATTTATCTCAGGTAGAGCTATAAGTAGATGTAGGTGGTTACTATGGGTAGGATGTGGATTTGGAAGTTCAATGAAGAATCATATGGAATGCCAAACAGTTTGATTCAGCCATAGCAGTAGCTAAGGAATGGGTTGAATGATGAGGGAACAGAGTTTGTGGCAGCAGCTGAGGATGATGTCCCCACATCGAGGTCATTGGTGTTGAGTGGCGGTGTAACGTTCCTTAGGATGGCGTGGTGCCTCAGTGGTTAGCACTGCTGCCTCACAGTACCAGGGGCCCAGGTTCAATCCCACTCTCGGGCAACTGTCTGTGTGGAGTTTGCATGTTCTTCCTGTGTCTGTGTGGGTTGCCTCCGGGTGCTCCAGTTTCCTCCCACAGTCCAAAAATGTGCAGGTTAGGTGGATTGGCCATGCTAATTTGCCCATAGTGCCCAGGAATGTTTAGGTTAGGTGGGTTAGACATGGAAAAATGCAGGGATAGAGGAATGGGTCTGGGTGGGACGCTCTTCGGAGGGTTGGTGTGGACTTGTTGGGCCGAATGGCCTGTTTCCACACTGTAGGCATTCTATGATAATGATTCACATTTCATGATGGACATTGGAGCTCATCAGTAACTGAATGTCAATCTCAAACAATTATTGACAGTTGGGCATTGCATTTGCCCCACAAAAGAAACAGGGCAGACTGTACAGCAAGGGAACAAGATTAAATATATTAAATAGATGGTGAGTGAAATATTTGAAATAAGTGAAGAGGTGTTTGATATTCAACTCATTTATCAACGTAGTCAATATCCCCTGGTGTATGCAAAAGTTTATTCACAGAGAGAATGGAATTTGTGAATTAAAAATATATTTCTGTGTAATTATCTTTCCTTCCTGGATCCAGGCTACATCATATATTACAGCACAGATATCAGTGCAGAGATCCATGACTGGGTGATTGAGCCAGTGGTGGGAGACAGACTGACCCACCAGATCCAAGATCTTACTCTCGATACAAGCTATTTCTTCAAAATCCAGGCCCGGAATTCCAAAGGCATGGGGCCCTTGTCTGAGTTCGTCCAGTTCCGTACACCTAAAGGTAAGGGATGAATCTTTGCTTTTCCATCATTACTGAGGTTCCACAGGGATCCCTCAGTAAGAGGTTGCACTCTCCTAGTGATATCAAGTGATTCAGTAGCTTCAAGGAGAAATGAGAAACAAATTCAGTAAAATTCTGTCAGGTTTGGATTTGTTGTAACTCTGATTTCTGAAGTTAACCCCAAATCCCAAACTCTTCACTGTCTAAATAACTTCACCCTGCGATGGGGGAGGCTTATTTATTTATCATTCTAACTCCCGCACAGGGATTGTTCATTGATGGAATATGATACCAACCTGTTTACTGACTTAACAGCCCACCCTCCTCTCTGCTATTAGAGCTGAAACAGAAGTATGGGAAGTGCAGTATGTTTGTGGCCATATCTCTAGAGAGACCAGAGCCCAGTGTAGCTGTATCTCCAGCGTGGCCAGTGGACAGTGTTCTCAGACTTGATGCTGCACGTTTAATGGTGGAGGAGATGCCTGGCAGAGAATGACAGTCAGAATCAGTGCTATCATATATTCTAAACTTCCGTGGATGATCATGGACTAATCTACCCTTTTCCCAATTCCACCACCTAACAGCTCCGATGTTGACTCGTTGCACAAAGTAAAAGTATGATCTTAAATTTGTGTTTCGGTTTCCAGTGTTTTTAAAAAAAGAGTAGCTGGCTAAGTATAAGATTGATAGTTGTGAATTTTTAAAATAAAATGATCAATAAGTAAAATATAAAGAGCACGAAATTAAGGGTAATTAATTTATAAATTAAAACACACAATAGTAGTGGCAGAATGGGTGATGTGTTGCTGCTGCAGCATGTGGACACCAAAGTGATTCAGAGTGAACAGATCTGAAGCAAATGTAAGCAGCTCGAGAAACTTTGGATCCGAGTTGAGGAATTGGAGTCTAAGCTGCAGACATTGGACCACATCAGGGAAGGGGATGAATGAACTGACCAGGACACCATGGTACAGGGATGCAGTAGTGATAGCGTCAGTATCATTGGGCGATAGGTACTGTTCTTTGCAATCGTAAGCAGGAGTCCCAAAGGCACAAAATAGATGGGAAAGCAAGTGGTAGGATGACAGAGTCTGCAAAGGGGTATAGACAGATTTTTCTGAAGAAGGGTCTAGGCCCGAAACGTCAGGCTTCCTGCTCCTCTGATGCTGCTTGGCCTGCTGTGTTCATCCAGCTCTACACCTTGTTATCTTAGACAGATTACATGATTAGGCAAAAATTTGGCAGATGGAGTATGATATGGGAAAATGAGCTTTTATGCACTTTGGCAAGGAGAATAGAGGAGCTGAATATTATTTAAATGGAGAAAGACTGCAGAAAGCTTCAGGACAGGGGGATTCAGGCGTCCTTATGCATAAGTCACAAAATGCTAGCATCCAAGTTCAGCAGGTAACAGGGAAGGCAAACAGAATGTTGACCTTCATTTCAAAGAGAATGGAGTATAAGAATAGGGAAGTATTGCTAAAAATCTACTAGGTGCTATTTAGAACGTAGCTGGAACACTGTGAACAGTTTTGATCCCTTTATCTAAGGAAAGATATACCAGCATTGGAGGCAGTTCAGGGTTGATTCACTAAGATGATCCTGGGTATGGAGGGATTTTCTTATGAGGAGAGATTGAGTAGGTTGGACCTGTACTCCCTGCAGTTCTTAAGAATCAGAGGAGACCTTATTGAAACATACAAGATTCTTTGAAGACTTGACAAAGTAAATGAGGAAAGTCTTGTAGGAGTGTCTAGGACCTGAGGATATAATCTCAGAATAAAGTGTTGCCCATTTAAAACTGAGATGAGGAGGAATTTCTTCTCTCAGAGGGTTGGCGAATCTGTGGAATTCCACAGAGGGCTGTAGATGCTAGGTCATTAAATATGTTCAAGGCTGAGAGAGAGAGATTTTTAATCAGTCAAGAGTCATAGGGATAAGGCAGGAAAGTGGAGTTGAGGATTATGGATCAGCTATGATCTCATTGAATGGTGGAGCAGACCTGATGGGCTGAATGGCTTGCTTGTGCTCCCGTATCTCATGATCTTATTTGATCTTTTTATAATGTGTTATAAAGAGATTTCAGAGTAAGGGGGAAGTACACATTATGCAGACTGGGGAGTTTAGTCAAATGCACAAACAATAATAAATGAAGTGCTCGCGTCAATGGTAAAGGTGTTTAGTTATCAGGACTGTGTGTATGATAATAGTGTGGGATTAGAGACCTATCGTGTGTGTTTATAGAAAAAAGCTGTTAAATTTAGATCTCTAAAATAGATTTGTGTAATCTGTGTAGAAGTACTCTGGCAGCTTTGGTTATGTGCAGCTTGGAGATTGTGCTGAGGATGGGTGGCTGGACTAATGAATGTTTAATTGCAATGTTTAATTTCCGTCTTGATCTAATTTCTGTCTCAGTTTTGCTGTGACTAAAGTTCATCGGCTTGAGATGGGTGAGAGGGGCAGGAGTTGTCACGACTCCATTTCTACCCGGAGTGGTTGAGCGAGAGGTTCAGTCACCTGTGTGCGTGTCTTGTCATTTGGAAATGGAATTGAAGCTGCTGGCCACTGCCTGTAGCTGTGCATGTGGTTAAACTGCTCTCTGCCTCAGCCAATGACCGTCCATGTATTTTGCTGCTTTGATGTGTTTGTGTCTGGTTGAATTTTTGATTAACCTCGTCTTTCTCTTGTTGGATTGAATTGCTTTTGATGTTCTCTCTTGTATCCCTGACCTGTTAGCTGAGTCATCAGACAAAATGGCTAATGACCAAGGTAACTGCACACAGCCTTGTTCATTCTAGTTCATCCCTGTGCTTGTTGGTAGTTTATCACATACTTATCATTTTCCCTTTCCTGCCGTTTAACCCTTTGATATTTTTTGGCCCTCAGTTAAGTATCAGTTTGGTGAGTCAGGTCAGTGTTGCAGGTTTAATTCCCCACAGCATCATGTGTCTCTCTCTCTGCAGCTACCCACAAGATCCTGAGTACAATTGGACCAACGCAGCGTCCTCATCAAAATCAAACCACTTCCCAGAGGATGACTAATTCAACGCATTCCTAGAAAAGACAAAATGGAAATTGCATAAGAGTCATATATTTGTATTTTTTATGTGTAGGAAAACTGAGAATTTAATTTTTCACTTAGCATGTGGAGTGTCTTCATCCTTACCTAAGCTGTTTCAACAGCTGACAGTATAATGAGGGCTGTATATTATCTAGATTGACTAAACCAAACATACATTTATTCAAAGTGTGTTGCCTAAGTTCTGCGAAGGCATATTCTTTGTGCAGACTCCAACTCCTCAAAAGTGTAGTGTCTTGGCTGGGATACAGTTCATGGGCACCAGATCCCTTCCATTACCTCACCTAATTGGTCAGTGAGGGTCAACCAAAGTGAGCCAAATGTAACCCAGTGAGAGGGTTCCTTTTCTGCACCAGTGGCCTGACCAGCAGTGGACTTCTTCATTGTCAGTTTTTGCAAAAGGTGTGTCCATGTTGAGGAGCCCCATGTGCTTGTCTTTTCTGTGTCACCAGCACCTCTCTGACCTGTGCTGTGGGCGTTCTGAATGGTCCTCCAGCTGCAGGGGAGAACCTGTAGGCGATGGTGCCCCCATGTGTCTGATGTCTTTACTTTATGAGATGATGGATAGGGCAGGTTTAGAAGGTGCTTTGTAAGTGCCTTGACAAGTTGCTACAGTGAATCTTGTTGATGGTACATGTTGCTGCCACCATGTATCAGTGAAAGAAGTGAGTATTGAAGGTTTTGGATGGGGTGCCAATCAAGCAGACTGCTGTCCTGAATAGTGTTGAACTTCTTGACTGCTGTTGGAGCTGCACCCATCCGGGCAAGTGGTGATTATTCCATCACACTCCTGACTTGTGCTTGTAGGTTGAGGAGGAGCTTTTAAAGTTATTCACTGCAGAATTTCCAGCTTCTGACCTTGTAGAACATTTGTGTGGCTAGTCTAGTTCTGTCTCTGGTCAATGGTAACTTCCAGGCTGATGCCAGTGGGGCATTTAGAGTCAGTAATGCCATTGAATGGTAAGGGCCAGTGGTTAGATTCTCTCTCTTTTTGGAGATGGCCATTGCTTGGCACTTGTCATTTCTCAGCCCAAGGCTGAATGTTGTGAGTGTGCATTCTTTCTTCATCCGAGGAACTGCAAATTGAATTAACCAATGTTACCCAATGGAGTTTAGGTCCCCTTAAGTCACTGGCATTAGAGGCAATCCAGAGGAGATTCATTTGGCTGATACCAGGTATTGAGGGGCTGTGTTATGAGGAGATGTTGAGTAGGTTGGGCCTGTACTCATTGGAGTTTAGAAGAATGAGAGGTACCTTTATTGAAATGTAAAGGATTCTTGGGGACCTTGACAGAGTAGATGCAGAGAAGTTGTTTCCCCTTGTTAGAGAGACTAGCATGGCATCATCTCAGAATAAGGGGTCACCCATTTAAGACAGAAATAGAGGAGGAATTTCCTATCTTAGAGGCCAGTAAATCTTTGGAATTTGTTTGTGTGGAGGCTATGTCGTTAACTATATCCAAGGCTGAGATGGAGAGATTTGTAATCAGTAAGAGAATCGAGAGTGATGACGAAAAGGCAAGAAAGTGGAGGTGAAGCTGATCAGATCAGCCATGAGCTCATAGTCTGGTGGAATAGACCTGATGGGCTGAATAGTCTACTACTGCTCCTGCATCTTATTCTCTTAACACTGTACAATATTCTGACCTTACTTTGAAGGGAACATTGTTGATGAAGCAGCTGAAGATAATTGGACCTCAGATACAATTCAAAAGGGTTCTTACAGCAATGATTAACTTACAACAACCACAACCAACTTCCTTTGTATTGGATATGACTTCAGATTCTCTAACGTTTGTCCCTTATTCCCATTGACTCTGATATTGCTTAGCTCCTTCCTGCCACGCCCAATCATCTTAGTCACTCTCCCTTTACCTCAGCAATTCAACACTTGTGCACATTCTGGAATCAAAACTGCAGTGATGTCTGAAATCACACGATCTCAGCGAATTTGAATGAGTATCAGTGAGCATTTTATTGTTGAATAGGTACTTGGTAATCTGTAGATGTCTCCAGCCCTTTGTCCTGCTTTGGGACCAAGGTTGGTGTGAAGTTACAAAGGCACGAACTGTTACAGTGTGGACTGCTGTTATTGCAGGTCAGTGTGTGTCAATTTCACAGCTCCATTCTGTGTGTTAGCTGTGATCACTATCAAGCAGCCTTAGGACTGCAGCTCTTCATGTTAAATGGTCAGTTGTTATCTGTAGCCAGCAAGCCACAGCTAGACCTGTGAAGGAATCCTCTGATTGGATTGTGGGAATCTAGGGAATTTGTAGAAGATCTCTTTTGATGAGTTGCTGTGTGATTAGGGTGTTGCTGACCTGAGATTTTCTTCAGCTTGAAGCAAGACTGACCTTTCCTTTGTATTTCCAAGTGAAAGAGAAGGCAACAATTTGTCCCGCTCCCACTTTTTCACTTTGCCATTCTCAACATTGACTTTTGTGAGTTTCTGCTCTTCCTCAACAGCTTCTCTTTTAAACAGTCTCCCGAGCCATATCCAGCACTTAAGGGAAATATTTAAACTTCACTAAGATTACAGGGGGACTTACACGGGGTTGGGGGGAGTGGTTTGGGGGAGTTGGTTGGGAGAGAAAAATAAATTCTCAATTCCCCCCACACTCCACTTGCCCTGATCTTTCATTAGACCTCAGTTTGCAAGATGCCACCCACCTAAACTGTGTGAACTGGGGGCTGTGAGTGTGGGCCTGAGGCTGTGAGCGTGCAAGCCGGGGGCTGTGAATGTGAGCACAGGGTCATGTGTGTGAGCCCGGTGCCGTGAGTGTGAGCCCGGTGCCGTGAGTGTGAGCGTGGTGCCGTGAGTGCGAGCTGGGGGCCGTGAGTGTGAGAGCGGGGTCGTGAGTGTGAGCC
>NC_063367.1:22576314-22576474 GCF_021869965.1 Rhincodon typus | reverse complement strand
TCCGACAGTGCCCGCTCCCTCAGCGCTGAGGGAGCGCCGCACTGTCGGAGGGTCAGCGCTGAGGGAGCGCCGCACTGTCGGAGGGTCAGCGCTGAGGGAGCGCCGCACTGTCTGAGGGTCAGCGCTGAGGGAGCGCCGCACTGTCGGAGGGTCAGCGCTG
>NC_063367.1:22571848-22576304 GCF_021869965.1 Rhincodon typus | reverse complement strand
AGCGCCGCACTGTCGGAGGGTCAGCGCTGAGGGAGCGCCGCACTGTCAGAAGTGCTGTGTTTTAGATGCTAAAACAACTGTGCCCCTCAGAAGAATGCCCTGAACAGTATTTATCTGATTAATGCGGCCGTTATCACATTCTGAGACTTGAAATACCTAATTGATCACAATTGTTCCCTGTAATTCTGAGATGGGATGAACAGATTTGACACAGCTTTGAAGTTTTAAATTACTCAATCTAACTTAATCAGACTGAGAATATTGACCCTCACAACAAAATGCAACACACATTGCCCAGACCCCCACTGCCATGACAACTCTATTAGAGATGCTTATTGGCCGGCCTGCTGCCTAAAGCAATTGTTCTGGTTGGTCGGGTGGAACACCATTTTACAGAGCAGTAACCAGGAGAAAATTCACACAGAATAATCAAAAAAACATTGTGGCTCACTGTTTTCCATCTTAACAGTGGCCTGATTAAATGATGTGATCAGTGATGGCATTTGTTCCTCACTGACCAACGGACAATACAATCGGTCACACCTGGATTCACAATAAACCCCGCACACACACGTTTACCCCCGTGTTACCTACTGACAAGTAACTGTATAATGAACAGAAATGTGTGTGTTAATAAAAACCACTTTAGCATTGCACTGGAGAGCAGCCAGTGATTAATAAGCAATGGTATAAAGTCTTGTTCATCAAAGGGTTAAGGTGCACTCTCCATTCCAGCATCTTCACTGTGTTCCTCTTGCAAAAAGTGTTCCCGTTGTTCATCACACTGTGCCCTCTCTGTGTGTTTGTTGGGGTCAATAGTAGTCAGTGTGTAGTCTCAATGTTGGCTTTCTCAGATGGACTAATCAAATCAGCTGGATTAATAACTGTTTGTGTCTCCACAGCTCTTGGATCACCTGGGAAATTTGGAAAAATCCCTCCAATGATGGACTCTGGTTCAGATACAAGACACTCCATCAGTGGTAGTTATTTCCAGTGTTTCAATTTCTTTCATTGTGTTATTAACAAATGTTCAGAAGTGGCATAAAATCAAATATAACCTCCTCCTCCTGACTTCTACCTTTACTACTACACCCCCATGACCTCATCCTCTACCCACAGGACCCTGTGAACCCTCATTGACCCCTGCATTTACTAACATGACACAACAATCTCACCCTCTACCTCCACAATCTCCAGTGACCCCTCATACCTCATGTCTCCCACTGATCTCTCACCTACCCACATGATTTTCAGTGACCCATCCTTCGATCCCCTTGACTCCCTGTGACTCCTTCGCCCTACCCACATGATCTGTGACCCCTCTTGACTCCTTGACACATGCAAACACCCTGTCCTCACACACGTGGGTGTGGTCCCCTGGTGGAAACGAGCCCCTCAGTGTATGTTCCACAGAGAACAACATTCTGGTTCTGTTCTTGGTTTTGGCTATAAGCGATCAGAACCATTACAATTTTTGTCTGTGCATCCATCATCTCAGGGCATCAAGCCTTGCTGGGACTGACAGCCTTGACCACAAAGGCCTAGGGAGACCCTGACAGTGAATCCCTTGTTTTTCTAAGGCCCTGGGATTGACCCTACCCCCATTGACTTGTGCCATTTTATTCTCTTGTTTTGGTGAATTGGAATTGGTGATTTGTCCACAGGTCACAACAGTCCCCATGGCAGCCCTACCTCGAGCCTGGACAGCAACACGATGCTGATTATCATCATCTCGGCAGGAGTCTTCACAATCATCATCGTGGTCATCATTGCGTTGATCTGCACTCGAAGGACTAACTACCAGCAGAAAAAGTGAGGAGAATTTATTTGATAGACTCAATGTTGGGGTTTGGACAGTGAATTTTCCGCTTTATAACTGGATTCAAATCAAATCCGAACCAAGCTTTTTCTACACTGTCTCGATCCATAATTGAACAGATAAGTGGTGACACAAAACTGTCCTTACTTTGACATTGACAGCAAGCTTACTAAATCAGGAGAACAGTTGCAACAGCAAAGATTATCACATCACAGCAGAAAAGTAAATGGTTCTTTGTTTGAATTGAGTTGAAACAATTAATTGGACAGTGTAGAGGGCGCTTTACACTGTATTTAACATGTGCTGCACCTATCCTGGGAGTGTTTGATGGGGATAGTGTCTGGGAAGCTTTACTCTGTAACCTGTGACAATACTATGGCTTTAAAAGGTTTGTATTTTGTCCTTTTTTTAATGAAGAGAGTTTAAGACAGTGGTACTGAGTGGTTTGCTTAAGCCAATAAAGTAAACAGCTTGTGAGGCCTTGGATTTTTTTTTAATTGGAACAATAGAAGCAGCCTGAATGGGTGGGGTCAAGTTCCTACAGAACCAGGATTTTTCGTTTAAGTTTTCAATGGCAGTTGCTAGAGTCTTGAAGCTGGATGTGCAAAGCTAATTTTCCTCTTAATTGTTACAGCTAAAAGTTGGGTTTCTCATAGTGATGCTAGAATTGCTTGTGAGAGTTTTTTTTTACTGACTTTACCTTTGCCAGTGTGTGTTTATGAGATTTTACAACATTGAAACAGTTCCTGTTTAGTAGTTAAATAATCTATTATTCTGTTAAGTTTTCCAATACAGAAGTTATTCTAATTCTTTCTTTTGTTGTATTTTAACCATAGTCTTTAAATAAAGCTTCAAGGCTGGTAGTTTGACCAATCAAATTGCATCTGGAACACAATGTCTGGCACTTTAAAATAAGAAAAAAGTTAGGGTCCAGGATATCTTCATATATTTTGAGGGGATTTGGTCTGGTCTACAAAAATATATGTGCTGTCCTTGTCCTGGGAGTGTAACATGAGGACAATATAGAGGGAGTTTTACTGTGTCTAACCCCATGCTGTACCTATCCTTAGAGTGTTTACTGTGGACAATGTAGAAGGAGCTTTAGTCTGTATTTCATGTTGCTACTTGGTGCCTCTCCAGTGTGAATATCCCTTTACTTTGGACATGCAGTAACAACGTTAAAAGAAATTGAATGTACAAAATCTTCAACTTGCTCCTTCTTCTCAAGGCCTGTCCCATTTGGTGTTTCTTCATGTAGGAAGCGTGCAGCCTGTAAATCT
The DNA here is from genome assembly GCF_021869965.1 of Rhincodon typus. NCBI lineage: Eukaryota > Metazoa > Chordata > Chondrichthyes > Orectolobiformes > Rhincodontidae > Rhincodon > Rhincodon typus. Next base: position 22,573,205 of record NC_063367.1, on the reverse strand, counting down.
GCTAACGGGTCTCACAAGTACAAAGGGAATTCGAAGGATGTCAAACCCCCAGATCTCTGGATTCATCACGAGCGCCTGGAGCTGAAACCAATTGACAAGTCTCCAGATCCCAATCCAGTCATGACTGACACCCCCATTCCCCGTAATTCCCAGGACATTACTCCAGTGGAGAATTCCATGGACAAAGACCATCAACGCAGGAATTCCTACTTGGGTGAGTGAATTCTGGATGAATTGAGGAGAAGCAGTTGACTGCTGTCAGGTTTTATAACATGACTTCCAGGGGTTTGCATCTGTCGGTATCAACATCATTTTCAGATGAAAATAAGCTCAATAATTCCAACCATGTAACACTACCCACAATCAATGAGATTTTGTACAAATAAACAAAAAGAAAAGGTTAACGATGATCACATACTTGCTATGCGACATGATGTTGTAAGATATTTTGTTGCTCCTTCCACAATGGTGATAGTCAGTGGGGAATGTTGCAGGATGAACTGGAAAATGGCTTCCCAATCCGTAATGCAGTTAAACCCCATGAAAATAAGAGCAGGGAATGGTAAAAATACTCCATGCCCTCCCCCTTAACCATCTTCAGCTGCTTCATCCATGATCTTCCCTCCATGATAAGTGGACCCATACCCCTCAGACTGCAGTGGGTTCAAGAGGCAGCTTGCACTACCTCCAGGGTATTAAGGGATGGTCAATAAATCCAGCCCAGCCAGCGATGCCCACATCCCCTCACTGAGTAGGAAAAATAAAATTCATGTTATGAATTGATCCTTTTCATCAGAACAGTACTGATATTTTCTGTTTCAGTTTCCCACATCTCCTCACTTCCTGCAATTGTTTGTAAGTGGCCAGGAATGAATGTACAAAGAGAGCTCCAATCAATGACCGGAAATAGCACTGAGTGGAAGTTAAAAGATTGTAACTAAATAAGTCAAGGAGAGAAAGAAATTGGAGGATGCTGATTGGCTGAATTTCTTCAGTCGAGGTTGGGGAGGGGTAGGTAGTGAACAGGAATTGCCAAGGGAGCGGTGAGAATCTCAACTCGTTTTGATTGTCCAATGTTGGACTGAGGTTATGGGCATTGAGAGGAAGTTCCTTGGTTTATGCTTCTTATGTTGACCTAGGTCTTATCCATCTTTTTATGACTCCTGTAAGGGGATGGCATGGTTTTTGGATGTGAGGGAGTGAACGTAGGACCAGATAGTCCTGTCTATCATTGCTCGTACAGACTAATGACTGGTGTGTGGTTGTAAGTGATGCTGCAGCAACCGGTGATGGTTCTGGGCTGTTTGTGTTTGCAGGCCGTGAACTTGAAGATGGCATGTCTACACTGAGTGGGCGA
>NC_063367.1:22570260-22571348 GCF_021869965.1 Rhincodon typus | reverse complement strand
AATATGAGGTGCTGTTCCTGCAACCTTTGGGTGGCATAGTTGTGGCACTGCAGGAGGCCCAGGATGGACATGTCGTCTGAGGAATGGGAGGGGTGTTGAAATGGTTCGCGACTGGGAGGTGCAATTGTTTAGTGCGAACCGAGCGTAGGTGTTCCACAAAGCGGTCCCCAAGCCTCCGCTTGGTTTCCCCGATGTAGAGGAGGCCACAACGAGAACAGCGGATACTGTTTACCGCATTAGCAGGTGAACATCTGCTTGATGTGGAAAGTCTTCTTGGGGCCTGGGATGGGGGTGAGGGGGGAGGTGTAGGGGCAGGTGTAGCACTTCCTGCGGTTGCAGGGAAAAGTGCCGGATCTGGTGGGGCTGGAGGAGAGTGTGGAGTGGACAAGGGAGGATGATGCGTTGGATGGTGGAAGTGTCAGAGGATGATTATCCAACGCATCATCCTCCTTCAATTCCGCCATCTGCAATTCGATCCCACCACCAAAGACATTTTTCCCTCCCCACCCTTATCTGCTTTCCGAAGGGACCACTCTCTCCGGGACTCCCTTGTCCACTCCACACTCCCCTCCAGCCCCACCAGACCCGGCACTTTTCCCTGCAACCGCAGGAAGTGCTACACCTGCCCCTACATCTCCCCCATCTCACCCCCATCCCAGGCCCCAAGAAGACTTTCCACATCAAGCAGATGTTCACCTGCACATCTGCTAATGCGGTATACTGTATCCACTGTTCCCGTTGTGGCCTCCTCTACATCAGGGAAACTAAGCAGAGACTTGGGGACTGCTTTGCGGAACACCTACGCTCGGTTCGCACTAAACAACTGCACCTCCTAGTCGCGAACCATTTCAACTCCCCCACCCATTCCTCAGACGACATGTCCATCCTGGGCCTCCTGTAGTGCCACAACGATGCCACCCGAAGGTTGCAGGAACAGCAACTCATATTCCTCTTGGGAACCCTGCAGACCAATGGTATCAATGTGGACTTCACAAGTTTCAAAATCTCCCCTCCCCCTACTGCATCGCAAAACAGCCCAGCTTGTCCCCGCCTCCCTAACCTGTCCTTCCTCCCACCTATCCCCCCCC
>NC_063367.1:22568874-22570160 GCF_021869965.1 Rhincodon typus | reverse complement strand
ATCCCCCCCTCCCACCTCAAGCCCCACCCCCATCTCCTACCTACTAGTCTGATCCCGCCCCCTTGACCTGTCCGTCCTCCCTGGACTGACCTATCCCCTCCCTAACTCCCCACCTACACTCACCTTTACTGGCTCCATCCCCGCCTCTTCGACCTGTCTGTCTCCTCCACCTATTTTCTCCTCTATCCATCTTCTATCTGCCTCCCCCACTCTCTCTCCCTATTTATTTCAGAACCCCCTTCCCCTCCCCCATTTCTGAAGAAGGGTCTAGCTTTCCTGCTCCTCTGATGCTGCTTGGCCTGCTGTGTTCATCCAGCTCTACACCTTGTTATCTCAGATTCTCCAGCATCTGCAGTTCCTACTATCTCTGAATATATTTCCATGGAGATTGAATGAAAATTGGAAAGTTCATATTGTCAAATTAAGGCCTGAATCGTCAAGTTATCTGACATCCCAGTCTGTCCGAGCTGTCTGGTAAGGAATGACCACAGATAAAGAGCAGAGACTGTTAGCTGCCAATGGAACTGGAGCAAGATAAAAACCGAAAGAACTGCAGATGCTGTAAATCAAGAACAAAAACATAGTTGTTGGAAAAGCTCAGCAGGTCTGGCAGCATCTGTGAAGGAAAAAACAGAGTTAACGTTTCGGGTCCGGTGACCCTTCCTCAGCAGTGATAGTGGCTGGGAAAACGTCAGTTTTTATGCAGAAAATAGGGAGGTGGGTGGGGCAGGTAGTAAACGATAGGATAGAGCCCAAAGAGCAAGAGTTCAGCTGTTTCGTGAAGGGAGTACAGGGAGACAGCAGTCAATGATGGTTTTATCTTGGGAGTTGTGAGTTAGGCTATTGGCAGTGCTGTGGTCATGGTTCCTTAACGGTGTGATTAATAACACCTTTTCAAGTCCTGCTTTGACTGAGTGAAATTTCACAGCAATAGAAATGTTTGATGTGCAGTCAGCTTTTGGTCAGGAATGGACTATACTTAGAATTCTGTGGCGCAGAGCTGCATATCATTGGACGTTGAATCCCAATCAGACATGATGATGCTGGTCGTGTTAGCATTGTAATGTCATTGAAATATCAGGGAACTATCCAGTGCTGTTGGAGTTCAGGGGTGTTGTGGGTCTTCAGTCTGTCCCTGTCTAGTGTTGCAGTCTACTTGGGAGTGCACTGACATTGGGTGATTGAAGTGGAATTGCTGAACATTCAGGCGCCATCATCGTCACCAAGATGAACAGCAAACTTTAGAGAATTGAATCAGGTTTGGAATAATAGGCCAAGCAGCATCA
>NC_063367.1:22559692-22568774 GCF_021869965.1 Rhincodon typus | reverse complement strand
ATCTCTTGAATAATAGGCAATATATTCAAGCATGTGGAGAGGAAAGGAGGTTTTAGGGTTAATGAGATGGACCAATTAATTACAAGGACATGGAAGTAGAGGTGGACGCTGTGATGATGAGTCTTTTGAATGATGTGGTCAATGGCATCAGTTCTAAAAGAGAGAGAGAGAGAGACAGGCCCTGAGGAGAGAGACTTTACTATAACAGCTAACATGAGGACCAGAAGGAACTTTTGTTGGTTAGCAGGAGCCAAACTAAAAATCATCAAAAAAACCCGAAAGAACTGTAGATGCAAATCATCAGCATCAGCCGTTTGACTCATTGTGTATGTGCTGGCCTTCTGAAGGAACAATTCAATGTCTCCCTCTTCTACCATCTCCCTTTAGCCCTAAATATTGACCTAATTCCCCTTTGAAAGCCTAAATTGATGCTGTGCCTACAACTCTCTTGGGCAGTGCATTCCAGATCCTAACCACATTCTGTGTGAATAGGTTTTTCTCATGGACAGGGTATGATAGGAGGAAAACCACTGAGCGATAGGATGGGAGGGAGGGAGGAGCAGAGGGAGCTGAATTGTTAGACTTGGTGACGAGATGTCTTCACATCCTCACCCTTGTTGGAGGTGACAGTAGATGGACCAGGGAGATGATAAAATGGAGAGCATCACAAAGTCCTGAGCCCACCAGGATGTGGGATACACTTGAAGTGTTTCTGCCATGATGGCAATCAGTGATTGAGATCTCTACATATCTGAGCTGCTGTTCATGTTGGGTTTGGTTGCAAAGTAAGTTCCTGTCTGACTCACTGATTTTCCATATGGACTGGTGTGGGCCACAGAGATGACCAATCTGGGAGAAAACTAGATTGTCCTCCTAAACAGCAGGTAAATCATTGGCATAGCAATGTTTCAAATAAATGGCTCTTGTTCGTTGTTGTCACACAAGCACACAGTCTAATCCAGTGCTGCACTCGAGTGAGTGAGTAAAGGCTGACTTGTCAGTAGGACGGGTCAGTTAAGGAAAGTTGTGTGTGTGTGAGAGAGAGAGAGAGAAAGAACATGGGTATGCTTATGTGGGTCTAGGTATCAGTGTGTTCACATTGTCTGCAGTTGCATGTTTATGGCAAAGGCAGGATCCAGGAATGATATTCGGAGGACACATACTGCTTATGTTCCCAAGTACTGAATCGCCACTTATGGGAGGGATTGCAGTGAGAGTGAAAATGCGGAACAGTGCCTAATGATGGTTAGCACCTTCAAAGGGGAATTAGTATCTGTGTAGATATGGGACTGTGTGGTTGTGTCTGCATATGTATGGGACTGTGCAGGTGTCTGTGTACATATGGGAGTGAAAGAGAAGTGTGTGCATGTCTAGGAATGGGACTGTGCGGGTGTCTGTTCGTAAGGGGCTGTATTCCTGCTTATGTATGGGAGTGTGTATGTCTGTGTACGTTTGGGAGGGAGAGGTGTGTGTGTCGGTTAGGACTGTGTGCATGTGTAGGTATGGGAATGAGAGGACAGGGAGTGCATATGTTTGCTGGTGTATCTGAATCCAAGATTAACGTATACAACCGCATGAGTGGAAATGAATAAAGCGGTTTCATTTTCAGAGATCAGAAGCTTTTATGATGTCACCATATAGCAGGGAGATCTAACCCTGGCATGCTCAGCAACAGTTAAAACCCACTGTGGTCAAGAGACAACCAGGGTACAAAGCAAGATACTGTTTAACATTTTACTGTGTGTTCACGAACGATTGTGTTCTGCAGGAAAGTTTGTGTTCTGTCACTGTACAGTTGGCTTTTGTCTATGGAGTAATTCTATATGTTAACTAAACCTGTTATTGATTAACTGCCACACAAATGACTGCCAGCTTTCCTTTTATTTCAGGAACTTAAATGAGCTCCCAGCCTGCTCTGCAAGTAGTAGGAGACTAGGATTGAGTTCACCGCTGTTTGGTTCCAGCCATTCCAGAGTTTATTATTGCTTTACATCATGCAGTTAGACCACAAATCATCCTGCATTATTGTTACGCAGTAGCTGCACGCTTTATATTCTAGATGGGCCTTTCACAGCAAGAGCCTATCAGACCAAAACATCGTTGGAGTTCAGCTCATTCTCAGGGAAACCTGGATTAGGAAGCAGCCAAATCAGTCCAGGTTTCCGTCTCCAGAAAGGCCCCAGACCCCCCGGGGTAGATGTGTCATGGCAATTTTCACGGCATTTTCTGCAATATCTCACTGCCTCAGTACTGATGTGATCTTCACATCTGCTAACACCTCAAGTTAAGATTTTGAACATTTTCCAGGAAGCAGATGTCCGTACTGGTTTGGTACAGACTAACTGTGTGGGCTGCTCACAGACACTGCAGGTAGAACCTTTCCATAAGACATTTTCAGGCATTAGGAACATTTCCGGGTTCTCGATCCATAAGCATAAGGTGTGCACTGACTTGGGGAATCTTCTGGGAGGCAGCTAGTTAACTTGCAAAATCCATATTTGCAGCCTAAGAGAAGGCGAGCCAATTCCTGAGGCAGCAGTGCAGGATATCTCGGCTCAGTCCAGGCCTGACTGCTGAGAACCAGACTGATGGAATGGCAGAGGGGCACTGCCGCTGTCTGCAATATCTGTGACACTTATGGAAGGTTCATTGCATGTACCTTCACAGTTCTGCACTCAGGAGCAAGGCAGCAGCGATTATGGGCAAACATCAGTCTTGCCATTTGCTCCTGGTAAACTCTTCCACAGCCCAAAATAAAAGGCTCCCGGCTCCTGTTGTAAGGAATGTTCTGTTACCTGCTTTGGATTGGATACGGTGGAATGCAACATATTATGGGATCCATGTGCCACTCAAGATTCCAGCAATGTCTAAAGATAGTGGTTAATTACTCTTTTAAATGCTTCTATTGGAAACCTGCTGCAACCAGGCAGACAGCCATTGCTGTAAAGATTCTGTCGCCAGGCAGATCTCCTAGAGGCAGGAGCATGTTGAACAGCTGATTTGAAGAGTTCCAGGTTTCCTGCCTGTGCTTTCTAAGCTGCCACGGTAGGACTAGTATGATTCCACCCTGCTTTTCTGCTTAATTATCAGACTTTCCCCATCATCAGAGTCAAATAAGTCAAACTAAAACTTACAAGTTGACAGCAGCCAGTGCCCAGTGTCTGTGTAAAGCTGGAGGTTAGGCTCCAGTATAACCCAGCTGGCTGGGTCTGTGGGTTAAACAGAAGGACTTGTGTTATGTATAACTCAGTGAAGCTCTAATGTGCTTCTCTGGATTTTGTGGAGTTTTTATGTTTCACTGAGCTTTCCTTCTCAGATGGGTGTCAAGCTCTCACTTCCTGTCCCCACCCTGAATGGAAATTTCTGGGTGTCACTGAACCCTCCCTTCAGATTCCAGCCCAATAGCAGTTTGCTGCCACACTGGTTGCATCTGTGTTTACAGTGGACCCTTAATGGATGGGGAATTAGATGAAGTGTTGAAATCAGTGAGATAAAGGGAAAAAAATAAGAATGTAGATAAAGGAGTGATGAATGATGGATATTATGCTATCTACTGGCCAGGAGGGGGAGACACTTATTAAGGGATGTGAACAATAATTACCGTTGTACGCCATGGGATCTCTCCCTAATTCAGTCGGCCAGTTTGCACAAAGCATTCCACTTTTTACATTAGTTCAATCCTAAACCACCAAAATTCACTTTCACCAGACTCACTGTTAGTAATATCCCAGATCAGCTAGCATTCACCAATACCATAAAAATACCAAAATGTCAGCATAGTGGTTAGCACTGCTGCCTGACAGCACAGGGGATTCAGGTTCGATTCCACCCTCAGGCGACTGTGTGGAGTTTGCACATTCTCCCCGTGTCTGAACCTATCACTCTATTGCTCAGTTTCACTCTATTGCTCAGTTTCACTCTATTGCTCAGTTTCACTCTCTTTGCCTTGACTTTAAAATTCCTCACCTCCCTCAGACTTACCCTCTCTTGAATGAGATGGAGGAACAGACAAGGAGAGACTCTGTCAAAGGTGCATAGTGAGTTCAGTGTTCTTACTGAAAGTTTGCAGAAGATATAGATTTGTGAGCTGGCAAGTAACAGTAAAATGGCAAGGAACCTTCTGATTCTGCCACATTAGAATTTCTACTCTGAATGAAGACTGAGAAAAGGTTGAATGAATTCAGTGTAGAAATATAGAATAGCTGCATGCATATATGTACATGTTTCAAGTGCATTAATAAGAATAATTTGTTTCTACTGAGGGAGGAGCGTAATTGGCCTGGTTTTTGTTTGGGAGCTGAACAGTGTGTCAGTGTATGTACTGTGTGTTAGTGTGCACCCTTGCTGAGTAGTGGGTGTGTGTACACTGAGTACGTTTGCTGAATGGAGTGTTTGTGTATGTGTGCTGAGTGGGGTCTGTGTGTGCTGAGTAGTGTATGTGCATATATTCGGCAGTCTGAACAAATTCAATTTTCACCATCTGCGTAGTGAGATTCGAACCCATTTTCCCAGGACATCATCCTGGGGTTCTGGATTACTGGTTCAATGATAATACCACTACACCACCTTAGGTGGGTCTGCGTGTGCGCTGAGCAAGATGTGTGCGCATGTGTCCTGAAGGGAGAGTGTGTGTGTCAAAATTCAGCAGGTCTAGCAGTATCTATGGAGAAAGAAACAGAGTCAACATTCAAGTATAGAATGACTCTTTTATTAGAGTCTGAAGAAGGATCAAACTAGACTCAACACATTAACTCTGTTTCTCTCTTCACAAATGCTGCCAGACTTGCAGTTTCTCCAGCATTCTCTTTGTTTCAGATTTCCAACATCCACAATATTTTGCCTTTATTTAGATGTGTGCACACACTGAACAGCTTGTGTGTTGGCTGAGAGGTGTGTGTGAGGCTGTGTACAGAGTTGTGTTCAAATGTGGGTGTGTGACAGCGAGTGTTAATATTGTTTCCTTCTCTACTTTCGGGTTTTGTTTACTTTGCCATCCAGTGCCGTGCAATGTGACCACACTTCCCAAGTGTGCTTTGCCTGCACACCCAACCTGATCTGCACCTTTTTAATAGACCACACCTCACTGTGTAATGATCCTGCTTGTTTTCGGGATTATTTTACAGCTCTTAATATCGATGCATCTGTCCAGTTACTAAACTGTCTCTTGTTCTTTGAATGTCATCAGAAAATTTGGTTCACTTGGTGTGGTATCAATGTGAAGATCGGCTTGTCTGATAAAATTCTGACGTCTTCTTTACAAATTGATGAATGGCTGTAATTCTGCAAATGAGAGCCACACATAACAGAAGGCGGGCATTCGGCCCATGTCAACACTGTGTAAAGCAGTCCAGTCAGTCCTCCTGCCTCATTCTATCCTTGTGGCCCTGCATGTTCATTTCCTGCAAGTATCCATTCAATTCTCTTTCAGTTAACTGATTATCTTTACTTCTATCATCCTGGTAAGAAGAAATCTCTGGATAATTACCACTTACTGTCTGCTTCACCACATCTCTTATCCAAAAAAGTCTAAATCTTTATTTCCCAGCAGCTGCCCATCCCAGTGAATGATGCTGCAGGCTGCACAGACTGATTTCTCTCCTGGTTGCCAAGCTCTCATCTGTGTGCTTGCATTGGAGTGACTTTGTTTTAAACTTTGTAATGTGCCGCTTGAAAGATTGATGGGAGCAGATTCAACAGGAACATTCCCAAGGGAATTGACTCAGTCCCTGAAAAGGAAAGGTTTACTGAGCTGTGGGGAAAGTGGGACAAAGTGGAAAAAATTTTCAAAGAGCCAGCACAGACACTGTGGGTTGAATAGCCTCCTCCTGTGCTGTATTGTTCTGTTGGCATCAGCAACGGAGAGGGATGCTTTCAGCCTCCTTATCATCGATAAAGTTGATGTTTTATTTCAAACTAAGAATGAAAAGAATTGAAAAAAGTGTGTCATTTTCTTCAACAATGGAAAGCTCTTTGAACAAATGTACTTCCCCTACACATGCTTTCCCCTTTAAGGCGCAAGCTGATTTTAGTATGGTGAAGGGAGAAGAGGTGATTGTCTAATAGAAGATTTAAAGCCTGCTGTGATTTTGTGTAGCCTATACTTTGGCCTATATCTAATTGACACATTTTTCAGCTTTCTTGAATTGGAACAGAGTTTCTTTGATACTGGTGCTGCTATGGAGATGACCTCTTTTGTCAGTCAGTCTGAAGATTGCACTAAATGGTTTCTTAAAGGGGAAAACTTAATTTGTTTTATTTTAAAGCAGTGGAATTGATATGACCCAACGACTCTGTAAAGGCTCTCCCGAGTTTGGTGCTAATTGAGATGTTTAAAATGCTGGAAGGATTTGATCATGTAGTACCAAGTACCTACTTCCTCCGTTGGGGGTGGGATAGTTGAGAACAAAGGTGGGAAGTAGGGAAGCATTCTTCCCAGTTTGCTCATTTCTTCATGATCTCTCTCTATCTCCCAGCTCTCAGTCCAAGGTTTGTAAGCATCAGTGCCTAAGCCACATTTCTCATGCGCCCTGATCCCAGGATTGCTCCAGCTGATCTCTCGTCTCAATACTGTTAGATGTGAACAATCTTCTCCATCATCTTGGACTTTTTCAGCAATAAGAAAAACGATGGATGCAGGAAATGTAAAATAAAAACAGAAAACACTGGAAGTATTCAGTGATATTTCACTTTCATGTTTGTCTTTAAATCATTGTCAATTATTTTCCAGGAATCCCCCTTATGAAAAATTCTGTTCTTGTCTCTTTCAAGATCTCCACTTACCTCTTTTACTTTTATCCTGGTCTCAAACTGATCCCAAACTCCTCCACAATCTGTGGTGTTCCTCAAGCGTAGGCTTTTAAAGCATTGCTGGACTTGGATACTGTGACTTATTCTAGCCAAATCCCCAGAGCTGTTAAATCATTTTCCCAAATACGATTTAATGTGACTGCATTTTTAATATAAAACCACTGACTGCATTTTCGAGTACATAGCTTCATGATATTTTGAATGTATCCAGTCAAATTGCTTACCCATTAGTGATATGCCTTTGACATCCCCCTGTCCCACTCCACTTCTTTCCCGCTGCTTCACCCCAAGGTAGAGATGGAGGTTAGATAGACCTTATGGCCGAAGGGCCTGTAATGTACTATACTGTTCTATGTTCTATGGTCTATGTTTACATAACTGATACAGTGCTCGAGAAATGAGCCAAATTCATCTTAAATACAAAACCTCATTATTCTGCTGCTGTCCTTCATGGTCCAGGTTAAGACAGTATGGAACTTTGTGCACCCACAGGCACTTGCAACTGAAATGGTACAACATTGTGTAAAGCTGAAATTGTTAAATCATACAGTACAGAAAGTGGCTGTTTAGCCTGTTATGTCTGAGTTGACTCTGCGTAAAGAGCTATTTAATTAGTTCCCCATTACCCTGCAAATTTCTCCTTTTCAGCTATTTATCCCATTTGCTTATGAAAGTTACTGTTAAATCTGCTTCCACCATCCTTTCAAATAGCACAGTTTGCTGTGTAAAAAAGGTTCTCCTCATCGCAGTCTGCTTCTTTTCCAAATCACCTTCATCTTTTGTCCTCTAGTGACTGACCCGATTGTCAATGCAAACAGTTTCTCCTTAGTCACTGGGGTTTTTTTGGGGTTTCAGAGAACCTGACTGCAGGAGAAGATATGATGAATAAACTGCTGTGTTTGAGGAAAGTGGTTTTATTGCAACTTAACCACAGAAAACTAATTATACCAAGGGGTATCCCTGAGCACAGTATAGACGGCACATGGTAAGACTACACTTCTGATTCTGTCCTTCAGTTGCCAAGTGGAAACTTAGTACTTCTCCCAAAGGGAGAATGATGAGCAACTGTGACCTCTAAACATTGGGTTTGAGAGCCAGGATAACACTGCCTACTGATGAGGCAACTCCAACAGCTAGGAAAGGATGAAAAGTTGAGGGAACAGCAGTTAATGTAAGCATGCTGGAGATTGTTTAGAGAACATTTACCAGGTGAATAACTAGAATGGTGGGTTGTCTGATGAGGAATGGTTTGGCAGGGTAAGGCTGTATCCTCTAGAGTTTAAAAGAATAAGCGGTGACTTAATGGAAACATCATAAGATCTGAGCGGTCTTGAGATGACGGGTGTGGAGAGGATGTTTCGTCTTATGAGTGAATCGAGGGTCACTGTTTAAAAATCAGGGTTGCTCATTTAAAACAAAGATGATGCAATTCCTTTTCTCTGAGGGTTGTTAGTCTTTGAACCTCTACATCTTAAAAGTAGAAGCAGAGTCTTTGTGTATTTTAAGGTAGAGGTGGATACACTTCTTGTTAAGTAAGGGTGAAAGGTTATCAAGAGTAGTTGAGAATGCAGATTTGAGGTGATAATTCGATTAGCCATGATCTTATTGAATAGCAGGCTGAAGGGACTGAGTGGTCTTCTCCTGCTGCTAATGTATATAATTTGCATGTCTCAAACCAGACAGAACAACATAGAACATAGAACAGTACAGGCCCTTTAGCCCACAATGTTGTGCTGACCTATTATCCTACTCTAAGATCAAACTACCCTACATTTTACTATCATCCACGTGCCTATCCAAGAGTCGCTTAAATGTATCTGACTCTACTACCACTGCCGGCAGCGCATTCCACATGCCCACCACTCTCTGTGTAAAGAACCTACCCCTGACATCCCCCCTATACCTTCCTCTAATCACCTTAAAATTATGCCTCCTCGTAATAGTCATTTCTGCCCTGGGAAAAGTCTCCGGCTATCCACTCTATCTATGCTTCTTATCATTTTGTAAACCTGTGTAAAATCACCTCTCATCCTTCTTTGCTCCAATGAGAAAAACCCTAGATCTCTCAACCTTTCCTCATAAGACCTGCCCTTCAGTCCAGGCAGCATCCTGGTAAATCTTCTCTGCACCCTCTCTAAAGCTTCCACATCCTTCCTATTATAAGGCAACCAGAACTGAAAACAATTGTGTGGCCTAACCAGGGTTTTATAGAGCTGCAGCAAAAACTCGTGGCTCTTAAACTCAATTCCCCTGCCAATGAAAGCCAAAACACCAT
>NC_063367.1:22558829-22559192 GCF_021869965.1 Rhincodon typus | reverse complement strand
CGTTTTCAGTTAAACTGAGTTGATCTAACTGGTAAATTGGGGACTTTGTGTATTTTAATAAAGTTTTTAACTTTATGGACAACTTTGGAACGGGCAGGGCTTGATTCCCAGTGTTACCCCAGTGAGACAGGACCGATGGCTAGCCCAGAATTTATTGCCTGTCCGTAATTGTCCTGGAACTGAGTGGCTTGCTAGACTATTTCAGAGGACAATTAAGAATCAGAGATAGTAGGAACTGCAGATGCTGGAGAATCCGAGACAACAAGGTGCAGGGCTGGATGAACACAGCAGGCCAAGCAGCATCATAGGAGCAGAGAGGCTGATGTTTCGGGCCTAGACCCTTCATCAGAAAAGGGGGAGGGG
>NC_063367.1:22534192-22538829 GCF_021869965.1 Rhincodon typus | reverse complement strand
ATGTGTTCATCCAGCTCTACACCTTGTTATTTCAGATTCTCCAGCATCTGCAGTTCCTACTATTCTGACTCTTGTACTCAGTATCCCAACCAAGCATGCCATATACCTTCTTTACCACCCCCTATCTACTTGCGTGGCCACTTTCAGGGAGCTATGGACTTGAAACCCTCCGTACGTCAGTGCTGTTCAGGGTCCTGCCATTAGCTGTTTATTTTTCCTTAACGTTTGAACTCCCAAAGTGCAGCACTTCACACTTGCCTGGATTAAACTCCATCTGTTATTTCTCCGCCTATATCTGCAACTGATCTATACCCACTGTATCCTTGAACAAACTTCTACACAATCCTATTGTTAGTAAGTTTGCAGATGACACCAAGATTGGTGATATAATGGAGAGTGAAGAAGGCTATCTGGGAATACTACGAGATCTTGATCAACTGTGCTAGTGGGCTGAGGAATGGCAGATGGAGTTTAATTTAGATAAACGCAAGGTGTTACATTTTGGTGGGTCAAACCAGGACAGGACTTGGACAGTCAATGGTAGGGCCCTGGGGAGTGTTATAGAACAGAGAACTACGGGTACAGGTTCATAGCTCCTTGAAAGTGGAGTCACAGGTAGACAAAGTGGTGAAGAAGGCTCTCCACATGCTTGCATTCATTGGACAGAGCATTGAGAATAGGAGTTGGGACATCTTGTTGCAGCTGTACAAGATGTTAGTAAGGCCCCATTTGGAATACCGCATGCAGTTCTGGTTGCCCCAGTGTAGAAAGGATGTTATTAAACTAGCAAGAGTGCAGAAAATATTCGCTAGGATGCTACCTGGACTGGAAGGGATAGACTGGGACTTCTTTTCCTGGAGCACAGAAGACTGAGGGGTGACCTTACAGAGGTCTAGAAAATCATGAAAGGCATTGATAAGATAGATAGCCAACAGCTTTTCCCCGTGGTACAGGAGTCTAAAGTTAGAGGGCATAGGTTAAAGGTGAGTGTGGAGAGATACAAAACAGTCCAGATGAGCAATTTTTTCCCCTCACAGAGGGTGGTGAGTGTCTGGAATGGCTGCCAGAGGTAGTGGTGGAGGCGAGTACAATTTTGTCATTTAGGAAACATTTAGACAGGTACATGGATGGAATAGGTTTGGAGGGATGTGGACCAAATGGGATTAGATTAATTACGAAAACTGGGCGGCATGGACATGTTGGGCCGAAGGGCATGATTCCGTGCTGTAAACCTCTGTGATTCTAAGAACCTCTCCAAATTAGCCACTTCAAAATGGCTCAGCAGGTCTGGCAGTATCTGTGAAGAAAAAAATCGGAGTTAATGTTTCAGGTCCAGTGACCCTTCCTCAGAACTGATGGTAGCTGGGAAAATGTCGGTTTAAGTGCGGAAATTATATGCAGAAGACAGGGAGAAGGATGGGGTAGGGAAGTAAACTATAGGATAAAGGATAGAGCCCAAAGAGAGAGAAGAGCAGTTGGATAGACAAAGGAGTTGATAATGATCTGGCTGGGAGGGTGAATAGTTGTTAATGGGGACTGTTGGTGACTAACAATAGGTAGCGTGTAATGGCAGGCTATGTGATAACAAGACGTGCTGTGTGTGGAGTAGGGGGCTAGGACATGAGAGAGTTTGGGTCCTAAAGTTATTGAACTCGATATCAAGTGTAGAGGGCTGCAGGGTCCCCAGGTGGAAAATGAGGTGTTGTTCTTCCAGCTTGCTCTGGGCTTTGCTGCACCAATCCTGAGACAGATGTTGGCCAGGGAACAGGATGGTGTGTTGAAGTGGCAGGCAACTGGAAGCTCAGGGTCTTTTTTGCGAGCAGAACTTAGATGTTCTGCAATATTGAGTTCAATAATTTAGGGCCTAAACTATCCCACGTCCTAGCCCCCTACCCCACACACCAGGCCTTGTCATCACATAGAGATAGTAGGAACTGCCGATGCTGGAGTCTGAGATAACAAGGTGTGGAGCTGGATGAACACAGCAGGCCAGGCAGCAACAGAGGAGCAGGAAAGCTGACGTTTTGGGTCTGGACGCTTCTTCAGAATTGGGGCAGGGGTAGGGGGCTCTGAAATAAATAGAGAGAAGGGGAGGCGATGATAGAAGATGGATAGCGGAGCATATACGTGGAGAGAAGGCAGACAGGTCAAGGAGGCGAGGATGAAGCCAGTTAAGGGGAGTGTAGGTAGGGAGTTGGGATGGGGGTTGGACAGTGAGGAGGGAGGGGCAGGTAGGTGGCAGAAAAGACAGACAGGTCAAGGAGGTGGGGACGAGAGGCGCTGGTCTTGGGATGAGGTCCGGGGTGGGGATATTTTGAAGCTTGTAAATTCCACATTGAGACCATTGGGTTGTAGGGTTCCCAGGCGTAATATGAGGTCCTGTTCCTTCAGTTTTCAGGTGGCATCGTTGTGGCACTGGAGGATGCCCAGGATGGACGTCCAAGGAGTTGGAGGGCGAGTTGAAGTGGCTTGCAACTGGGAGGTGTTGTTTGTCACAAACCGAGCTTAGGTGCTCCGCAAAGTGGTCTTCAAGCCTCCGCTTAGTTTCCCCGATGTAGAGGAGGTCACGTTGGGAACAGCGGATACAATATACCAATATACCCTATATACAATATAGGGGCAGGTGTAGCACTTCCTGTGGTCTCTCCGCGACTCCCTCATCCAATCCACACTCCCCACTAGCCCCACCACCCCGGCACATTTCCCTGCAACCGCAGGAAGTGCTACACCTGCCCCTATATCTCCCCCCTCACCTCCATCCCAGACCCCAAGAAAACTTTCCACATTAAACAGATGTTCACCTCTACATCCGTTAATGTGGTATATTGTATCCGCTGTTCCCGACATGGCCTCCTGTACATTGGGGAAACTAAGCGGAGGCTTGAAGACCGTTTTGTGGAGCACCTACACTCAGTTTGTGACAAATGACAACACCTCCCAGTCGCAAACCACTTCAACTCCCCCTCCCACTCCTTGGACGACATGTCCATCCACGGCCTCCTCCAGTGCCACAACAATGCCACCCGAAAACTATACAGTAAATGGTAAATGGAAAAGCCCTGGGGAAAATTGATGCGCAGAGAGATCTGGATATTCAGGTCCATTGTACCCTGAAGGTGGCAACGCAGGTCGATAGAGTGGTCAAGTAGGCATAGGTGACGCTACTTCAGTAAACACTTTTAAAAAAAAAAGGTAGATTTTTTTTGAACAATAAAGGAATTAAGGGATACGGTGAGAACGCGGGTAAGTGGATCTGAGTCCACGAAAGGATCAGCCATGATCTTATTGAATGGCGGAGCAGGCTCGAAGGGCCAGATGACCTACTCCTGCTCCTAGTTCTTGTATTCTTGTGTTCTTACAGCATGTTTTCATTCATCGGACGGGGTATTGAGTACAAGAGTTGGCAGGTCATGTTACAGTTGTATAGGACTTTGGTTCGATCACATTTGGAAGACTGCGTACAGTTCTGGTCGCCACATTACCAAAAGGATGTGGCTGCTTTGGAGAGGGTGCAGAGGAGGTTCACCAGGATGTTGCCTGGTATGGAGGGCGCTAGCTATGAAGAGAGGTTGAGTAGATTAGGATTATTTACATTAGAAAGACGGAGGTTGAGGGGGGACCTGATTGAGGTCTACAAAATCATGAGGGATATAGACAGGGTGGTTAGCAAGAAGCTTTTTCCCAGAGTGGGGGACTCAATTACTAGGGGTCACGATTTCAAGGTGAGAGGGGAAAAGTTGAAGGGAGGTATGTGTGGAAAGTTCTTTATGCAGAGGGTGGTGGGTGCCTGGAACGCGTTGCCAGCGGAGGTGGTAGAGGCGGGCACGATAGCATCATTTAAGATGTATCTAGACAGATACATGAATGGGCAGGGAGCAGAGGGATACAGATCCTTGGAAAATAGGCAACAGGCTTAGATAGAGGATCTGGATCGGCGCAGGCTTGGAGGGCCGAAGGGCCTGTTCCTGTGCTGTAATTTTCTTTGTTCTTTGAAAACTGAAGGAACAGCACCTCATATTCTGCCTGGGAACCCTACAACCCAATGGTCTAAATGTGGACTTTACAAGCTTTAAAATATCCCCACCATGGACCTCATCCCAAGACCAGCACCCCCTCTTGTCCCCGCCTCCTTGATCTGTCTGTTTTTTCTCCCAACTATCCACTCCTCCCACCTCACTGACCAACCCTCACCCCCACGTCCTGCCTACACTCCCCTCATCCCTGCCTCCTTGACCTGTCCATCTTCCCTCCCACCTACCCGCCCCACCGACCTCACTGTCCAACCCCTCATTCCAACTCCCTACCTACACTCCCCTTTACTGGCTTCATCCCCGCCTCCTTGACCTGTCCGTCTTCTCTCCACCTATTTGCTCCACTATCCACCTTCTATCATCGCCTCCCCTTCTCTCTATTTATTTCAGAGCCCCCTATCCCTCCCCCATTTCTGAAGAAGGGTCCAGACCCGAAACGTCAGCTTTCCTGCTCCTCTGTTGCTGCCTGGCCTGCTGTGTTCATCCAGCTCTGCACTTTATTATTTCTTGTTATCACATAGTCTGCCATTACACACTACCTGTTGTTAGTCACTAACAGTGCCCATTAACAGCTATTCACCCTCCTAGCCAGATCATTATCAACTC
>NC_063367.1:22522610-22533692 GCF_021869965.1 Rhincodon typus | reverse complement strand
GCCTAGACCCTTCTTAGACCGAAGAAGGGTCTAGGCCCAAAACGTCAGCCTTCCTGCTCCTCTGATGCTGCTTGGCCTGATGTGTTCATCCAGCTCTACACCTTGTTATCACAAGAGTCAGGATGTCATGTTGCAGCTTTAAAAGACTTTGGCTAGGCCACACTTAAGAGTATTACGTCCAATTCTGGTTGCCTCATTACAGGAAGGGTATGGAGGCTTTGGGCAGGGTGCAGAAGAGGTTTACCAGGATTATGCTTCGATTAGAAGGTATGAGCTATAAGGAGAGGCTGGAAAAAAAAAGCAGGTTGTTTTCTCTTGAGCGGCGGAGGCTGAGAGAAGACTTGATAGAAGTCTATAAAATTATGAGATGCATAGATAGGGTTGACAGTCAGAATCTTTTGTTGAAATGTCTAATGCCAGGGAGCATGCATTTAAGGTGAGAGGGGGAATGTTCAAAGTAGATGTGAGGGGGAAGTTGTTTTTCTTTAAACAGAGAGTGGTAGGAGTCTAGAATGCACTGCCAGGGTTGGTCGTGGAGGCAGATACACTAGGGGCGTTTAAGGGACTATTAGATAAGCACATGAACATGCATGGAATGGAGGGATATGGACCAAGGGCAGGCAGAAAGGATTAATTTTATTGGGTGGCATGTTCGGCACAATATTGTGGACTGAAGTGCCTGTTTGTCTGCTGCATTGTTCTATGTATACCTCCTAAATTCTCATCCAAATCATTTATATGAAATGACAATTAACAGTGGACCTAGCATCTACCCTGTGGCACAATGCTGGTCACAGGCCTCCAGTTTGAAAAACAAGCTTCTATCACTACCTAGTCTTCTACCGTCAAGTCAACTTTGTATCTAACTGGCCAGCTCTCATCGGATCCCCCGAGATTTAATCTTATGCAACAACCCACTATGCGGTGCCTTGCTAAAGACCATGTAGACTTGCCTTCATCTACTTTCTTGGTCACCCCTTCAAAAAACTCAATCAAATTTGTGAGACATGATTCCCCATGCACAAAGCCATGCTGATGATCCCACATGAGTCCTTGCCTCTCCAAATGCCTACAGATTCTGTCTCTTAGAATTCCTGCTAACAACTTACCGCCACCTCAGTCGTTAGGCTCACTGGTCTGTAGTTCCCAGGCATTTCCCTGCAAACTTTCTTAAATAACAGGACAATATTAGCCACCCTGAAATCTTCAGGTACTTCACCCCTGGCTGTTAATGATACAAATATCTCCAGCTTAGGGGACCCACAATTTCCTCCCTAGCCTCCCATAATATCCTGGGATATACTTCAACAGGTCCTGGGGATTTATTGATTTTAATGCATTTTAAGACTCCCAGCACTTCCTCTTCTGTGATGTGGTCTCTCTTAAAGGCATCACTATTTATTTCCCCAAGTTCACGAGCATCCATGCCTTTCTCGACCATAAATACTGATGAAAAATATTCATGTAGGATCTCACCCACCTCTTGTGGCCCTGCATGTAGACAACTATGTTGATCTTTAAGAGATCCTATTCTCTCCCTATTTTGCCCTTCATGTACCTTGTTGAATCTCTTTGTATTCTCCTTTACCTTATCTGTCAAAGCCGCCTCACGTCCCCTTTAGCCCTCCTGATTTCTCTCTTAAGTGTACTCTGACACCTTCTATACTCCTCAACGAATTCACTTGATCTATACATGTCATTTGCCTCCTTGTGTTTCTTGACCAGGGCTTCAAATAACTCTCGTTATCCAGGGTTCCCTACTCCTGCCAGCATTACCCTTCACTCTAACAGGAATATGCTGGTCCTGAACCCTCATTAACTCACTTTTGAAACCTCCCGCCCCCACCTTTACCAGACATCCCTATGCCTGCAAACAGCTTCCCCCAATCAACTTTGAAAGTTGCTGTCTAAGACCATCAAAATTGGCCTTGCTCCAATTTAGAACTTTAATTTGTGGACCAGACCTATCCTTTTCCATAGCTATTTTAAAACTAATGGAATTATGGTCCCAGGTCCCAAAGTGCTCCCCCGCTAACATCTTCATCACTTGCCCTGCCTTAATTCCCAGGAAAAGGTTAGGTTTTGCCCTTTTTCTAGGATGGCCATTTACATACTGCATAAGAAATCGTTCCTGAACACACTTCACAAATTTCGCTCCATCCAAGCCCTTAACACTATGGCAATCCCAGTCAGTCAATGTTAGAAAAGTTAAAATCCCCTACAATTAGAACCTTATTATTCTTGCAGTTATCTGCAATCTCCTTATATATTTGCTGCTCAATCTCCCACCAATTATTGGGGGGCCTATAGTACAATGTTCTACCCATGCAAACTCACTGGACAATCCCTTGAGAATGTCCTCTCTCCATACTGCTGTTACATTCTCCCCAATCAAAAACTCAACCCCCCCTCCTCTCTTGCCTCCCCTTCTATCGTCCCTATTTTCCTTTTCTTATTTTATCTGGTTCAGGTGGAGGGTAAACTGCTCAGAATAAGCTGAATTGGAGGAAAGCTTGCTCAGAACAAGCTGCCTAGCTGATCTCTCTCACTGCTAAAATGAAAGCTTGAGAGTAGAATTCAGGATGAAACCTATTTTGTCTTTAGAATGATTGGAGAAACATCACAAGACTGTATTTTCAGAGAAATCTCTGTCTGCAAGAGTTCAGAGCAACTATGCATGATCCGTGACTTGACCACGCCAGCCACCACATAAGTGTGACAGAGTCTAGAACATTCTAGGATTTATCCTTTTGTCCACTGACCAAAGTTTTTTTTTGGCACAAATAAAAGATTGGCTGCCTAACAGAAAAAAAAGATTAGGCATAAATGGGACATTTCTGACTGGCAAATGAAAGAGTGATATGCCACAGGGATCAGTGGTGGAATCGCCAACCTTTTACAGTTTTATATGATTTGGATGAAGGGACTGAAGGTACTACTGTTGTATTTACTGATGACACAAAGACAGAGAGGAAAATAAGTTGTGAAGAAGACATAAGGATGCCACAAATGAACCTGGGTAGGTTAATGAGTAGGTGAAGATCTGGCAACTAGTCTAAAGTGAAATTGTCCATAGCAGGAAAAATATAAAATAAGCGATTTATCTAAATGCTGAGAGATTACGGAGCTCCAAGATACAGAAAAATATGGTGTCTTAGTACATGAGTTGCATAAGGTTAGTATGCATGGACAGAAAGTAATTAGAAAAGCTAAGAATGTTATCGTTTATTGTGAGGGAATTTAATACAAGGGTAGAGAGGTTACGCTTCAGTTGTACAGTGCATTGGTGAGACCATATCTGGAGTGCTGGGCACAGTATTGGTCTCCTTATTTAAGGAAGGATATTAATACACTGGAAGCAGTTCAGATAGTGTTTACTAGGCTAATGGCTAGAATGGGCAGGTTGTTTTGAGAGGTTGGATAGACTAGACTTCTATTTGCTGGACCTAGAAGAGTAAAACACATCTTGATTGAAACGTAGAAGATCCTAAGGGGTTTTGACAGGGTGCATGTGGAAAGGATGCTTCTATTTGTAGGAAAATCTAGAACAATGTGCCACTGCTTAAAAATAAGGGATTCCCCAGTTAAGAGGAGGAATTGCTTCTAACAGAGTCATGAGACTTTGAAACTCTTCCTCAAAAATCAGTGAAAGAATCTTTGAATATTTTGATGGCAGAGATAAATATATTATTGAATAACAAGGCTATTGCAGGTAGGTAGAAGTGTGATTTAATCAGATCAGCCATGATTGGATTGAATGTGAAGCAGGTTCAAGTGGCTGAGAAGCCTAGTTCTACTCTTAATTCATATCTGTAATTCTATAACTATAAAAATGAACCACAGCTTTTTGTTGCTTTTCTATGACCTTATTAAACTGCATTGTTTTAACTTCAATTTTGAAGCAACACACTAGGATACTGATACAGCAACTCAAATTCATTCAATGCTAACTTGACTGCGATTCATTCCTTCCATACTCAGGATCAAACTCTTCCCTGCATCACATTCTTGCTTAAATGTTCCCCTTACACAATAATGACCAAAACAGAAAGCAGTGCTTCAAGTTGTAATTGAATAGAATACATGATCCAATGTACTCTTTACTATTTGATATTATAATTAGATTCCCAATAACTGAACTGTGAGCATCCTACCTCACTACTTCATTAGTACATTGCCCCAAAGAAACAAATCTCATGATCACTAATCATTTTCTTTTCCAGTAATGAACATGAATTCTTTATCTGTGACAGGCCAGCTGGTTTACTTAAAGTATGGGTTGTAATCCAACACTTAATATGAACAACGTAAAAGCAGTTTCTCACAGGAGTTGAGGTGACACCACTCGTCTCCTTCTCACCCTACTCTAAAACCAGTCTCTCTTTTGCACCAATTCTGAGGAGAGCTCACTGGATCAAACATTAACTCTGATTTCTCTTTACAGATGTTGCCAGACCTGCTGAGCTTTTCCAGCAACTTCTGTTTTTATTTCTGATTTACAACATCTGCAGTTCTTTCAGTTTTTATTCTCTATTGCATCTTCTGGATTGAAGCTGCTCACTTTCTTCTTCTAGCTCTAGATGGCAGCATAGTTCATAAATTAACTCAATCTTGAGTCAGAAAAAAACCCAAAAAGAACTGTAGATGCTGGAAATCAGAAGCAAAAACAAAAATTGCTAGAAAACCTCAACAGTTCTAGCAATATCTGTAGGGAGAAAGCACAGTTAATGTTTCAGGCCCTGTTCTGTAGGGTCACTGGACCTGAAACATTAATTCTGCTTTCTCCCCACAGATGTTGTCAAACCTGCCAAGGTTTTCTGGCAATTTCTGTTTTGCTTCAATTTCTGGTAAGTTTGACGTTCCTTAAATAAGCTGTCTGCTTTAGAGATACTGTACGGGCAACACCAAAAATTTGTATTGAGAATTTTGTACCAGAATATCTCACAGAAACGTTGCAAAATAACATTTTACCCAGGTAACAAAAGTCGTTGTTAGACAGTCTTAAAAGTAGGCCAGAGAAATCTAAGGAGGAAATTCCAGAGCTTTTGGCAGGACAAAGCCTGGCCACCGATTAAAATCAGAGATACACAAGAGGTCAGGACTGGACGAGCTTGGAAGAATTGTTTTCCCTGGTAATTATCTCTGGAAGATTCTTAAACTATGATTAAACAGATAAACTCTCAAACAGCCTGTCGCCATATTATGGATTAAGTTTGGCACTCACAACCCACTTATCAGTTCTCTAAACTGATGGGAACACAGTCAAATCAAGTCAAATTCCAATGGTTAAACAAGGGTAAACTACAGCAGGACCTGATACAAATGCAGCTCATAATGCCCAGGGACCTTATTTTAAAATCATATTCCAAGTTTCCAGCTAAGTTGTTGTTAACACGGTAGATGAATGGGTCCTGCAGGGAAGAGACAGAGAAACAAATACACTGTCTTGGACCATGAGTAATGTGTGCCTCAACTCTGTTTCTCCTTCTTTACTCAATATACTATCCCCAACAAAAATCTATTATTTGAAAACTTTGAAAAATTGTAAAGGTTTTGACAGTGTCAACTGACTCTCAGCATCCACAGTCATTTGAGGCATATTTCTAATACAGTTTGTATGAAAAAGTACTTCCTGATTTAATTCATGAATGGACTAACTCTAGTTAAAACAAATAAGATCCTGAGGGGCCTTGACAGGGCACGTGTGGAAAGAAGTTTTCTCTGTGGGAGATTCTAGAAACAAGGAGACATCTGTGTAAGGCTGAGATGAGGAGCTTTCTTTATCTCCCCCCGACAGAGTCATAAATGTCTAGACTTCTCTTCCTGAAAAGGTGCCGGAAGTGGAGTCTTTGAATATTTTTAAGGCAGAGATGGTCATATTCTTGATAAGGAAAAGAGTAAAATATTATTGCAGTAAGTGGGAACCTGGAGTAATCACTTCAGCCATGATGTTAATAAATGGCGCAGCAGTGTCAAGGAGCCAAGTGCTTTACTCCTGCTTCTAATTTGTATGTTACCAATATTACTTCCTTGTTTCACACTCCCTTACCAGAGCAATTGGTTCCTTGTATTTACAAATCAAACTCTTTGATTAAGTTATGCTTCAGCCCTCTAACCCATAGGGTTTATAAACCTCTAGACCAAGATAATGGAAAAGAGTTTTATTCTGTATCTGATCCCATGCTGTACCTACCCTGAAAATGCTTAATTTGGATAGAGTAGAGAAAACTTTAATCTGTAACTAACCCTATGCTATACATGTCCTGGGAGTGTTTTATGGGGACAATATTGAGGGAGTTTTTCTTTCTCTATCTAATCAAAATTTAACTTCTTCCAAGTGTTTAATACTATAAAGGAAAATTCTATTCCTTGCTCTAACAGCAGTCATCTTGAGTACAAAATGATTCATTCCAATAATTTTTTTTGGCAAAAAGAACTTTTAAGCAGCTATGAGTCATCTCCAGTTACCTTCTCAAAATTCTTCAAATGCATGAAGCAGACACCGAGATTGTGGCTGATTTCCTAAATGGATGCAATTAGAACAGAAATCAAATCATATGAAAAAGAATGGAGCGAAAAAAACCTTTCCCATTCTCTTACTGTTTCATAACTTGGAACACATCAATCACAAAATCATTTCCATGCAAATAACTAATTGATTCCGTCTCCTGGTTCCTACCAACACTGAACTGCATCATGCTCATTCATCATCAACAGATCACATTTTTTCCACAAGCTGATTAATACCAGTTTGCTAATATAACCTACCCAATCCTTATCATTTAATTTTGCAGCTTCGCTGTAAACTTCAATTGCTGCTTTGTGTTTCCCAAGCAGAAACCTAACAAAAGAATAGAATATTCAGGTATTAATTTCCACTGGGAATGGGTCTGTACAGTCACTAACTTAAATTCCCAGAAGACCTTTGCTGCATTAAGATAACCCAGATGCATGACACAGAGGCATACATTGAAAGCAGTTGGTAAAAGAAGAGGCTAGGAGATTGACACAATGGTCAAAAGTTAGAGAGGTCCAGGGTAGCAAGGTGCAGGGAGTATACGGAACTAAAGTGCTAATGATTTCAGGGCTGGATAAGAAGGGTAGTCCTACATAGTAGGATGGAAGCTGGGAAGTCATGCCTAAAGTTTGCAAATTAAACTGTAGGCAGCACAATCATATCTAGTGCCTTTTATATGCAGGCCAGATTTGCCTTTACTCAGTAGTTTTCCTACATACACACATGAATACTTACAGTGATCGAGCCACCTGTTTCAGGTTGTCCACATTCTGAGGATTTAGAATTGCACAGGTCTGAAAGAGCTCAAGAGACTCTTGAATTTTTCCTTCCAAACGAAATATCAGAGCTGAAACGGAGTGAAGACATTACTTGAAAAATCACAGCAGGATTTCTGTGCAACATATTAGCTGCTCACAACGACCCCCAGGGTTGCTTATAAATATAGGGATGAATACTCTATACAAGGTACTGAGTGACCAACTGGGTACAGTTTGTCTTAATTTAATTAGCAGCCAAAGAACCAGTAAAACATTTTGAGTTGAATCAAGAATAATTACTTGAAGACATTTTCTTCAGCAGTGGAAAATTCCTAACAAATCATAGTAAACTGAGAAATTCAATAAATATGTTCATCTGAGGACAGTGATGACAGACTTTGACCACAAATGCTGCTTGGCTGTCAAGAGGTTTGCCTTGATTGATTAATCATTTTCAGGGAACCTAAGCTACCATCAACCATGCAGTCTGGCCTGCACCTAACTCCAGTCCAAACCATGGAGGACACGGTTAACATCCTGTACAGCTGTTATGTCGGTAGGCAAGTTTTAGGGGATCGAGGCAGGCTGGGAGATTGGGGTTGATGTGGGCCATGACCAGCCTCTTGAAGAACTTCATGATTATGGAGGTCAGAGCCACTGGACGGTAGTCATTACCGCACGTTGCATGGCTTTCTTAGGTATGGGGATGATGGTCTTCTTGAAGCACGTGGGGACTTCGGATTGTAGGATGGAGATTGTAGGATGTCGGTGAATACCTCTGCCAGTGGATCTGCACAGGATCTGAGTGCTCGGCTGGGGACACCGTACAGGCCCCTTGCTTTCCTTAGGTTGACTCCCAGGAACGCTGATCTGACATCTGCAGTGGTGACCAAGGGATCAGGTATGTCTGGGGCTGTCAGGGCAGATGTCCCTACGTCGCTGGCATTCTGCTGAAACCGAGCATAGAAAGCATTGTGCACGTCAGGGAGGGATGTGTTTTTGTCTGCTATCTTGCTCCCGTAATGTTGTTTAGGTCTTGCCATTGGTGGCGGGAGTCTGTTTGGTAGGTTTGGGCCTCTAACTTGGTCCAGTACTGCCTCTTGGCATCCTGATGGCTTTGCGGAGATCATGTCTGGATTTCTTGGTCAGGGTCATCTCACCTGAATGCTGCATGTCTAGTTTTCAGTTTGAATACTGAATCCTTCCTATCAGTAGTAAGGACCTCACCCATTTCCTCTGGCTCCATGCATAAATTCTCTCCTGAGTGGCCCTAGCCTTTCCCTTGCTAGCCTCATGCTCCTAATAAGTCTGAACTCTGATCAACCTGCCTTTCGAAGACTCCCATGTTTCAGATGTGGATTTACCCTCCAACAGCTGCGCCCAATCTAATTTCTCCAGTTCCTGCCTAATATTGTTGTAATTAGTCTTCCCCCAAATTTAGAACTTTCACCTGAAGACTAGTCTTATCCTTCTCCATAACTATCTTAAAGCTTATGGAATTATGATCATTATTGCCAAAATGCTACCCCACTCAAACTTTAATTACCTGGCCAGGCCCATACCCCAATACAAGGTCTAGTATGGCTCCTTTCCCTAGTTGGACTCTCTACATATTGTTTCAAGAAACCCTGCTGGAGGTACCTAACTAATTCTGTCCATCTAAGGGCCTGGAACTAAGGGAGTCCCAGTCAATAACAAAAACAGAAAATTTCTGTTTATGTTTCTGTTTTTCAACATTCCACTGCAATAACCCTGTTGTTTTTACATTATTACATGATCTGCTTACATATCTGTTCCTTTATCCACTGCTATTGGGGTATAATGCCATCATGGTGATCGCAACTTTCTTATTTCATAGAATTTCATAGAATCCCTCAGTGTGGCCCTTCGGTCCAACAAGTCCACGCCAACTCTCACAGCATCCCACCCAGACCCAAACCACATAACCCACCTAACCTACACATCCCTGAACACTATGGGCAATTTAGCTTGGCCAATCCACCTAGCTTGCACATCTTTGGACTTCTTGAGTTCTATTCATATGACCTCGCTGGATGAATCCTACAAGATGCCCTCTCTTTGAGTAGCTATGACATTTGTTTTAATCGATAATGCAGCTCCCCCACCCCAGGCTGGTGGTATTATTGCTGGACTGTCAATCCCAGAGACCCAAATAATGTTCTGGGCATCCCGGTTCGAATCCAGCCACAGCAGATGGTGGAATTTGAATTTTAAAAAAATATGAATTAGAAGTCTAATGATGACCATGAATCAATTGTCGATAGTTGGAAAAAACCCAGTTGGTTCACTCATGTCCTTTAGAGAAGAAAACTGCCATCCTTACCTGGTCTGGCCTTCATGTGTCTCCAGACCCACAGTAATGTGTTGTCCATTAACTGCCCTCTGGGAAATTAGGGATGGGCAGTGACTAGCTAGTGACGCCCTCATCCCATGGAATTAAGAAAGAAATTTATATCCCTTTCTATCACGCATGAAACATCTAAACTCTAGAACGTTGAGCCATTAGTCCAGATCTTCTCTCAACTGAGTTACTATAATAGCCACAACATCACAGTTCCATGTATTAATTCAGGCTCTCAGCTCATCTGCCTTGCCTGTCATACTCTTTGATTTAAACTAAATACAATTCAGACCACTAACCCCATCGTGTTCATTAACTTGACCCTGCCTGTTCAACTTACCTGACTTAACCTCTACCTTCTCCTCAATTACTCCACATACTGACCTACTGTTCTGGTTCCCACCCCGTATGCCACACTAGTTTAAGCATTCCCAAGTGGCACTAATAAACCTCCCTGCAAGGATGTCCCTCCAGTTTAGGTGTAACCTGTCCTTGTACAGGTCCCTCCTGCCCGAGATGAGATCCCAATTATCCAGATATCTGGAGCCTTCCCTCCTACTCCAAGTCTTTAGCCACATATTCAACTGCAGTATTTTCCTATTCCTAGCACGTGGCACAGGGAATATTCCTAACATTTCAACCTAGAGGTTTTGCTTTTCAACTCTCTACCTAACTCTCTAACTTCCCTTTGCAGGATCTTATCTCTCTTCCTGCCTAGGTCGTTACAACCAATATGGGCCATGACCTCTGGCTGCTCACTGCCCCTTTTGGGAAATCCTGTTTCCTCGCAGGCGCATCGTTGACGCGCGTGTGTGTGTGTGTGTGAGCGTGTGCGAGTGTGTGAGTGTAGGGGGGGTGGTGGCCGGTGGTGGTGAGGGTGTAGGGAGGGAAACATCCCAGTAATGTAATGAGATAACAAAGGTGTAGAGCTGGATGAACACAGCAGGCCAAGCAGCATCAGAGGAGCAGGAAAGCTGACGTTTCGGCCTAGACCCTTCTTCAGAAATGGGGGAGGGGAATGGGGTTCTGAAATAAATAGGGAGAGAGGGGGAGGCGGATAGAAGATGGATAGAGGAGAAGATAGGTAGAGAGGAGACAGACAGGTCAAAGAGGCGGGGATGGAGCCAGTAAAGCCGAGTGTAGGTGGGGAGTTAGGGAGGGGATAGGTCAATCCACGGAGGACGGACAGGTCAAGGGGGCCGGATGAGGCTAGTAGGTAGGAGATGGGGGTGGGGCTTGAGGTGGGAGGAGGGGATAGGTGGGAGGAAGGACAGGTCAGGGAAGCGGGGACGAGCTGGGCTGGTTTTGGGATGCGGTGGGGGAGGGGAGATTTTGAAGCTTGTGAAGTCCACATTGATACCATTGGGCTGCAGGGTTCCCAAGCGAAATACGAGATGCTGTTCCTGCAAACTTCGGGTGGCATCATTGTGGCACTGCAGGAGGCC
>NC_063367.1:22489885-22522110 GCF_021869965.1 Rhincodon typus | reverse complement strand
TACAGGAATGACAGTGTGGTCCACATCCAGGAGCCACAAGTTAAAGATATATTCTGCAAGAATTTTTTTATAAAAAGGGAAACAAAAATTATAATTGTTTAGAAATTGCCGGATAGAAAGAGTAAAGTCCAAATAACTTGTCCTTCAACATATGCATTAAAACTAACAAAGATGGCAAAAGCAATGGAACGAATTGGTAGGTAATCTTTCAGTTGTTCATGTCCTGCAACTTAATATAGAACATAACAGCGCAGTACAGGCCCTTCGGCCCTCGATGTTGCGCCGACCTGTGAAACCAATCTGAAGCCCATCTAACCTAAACTATTCCATTATCAAGATAAACTTCAAAAACTAAAGCCATTTTAGAAGGATGAAGTAAATAGCTGGCTTGAAATTCAACAGGAACTGGCAAATGTCTGCAAACTGTATCGTCTCCTGAACCCAAATCCACAGACTTTTGATCAGTGAATTAGGATCATTGAATGCTGTTGCTCTGAAAATTCTACCATGTAAATGACTTGGAAGTGATAAACACAGCAGCTTGTGATGTTAAAATGTCTACTGACAATTCTTGTCAGGTTACAAACTGCAGAAACTATTCCCCAAGTTCTCTTTCATTCCAATTACGTAGTTGGAGAGGTAAATTGCTCACATCCATTGTGCTCAGTTTCAGATATTCGTCAAGCAAGTTGGGGAAACAGGTGAGGAGCTGCAATATGCTTTTGTATGAACAAAAAAGGCCATGTAGTCCTAAGAGACAGTCTGGAGAACCAAAATGCTGAACACCTATTTTTGTGCCACCTTAGATATTAGGTAATTTTTAAAATATTCATTCATCGGAAAGGATGTCACTGCCTGGGCCAGCACTTATTGCCTGTTCACAAGTTTTCCTTGAGAAGGGGTTTCTGAGCTGCCTTGATGAATCACAGCAGTCTATCTGGTGCAGGTAGACCCACAGTATCATTAGGGAGGGAGTTACAGGATTTTGAACCAGTCAGGATGGTGAATAGCTTAGAAAGAAACTAGCAAATGATGGTTTTACCATTATCTGCTGCCAGCTGCTAGGCACAGAAGCGCTTTACGTTGGTCAGAAGATGGCCCTTTATGTTCCTGGCCAGAATAGCACTTATTGTTTGTTGCAGAGTCAGATCTTCATGTTATTTTCCAGGGTAAGAACAGCTCAAAGCTCTTGTGTATTTCGATTTACTCCACATAAAGTGGCAGAAAATGCATCATTTTATAAACAGATTATGCTGACTGCAATATTCAGGTGGAATCAGAGATGCTGTCCCCTTCCATACAACAGTTCAAATATATACAAATAAATGAAAGCAGCTGGTATACATTGGCTGTTGGTAGGTCAGTTCCTAGCATGTGTCACATGGAAAATTTTCCAGGTTTTTGAGCTGACAAAAATGACTGCAACTCAGATGTCAGCTCCTCCTCTTTCAGTTGCATTATGCCACCTCAAAACTGTTCAATCATTCTACCTTTTCTCTATCCATTCACGGGATGAGGGTGTCGCTGGCTAGGCAGCATGTATTGCCCATCCCTAATTGCCCAGAGGGCAGTTCAGAGTCAACCACATTCCTGTGGGTCCGAAGTCACGTCAGCCAGACCAGGTAAGGATGGCAGTTTCCTTCCCTAAAGGACATTAGTGAACCAGATGGGTTTTTCCCCCAACAATTGGCAATAGATTTATGGTCATCATTAGACTCTTAATTCCACATATTTATTGAGTTCAAATTCCACCATTTGTCATTATCTGGGTCTCTAGTTAACAGTCTAGCAATAATACCACTAGGCCATCGCCTACCCTCCAGTCTGCAACCAGTCATGTCCTTCCAACAGCATTCATAAACTGTAGCTGATTGAACAGAACTTGATTGTTCAGATGAAGTGCATCAGCTACAACTCGGGCAAAAATCTGAAGCGCGCTTTCCCTCTGAAGAACTGAGTGCAACTCTGATTAATCTTCTGAACTTTAAGGAGTCACAATTACAAATATTATTTTCACATTAAAGACATAAGCATCATTGAACTTTGCAGTTTAGAGAAAACACACTTCACAATAAGTAAAAACTTAGAGACTTTGATTTTGAAAAAAAGAGAACTTGATTACAATTAAACAGTTGAAGACAACTCAGTACAAAAGAAAAAACTGGCATTTATATCATACTTCTCACAGCCCCAAATATTTCAAAACACTTTATAAATAATTAGGTATAGATGCTGTTGATGATGTCCAGTTGGCCTTATTGACAACTTGATAAATTGGGCCCAATTCAATCACCATGCAAGTTTGGTGCTGAAAGAGGGCATATCAAGGCCATTCTGCAGGATAATGCTGACTCTACTCAGATCATGTCACGTTGTATATCGCACAAATTCATGGAAGGCCTCAAGCTGTCATTCTTGGTCCTGAAAAGAGGCCATCACCTTAAAGTATCCTAGAATGAGAACAGCAACAAGTGAAGCTAGCTTTATCATACTGCTATTACTCAACAGCAATGCAAGTGATGTTCATCACCATCAGGAAGGTGCCATGAAGATAAAAAGATAAACAGCCTACCACACAAGTGACTGATGTGGTATATGAATTTCAGTGCTGATGTGATGTCAGGTATGTAGGCCATGTGATCAAAAGACTGATGGATCATTTCAAACAGTACACTCCTTTGCCCGATTACAACAAGCAAGACACTGACCATACCCAACCAGCCAGCGCTCGCAAAACCTGGAACTTGATTCTGCAATTGAATGCCATTTGGTGGATAATTCCGAGTGTGCAAAGAACTACAATGACACATAAATGTAGGATTGTTGGACTTGCAGTGTAGCACAGTGAAGTGAAATGAAGCTACACGTATACATAGGAAATAGGCACACATAGCACCTGTTTAACTCAAAAGACAACTGACAGCCTTTTTTTGTTTTCCCCTTTATTGGTATTCCTGCAAATTATTTTGGTAAGTGCAAGACAAAAAGCTGAAAAAAAAAATCAGACGTACAGTGTTGCAAGGGTATGCCAAGCACCATTTTGCCTCCAAGTTAAAACAGAGACATGTTCTGTGGGCTTAACTATTAGGAAAACAGTGAACATGTAGAGATTTCCTTACAGTACGTTTAGATTTGCCTCACACAGATAATTTCAACCTGGTGACAAAGATAGCTCTAAAATCAACACAGGAGACACATCCAGATTTGATAAGTTACATGTAGTTTTACCCTAATACACTAACTGCAGTGACAGGAGAGAATCTGTAGCTTTCTTCTACTTTTAAATATAGCCATGGTGAAAAATAATTTAGCAGCATTATATCAGTTAATAGCTGCCAGTAAGATGCACAGGTACAAAAGTAGTGGCATCCATAGATTAAACAAAGGAGAAAACTTATGGCAGAGGATGCTCAATGAGGAAAAAAAATGAGAAACCCAATTTGGCTACAAAAGGAGATAGCAAAAATTGCAGATGCAGTATCCCGACCCAAAACGTCAAATTTCCTGCTCCTCTGATGCTGGCTGACCTGCTGCGTTCCTCCAGTTCCACACTGTACTGACTCCAAATAGGTCTAAATGTAATATTGTATTGGTGGTATGATACTGGAAGCTTTTGAACAGGAATGCAATATTGCAACTTATGCACATAAATAAATAAGTTAGTCCATATCAATAAAAGGTCCAATGGAATTAAGGTTTTCAACAAAATGATATTCAGACTCCACCTGATAGACAGCAATCAGTACTGGGCAACAAGTTTTAATAAACATCCCAGAGTAGGACGATACAATGCAGATTCACGAGAGTAATTCAAGAACATAAAGAATTAAATGATATGGATGGATATCATAAAGTTAGTTCGCATCTCCTGAGTTTAGAAGTCTGATGGGTGATCTGATGGATAGTCAATATGGCATTTAGTATGATATAGAGAAACTATTTCCTATTGTAAGGGAATCCAGAAACAGAAGTATTATCTTAAGATTAGAGCTAAGCTGAACAGAAGTGAAGTTACAGGCACTTCAAATGCAGTGGATATTTAGAACTCTTCCCACTATCTTACCTGCACGTCAACCCATCCACAAGGAGGATGTGGATTCTGGGTCTGAACTAAAATGTTCAATGGACACCGATTGGTTTAAGTTTTGCAAGGGGATTAAGGGATATACGGCAGTCAAGCACAGACCAACTAAAATGGAATCGAATAACAGAAGAGACCTAGAAATGATCATTACTGGCAGTCCCTCACAGACAAGGATGACTCACTTCCACACTGAGTCCATAGGTGGTTGTACAGACCGATGCAGTTTCCACAGGCTGAGACATTTGGAGCACAAGGTGGTCACGGGAAGGGATGGGCTGGACGTTGGTATGGCAACGCGCTTATGCTGTTTTTGCCTGGCTTCTGCGTTTTCTTGATGGCGAGTCTCAAGGTGCTCAACATCCTCCTGGATGCTTCTCCTCCACTTTGGATGGTCTTGGGCCAGTGATTCTCATGTGTCTGTGGGAAAGCACACATCACTGAAGCACTTCTTGTCCACGTGGGGCTTGCCTGCCATTTCAGAGTTAGGAGTAGAGCACCTACTTGGGGAGTCTCTTGATGGTCACGTGGATGGGCCCAGTCCATTGCAGCTGATCAAAGATGGTCGATGCCTCGATGCTGGGGATGTTGGCCTGGTTGAGGACGTGAGCACTGGTACATCTTTCTTTCCAGCAGATTCACAGGATTTTGCATAGGCAGTGTTGGTGGTACTGCTCCAGTGTCTTCAGGTGTCTGCTATAGACAGTCAGACCATATAGGAGACTGGTAACCAGCACAGCTCTGTAAACCATGAGCTTGGTGCGAGATCTGATGATGTTGTCCTCGAACACACCAGGCAGCCGAAGGCTGCTCTAGCATACTGGAAGTGATGCTGGATCTTGACATCAATAACTGCTTTGGCCAACAGGGCAATCCTGAGGTATTGGAAGTAGTCAACATTCTCTAAGGCCTCCCCATAGACCTTGATGATCGCTCCATAATACCAAACCAGCATTCTCATTCCAACATTTACACAAGGAAGACCACTCAGTTTGAGACAGGTTAGACAAGGGAAGATTATGTAAATAGTCTGGCAGTAATTAAAGAGTATATGTGCTCAGACACTCAGCCTAATAAATGAAGGTGGACTTTTTGAGAGGTCAAGTCAACTCAGTTTGGCAGAGAGCTGTGAAACTGAAGAAACGAGAAAGGACTTGAAACCAGAAATCTGGAAATTCCACAAAGGGTACGGTCTTGAGAAACACAGGTTGGATGATATTTTCATTGAAAATCTCAGTTCTTTAATGCATAGTTTAGCCTTACAGTCTGCCATGATTTTTGCTAACACCCTACATTTTTTGGTGGAATGAGAAATCTGAAGTAGAACACAAAAGAGAGTACTGTATAGCTTGCATAATGAACATCACTCTTTAAGATCTGGTTTGCACAGATCCATCGTGTTTTTTTTTCCCCATTTATTTACAATATATGAGTATCACTGGCCAAGTCAGCATTTATTACCCATCCTCAAACGCCCTAGATAAGTTAGCGGCAAGTTGTCTTACTGAACCACTCAGACTATGTGCCGCAAGTACACACACATTGCTGTTAGGGGAGGAGCAATTTCAATTTTCAATGGAGCAAAGAAAGATCTGTCCGCACACTGATCTCTGAAGGATGTCTCTTCCAAAACTTACTGCATTAAAATGATCAAAATCAAAAGCTGAAAATAGCCACTCAATGAAAGGTTTATTGTAGGTGTAGAATACAAAAAGTTTCTTTTGTAGGAAGGCAGAACAGTGTGGAAACAAATTAAAAACTGAAAGAACCACAGAATCTGTAAATCAAGAACCAAAACAGAAGTTGCTGCAAAAGCTCAGCAGGTCTGGCAGCATCTGCGAAGAAAAAAAATCAATGTTTCAGGTCCGGTGACCCTTCCTCAAACCCGAAACGTTAACTTCTGATTTTTTTTCTTCACAGATGCTGCCAGACCTGCTGAGCTTTACCAGCAACTTCTGTTTTTGTTCATGGAAACAAATTATATTGCTGTAACTTCACAGATTGGCAACTCTCCATATATGCATTTCTATTAGGTTTCATCATTGCTGGTCTTAAACACATGACATGGACATTCAAGATCAAAAGTCTCTTGAAATGTTATCTTTGATTCAAACAAGAATATTTATGCTTTGTTTGTCTAACGTTTAAATGTCACCACTTAGGTAACTTGCAGTGTTATGCTCAGTGGTGAATGGCAGCGTTGGGAGGTATATCATTTCAGATTCCCAAAGACCTCTTCTCCAGGGGCAATAATGGTTCTTAGTGAAATTAGCTGCGAGGAAGCATTATTCTATGTTTTGGATGATATTGAGTGATGGTAATGGATTATCTGTCACTGTGCTATACTCAACAGACCCACAGATTCAACTGCTACTTAACATTTGAGAAATTTATTTTGGGGAAAGAAAATGTTGGCATTCATGGTTGATAGATCGAATGATGTCAGTACAGCAGCTGGTGTTGTGGGAATATCATTATGTTGGCTTCTTACATCAAAATAGCTACTGTCCTCTCAGGTACAAATTTACAACAGAAGTCAAAGAAAAATGTCTCTTAGGTCATCACTTACTCTTCTGCAACATGATGGTTTCTGAAAATAGTTTTAAGAACCCCAGTCTCTTCCTTTATTACTTTTCTGGTAGGTTTAAAGCATATCTGGTACATTATATGTAACAGAGTTACAGCACCATCATTATAGCAGACACCTGCACAATTCCTTGCAACAATCAGACTATATATGAAGGTCCAGGTTCAATTTGACTCAGCTAATCATAGTGCCATCCTGTTCCCATAGTGTACAGGTCTGAACATGACATAGATGGCAGGGGCTTTTCAGCCGTGGGCAGAATGAAGATTGCAAAGCATCACCATTCTGCAGACAACCCAAAATTCTTCCACAATCTTACAAACAAGAAGGTTGTGACCATATCTCTGCAAGAGCAGAGAACAAAGATTTTCTACTTCAACATTATTGCTACCTGGTCCAGGAAAGGCACATACCTGAAAAGCAATTCCAAAAGCTGTCTAAAATTTACAGTTAAAACCAATATACTGTTCAAGTAACTGTTGCTTACCTCTTCCCCGGACCCAAGGAGAAAGAACATCCATCCTCCTGATGAGCACTAACTTTGGGAGGGGCATATTCTGTGGCATATTGTATATGCAGTATAGTAGAAGAGAAGTAAACTGTTTGTCTTTTAGGTGTGGCGACCACTACATACCTAAGTGACATACCCTATTTTTGCCTCTCCTCCTGTGAATCTAGTGTTGGAATGAAACATGGGTGTATTTGATCAGTATGTTACTAAACAGTTTACTTTTGGACACTTTATTAGATCTGTCTGCATAAACAGAAACTAACTAGCAGTCTGCCTTCTACACAAGTCAGGTAGAGGAATGATGCAAGGCTTCAGTCATCAATCGTGGCTTTCTTTGGTGAAAAGAACTATTAGTGAGGCAAAACCAAAATTTGCAAATGCTGGAAATTTGAAATAAAAATCAGAAAATGCTGGCAATACCCAACACATAGGCAGTATCTGCAGAGACAGAAACAAAGGTTTAGTTCAATCATTAACCCAAAATGTGAACTGTGTTTTTCTCTCTCTACAGATGCTGTTTGACTTAAGCATTGCCAACGTTTGGTTTTATTTCATGTTAGATAATGGCTGTGTTTTCATCACATGGAAGTGAAAAGTTACAATAACTAAGAACTATTTTAAAGAGTCAAATGATGCAAATCCTTCAAGGTTTCACAGCAGTATTGTGCGTTACAATCACATCCAACTGAAAATAGTGTC
The DNA here is from genome assembly GCF_021869965.1 of Rhincodon typus. NCBI lineage: Eukaryota > Metazoa > Chordata > Chondrichthyes > Orectolobiformes > Rhincodontidae > Rhincodon > Rhincodon typus. The sequence goes on along the minus strand of NC_063367.1, from coordinate 22,514,232 downwards.
ACATATTTTAATGATTCTCTTTAAACAAAAAACTCTATATATACTCTTCATGCCATCAGGACATTGCAATGTGCTTCACTGCAATTTAAAAACTTCTGTAAAAAGGGCCAATAACTAGATTAAATGACCGATTACTGTTTTTGTGTTGAGGGATTACTATTAATTTGAATACTGACCAAGTGAAACAAGGATTCAGCTTACACAGAACTGTAGGCGACCAATCTAAATGAATATCTTAAATAAAATGCTTAATACACCAAACAATGAGAAACTGACAGAAAATGCAGCAAAGTAAAATTATTTACTTCAAAATTTTCCTTGCTTTCATATGCAAACATTAGGATAGATCACTTCCTGGGCCTTTCTGTAATCATAACCTTTAACATGAAATACAAGCTAAAGCTCTAAGTTGAAGTATATTGTAGTCAATCAAATAGACATTATTTATAACCAAATTTAGGTTTATAAATGGTTCACTGGGACAACAATTTAGGTTATTGAACTGAAGAGTTTCATAAAATGATGCACTAAATTCCATTAAAATGAACATGGCACAACAATAGCTGAGGCTTCAGCAAGTTTAAACAGTGTCTGAACCGGTTGATCGAATATCACATAGCAATTCAAAACATTCACTTAGGAATAGAATCAGCTCATTTCATCCCAGGGACAGCCATGTATTAAAGCTGAATATGGATGGGCAATGTGAATGAACACAGATTTCAGCCTCATTGTTGCTTCTATTTTTCCAGCTCAGGTAAGATCATTCTCCATCAGCTGAGTGCCATTTGTCCACCTGAATGCCCATTATTTTATGTTTGAAGGGAAATCAATGACTGGATGGATGTTTTCTTTTGATAGACTACACAACAAACTCAAACCAACTACTAAACTATACTAGGGGTGGCACACTTTGGAAATTTCAACAATTAACGATCTGTTTAGAATGACAATATTGATTCAATGAAGTGAACGGTAAAGGTAAACTGTGCTGTACCAATGATGACTGCAGAGGATGAAAATTTAGAATTCAGAGTAGCAGCAGGAACCCCAGGAGACAAGACTAATCAATATCAGCCACAATATTGATAGTTTTCAAAAATGCACATTTTGAATACAAGGTGCCACCCCATTCACAAGATAGAGCTTTATAATCTTACCCTACCTGGCAATCTGACACTGAGTTAGTGATCCTAGTGGCGCTTCCAGACCCCCCACTTTCTTCTTTCTAATGAGAGAATATGAAACTAGTTTCCACCTTGTCATGCTTTATGTGACAACACCACTATTCGCAAATTCTATGTATCTATTATACAAATTATTAAATGGTTAAGACTAAAACACCTATACATGTTTAAAACATCACAATTTGTATACCCAATCTATAAGTATTTAAATCACTGCCTCATAAAAATCTAGCCCTTTTTAAAAAAAAGAAAAGGAACTTCACAAGATGCCTTTTACAATGCAAATACCCACCCAACGATGGATTTCCAGAGGTGAAATAAGGAAGGTGGCTAATGGACAAGCACCATTCTGAGATTTATTTTGGGGTGGGTTTGGGGACACAGAAATGACCAGGTAGGGAGGGAGGCTGCAAAAAACAAAGAAGCTTCAAACAAAAAAGAATTAAAGATACATATTTTGGATTTACAGGAACAAGCTCCCTAGTTAAAATACAGATAGGTGGTTTTTAAAATTGATCTTCATAAATTAAAGCTTAATGTGTTTAAGAGTGGTTTTCACCAGCAGACTGGGGTCATCAAACAGAGTTTGCTTCTTTCAGAGCTTGGCTATGTTAATTTATATTAATCTAAATGTGAACTCCGCTGCTGCAGTGTGTTAAATAATAACAGTTCAGTATGGAAACTGACACACAAACCGACTAATAAATTATTCATATAGGACATACCAAGTAGAGTAGCCAGGTTGATCAACTTTAGATTAGAGATTTCTGAGTACAAATCAAATTCTTCAACATTATGTTCCTGCAAGTGACTATTTTACACTTCTGCAAGTGACAGTGCACAGAGCAGACATAAGTGCCTAGTTACAAATATCTCAGTTTAGGATGAGGTGTAAAGTGCACTGCAATCACCATTGGCCTAACATCTCACATACACCAACATCTTCAATCTCCAAATCTGAATCCCAGCAGATAGAGTGAGAAATGTTGAATTTGTGACAATCATGAGAAAATCTCTAAACTCCTGACCCCTCAGTTTTGTGGGAACATCTTTATTACACAAACTGTATCAGGTCAAAGCAGCAACGGCAAACCACCACCTTCTCAAGCCAACCAGGATAGGTCATAATTGCGGGTCTTGTCACCTTTAGAAAAAAACACTTAAAGATCATGCACGATGTGCTGTAAAAGTGGAACTAAAAACAAATCAACCCTCTTCCCTCCCCCACCAGCCCCAGGTACAGACTGAGAACACTGGAAAACAAAAGGAAATCCCAGATTTTAAAGGGGAAGTGTGTAACCAAATAAGGAAGCCAATTACAAAATGTTCCATTTTACACTATGTTTTCTAGTGAAGCACCCACTTAATTAGATAGCCTGAATAGGTTTCACTTAGGTTTTTAACTTAATCACGGTGTAAATTTAACATCTCGCACATAATTCTAACTTTTCAAATCAAATGTCCAATAAGAGGTAGTTTAAATAATATGCAATCCATGTATAGCCATAACCTTAAGTTCTCTCACGATAGTAACAGGGAGAGTGACCAAATCAGAATTTTGAGACTTAAGCACTCAATTAGATTCTGAGTTGAGGGCTGCTGTAGCTATTAACAAGGAGCCAAGAAAATTACAGGAAATCACCAGAAAAAAATTCCCAATTTTGGAAGCTGCTGCAGGGAATAGCTTTTCAAAAGCACAAAGTGAAAAGCACAAACATATAGTCCCACCATTCGAAGTAATCCAGTTATTGCACAATATATGCAACTTAAATAGTTAAACTGTTGAAAGAATCAGGCTTCTTGACAAACGCTCAAATGTATTACCAAGACATATGGATTGAGTGTTTGGTAATTTGGAACCTTGGTGCAGCACAATGGCTCAGTGGTTAGCACTGCTGCCTCGCAGTGTCAGGGACCCAGGTTCAATTCCAACCTCAAGCGACTGTGTGGAGTTTGCATGTTCTCCCCATGTCTGCGTGGGTTACTTCCAGGTGCTCCAGTTTCCTCCCACAGTTCAAAGGTGTGCAGATTAGATGGACTGGCCATGTTAAATTGCCCATAGTGTCCAGGGCTGCGTTGGTTAGGTGGTTAGCCATGGAAAATGCAGGGTTACAGGGATACAGATGGTAGGTGAGTCTGTGTAGGATGCTCTTTGGACAGTCAGCGTGGACCAGCTGGACTGAATGGCCTGTTTCCACAGTCGGGATTCTATATGGCTTAGCAGTAACACCTTACACAAACCTCACATAAAAAGACTTCAACTTAATCAAAAAGTAGTTTCTGGTGACCACAATAATCAAGAGATTCTCCGTTATACTTCTATCAATTCTATCAAGTATTTACCAAGGCAGCCTGTAACATCTTTTCAGGGTCTGTAGAGTGACACAAACTTCTCAAAACAGTTCACTCACTGGTGTCTGCCAAACAGAAATTGGTGCAAGCTAAGCTTTGCTGTTTTGGACAAGCGTTAGAATCAATTGCCAAGCTCAAGCTTGTGAAAAACTGGGACTTTCTCAAACTAAGGACAACTCAACTCTGTTATTGAAAATATTCCTGCAACTCAGGCCCTTTTTATAATGAATATATCACTTGGCACAGCCCTGTACAGTTGGGATTATTGACCAGTATGATTACTATACCACCTCTAAAAATGCCACATGATCTCCCCATGCATAAACAAAAGGTCTTTGATGCACCAAATAATTTCAATGAGTGCCATGATTCACCAGAGCGCACAATCAGAACAAAACCTTCAACAGAAGCTAGTTCTTTAGTTTTTGCCAATATAAAAAGAACTCCATTCCAATTCTTCACACAGCATCTGTACCAGAACTTTAAGTTCAAAAGTGGCATAAATTGTATTTCTACTTTTGCTGAGCTATTGCCGACAAGCAAAACGAAAACATTACTAAACTTCTGTGGGATTGGTCTGATCAATGAAGTATCCAAAACAGTAGTGATCAGTAGCTCACTTCTCATTTGCTACAGTGAGCAACAATTGAGTTACACGTCTTGGGTCACCCCAAATGGTCAAGGACACTGAAGCATTGAGCAAGGAGCAAGATGACTTATTCTACAGGTGACTCACTACCCAACTGATCCATTGAGCTCAAGTGTTGTTCAGGAATTTTCCCAGGGCTTTTATACACTTAAGATGTTCCAATCTCAGGAATTCGAGTGATTATTTCTGTCCTAAAAAAAGAGATTTCACGGAGCCCAACTGGCACAAATGAAAAATCTTATTACTTATGAGACAAAGTTTGCGGTTGACTAAACTCTGGCTACTTCTGAAACTCGCACAGTGGGCTCTTTAGTCTGTCAGACTCACCGAGTTAGGATAATTCAGGTAGCAGATCGCACAAACCATATCTTGTGAGGATGATCGTGTGTTCATCTGACGTGTTCGAGACTTTTTATAAGGGTTTACTACATGACATTCTGCAAAAAGTTTCTCCAAGTTTCCATCAAAGTATCTGTAAGAAGCAATGCAGCTATTACAAAAATGAATCAAAAGAATTTGTTCAGTTTTCATATACTTCATGTTGAAATATTTTTTTAAATCACAGATGTGTTAATGTACAGAAGCATATCCAGGGAAACTCCTGTGCTTGTATGCACTTAATGAGTAATGCTTTCCATTATAATTTCCTCTGTCCATTTTTAGAATAGGAACTGCTTGTGAAAATCTGTCGCACTGCAATCACACACACGTTGGTGGAGGCATCACAACTTCACCACTAGAAGGAGATGGAATCATCAAGCTTACATTAACAATTCCCATTATAAACATGGAGTACAGGAATTTATAATGAAAACATATAAAAATATAAAGTATAAGCTGTATGATTTGGTAAAACAGTACTACATGACTTCCATTTACCCTGTTCCAATTATCCCGTTCCTTAATTCTACTTAACATGATGGCTAAAACTGAACATAAGCCTGCAGAACTCCAAAGAAGATTATAAAAGCAGTCAATGTAATTTCCTATTTTTTTCTAACATTTGCTTTTTAACAACGCAAATCTGGCAAAGACAAATTTCTACTTGTTCTATGCATGTTGGGATTATCCATGGTCATGTTCATCATTAGCAGCGATTTCATAGAGGTGGAAGGGGAGAACACACCTCGGAACCTATGACCTTGAAATGGATAGCAATTTAGAAAATGAAGAGAATTTAGAAGACTCTTACACTAGCATAACTGAGACTGCAGAAAGGTAGTGGCAAGAAAATTAATTTCAAAAGTTTAATTGAGATAAAGAGACAATGATTTAGTTAAGGCCATTCTGAATAATTCCTCCAAATTGTATATAATAAATATTTTTGACATCCGTAATTCCCATTCCCAATATACTAATTTCAATTTCAAATGCAATTGATCTAATTTTCTTACAGAAAAAATGAAGTCAATAAACTATGGGCAATTTCGATGATTTATCCTTCTTCACCTAGGGCTTTGCACAATTCAAATGTGTATCTGGGAAGGTACAGAAATGCACGATACATGGCTAGACAAAGTTGCCCATTACAACCAATGACTCAGGAAACGCAAAGTTCCCATTATAATGATCCACAGATTTCAAGGGTAGTGTCTCTGCACTTGCATTCAGGACTATTGAAGAATAGGACAGAAAACTGTTGATAAGTCTTGATTTCTGAGACTTGAATAGTCCTATGATCCAAGTGATACTCTCAGTTATCTGAGGGTTATCAAATGAATCCAATAACATACAATACTGTCTTACAACTTGTCCCGAAAATTATCAGGGCTCTCCCCGTGTTTCCCATTTCCAAGAATGAGTAAAAAGATATGTAAAAATAATGTTCTGGGAAGATAGCTAATAAAATAATTTCCAAAAGGGCAGCGGTGGTGGTGGTGGTCCAAATTTTGCATAACAGACATCATAAATAATGAAACTCTTCCTGATCTTCTATGTCCATATAAACACAATGGAGAGTTTATCAGTGCACTGCAGACTGCCTCTTGAATGGATGTAGCTTACGTGCAGGTAAACAGGCAGCACCACCAACCCACAATCAAAAGCAGCAATTTTGAAAAACAGAATAAAATCATAATTTAAGATTACTCATTGTGGCAGAATTAAACTATTCTTTCCAGGCAAATTTCATGTAAATAACGAGGATTAAGAAAAAAACCAATAGATATGGCTCATGATCCCATATCATTATAATTCCACAGAATAAAAGAGATTATTAACATCTTTCGCACAGTAGGAAAATTGAATGGGCACCACTGAGGCAAATGGAACCATGATGGTTCAGGTCTATCAACCGAGACACCTCCATCTGCTACTGCATAATCTCATTACAAAGTTTGACAGTTGTAGCAAAGCCAAAGCTGCGCACCTAATAGCTGCCACCCACTGCTGGTGCAAATAGAAGGGTCACATCATAGTTGTGCTCATTTTGCAGAAGCTCTGTGGTTGTTTTTGCATGGTTTCCAGTTTACCAAGTCCAAAAGTCATCTTGCCACCAATGTGGGATGGACAACCATTGAGTATGCAACCAAAGACCTCAATGGTATTCTGGTGACGTCCAGTACGTATTTAGAACATTGAACATAGAACTGTACAGCACAAAAACGGGCCCTTCGACCCACAATGTTGTGCCGAACATGATGCCAAATTAAACTAATCCCTTCTGTCTGCCCTTAGCCCATATCCCTCCATTCCTTGCATATGCATGTGCTTATGTAAAAGTCTTTTAAATGCCCTTATTGTACCTGCCTCCACTACCATCCCGTGGCAGCGTGTTCCACACTCCTACCACTTTGGGTAAAAAAAAAAATTTGCCCTCACATCTCCTTCGAACTTCCCCCCCCCCCTCACTTTAAATGCATGCCCCCTAGTATTAGACATTTTAACTCTGTGAAAAAGATACTGAATGTCAACTCTATGCATTTCATAATTTTATAGACTTCTATCAAATCTCCCCTCAGCCTCTACCAGTCCAGAGAAAACAACCCAAGTTTTTCCAGTCTCTCCTTATAGCTCATACTGTCTAATCCAGGCAGCATCCTGATAAACCTTTTCTGCACCACCTTCTCCAAAGCTATTTCTAGATTGAGACATCAATGTCTGGACTAAAACCTCATGAATAAAGCTCTATGGTCGAGGACAAATTAAAGTCAGAGTCATAGAGCCATACAGCATGGAAACAGACCCTTCAGCCTGACTCACCCATGCCAACCAGGTTTCCTAAACTGAATTCGTCCCATCTGCATGCACCTGGCCGATATCCCTCTTAAACCCTTCCTATCCATGCACCTATCCAAATGACTTTTAAATAATGTAATTATACCCGAGTCTACCACATCCTCTGGCAGCTTGTTCCATTACCACCACCCTGCAAGAAAAAAAACTGCCCCTCAGGTCCCTTTTAAACTTTTGCCCTGTCACCTTAAACCAATGCCCTCTAGTTTGTGCCTGCCTCTACATCCCTCTGTGGTAAGAAAATTCCACAAATTCACTACCCTCAGAAAAATATTCCTCCTCATCTTTGCCTCGAATGGGTGACACCCTACTTCGAGATGATGCCCCCCCCACCCCCCATTCCTAGACTCTCCCAGAGAGAAGTAACCTCTGTCTTGAACCTGCCATACCCCACAAGAATCCTGTATGCTTTAACAAGGTCTCCTCTCATTCCTCCAAACTCTTATCAGCAGACACCTAAGCTACTCAACCTATCCTGATAAAAAACAGGTTGCTTCACTTAATCACTTTTACCAGCCATTTACAAAGAAAATGAGACTTATTCCCCTGTAATAAGAGAGCCTACAGCACAACAGCTGCCAGATTCAGTAAATTAGAACAACTGAAGCATCTGTTACCCCCTCTCTCCCCAGCTTAGAAAATTGAGTGTACATCCTTCTGACGATTCATCATCACTGCCAGTTAGTCCATGGAATTGCAGGTTCCTAGCCATTCCCCAGTCTTTTCTCCCAAAGCCCACCAAAACCTTACAGGAAGGTACTGCTGCCTCTTACTAGTGGTGAAAACCATCCTGGTTAAACAAAAAGCGCTCAGCCCTTAAAATCCCACTGTATACTCAACATCTTTTACTGTAAAATCCAGTATATGCTCAACATTGCCAAAAAAGTAGTAAGACAGACATTCAAGAGTTTTACAAACAAAAAATGAGTTAAAAATAAAATTGATGCAAAGGATAAAATAGGAGAGAACTGGCCGGAAGTATAAAAGCACAATATTTCCTAGAAGTGGGTAAAAAGGAACAGAAATAAAACTGAACTTTAGTCCTATACAGTCTGAAACAGAAGTAATAAAACGGAAATATAGTCACTTCAAAGGCTTGAAATAAACAGTGTGCCTGCTTTAACAGTACATATGAACATACAAATTAGGAGAAAGGGTAGGCCATTTAGCCTCTTGGGCCTGCTCCTCCAATCAATAAGATCAAGGCCTCAACTCCGCCTTCTTACCTATGTCTGAAATCCAACGATGTTGTTGTTAGTTAAGCATCTATTACTGCCTTTACCTTAGCTTCCATGGCACTCTGGGAAAAGAGTTCTATAGATTCATAACCCTCAGTGGAAATTTTTTCAAAGTGTCTTAGAGACCCCTTATTTTTAGCCTGTCTTCACTAGTACTCACCCCTCCCTCAAGGGAGAATGTCCTTTCAGCAGCCATCCAGTCAACTTCCCTCAGGATCTCGTGACTCAATGAGACCACATTGCATTCTTCCAAATTCCAATGAATATCAACCTAACTTTTTTTTTTAATAAAACAATCCCCTCATCTCAGAAATCAGTAAACCCTTCTTGGAGCTGCTTCTAATGCAATTTTGTTCTTTCTTAAATAAAGGAGACCAAAACTGTAGACAGTACTCCACATGGCCTCAAAAACACTCTGTAGAACTGCAGCAAAACATCCCTACTTTTCTATTACATTCCTCTTGCAATGAACAACAGTACTCCATTTGTTTTCCTAATCACTTGTACCTGCATACTCACCCTTTTGCAATCACATACCAGAACAGTAAGATGCCCTCTGGATAAGTTCACAATTTTCTGTATTACATTCAATCTGTCATGTTTTCACCACTCACTCATCTACATCTCTTCTGAAGAGAAAAAAAAGAAAGCTACAAACTAATTTTCCTACCTATCTTTGGGTCATCAAGAAATTTAGCAACCGTACCCTTGTCTCTTCAGTCAAGTCATTGGTATAAATTATAAGTAGTAGAGGTACTGGCAGTGATCCATGATAAGCCATTTGTTACATCTTACCAACATAAAAATAACCATTTGTGCCTACTCCCGGATTCCTGTTAGTTAAATAATCCTTTATCCATGTTAATATAGTTTGATGCAGTAACTTGACAAATGTCCTCTGGACATCTAAATACACAACATCTACAGGTTTCCCTTTATCCATATTGCTTATTACTTGATCGAAGCACTCAAATTAGTCAAACAGTTTCACTTTCACAAGAAAACCTTGATACTACCCGACTATACTGAGATTTTTGAACTGCTCTGCTATCATCTGCTAAATAAAAGATTCATCATTTGTCATAGGGAAAATGCTAACTGGCCTGCAGGTTTCTGCTTTCTGCCTCTTTCATTGCTTTAATAGGGTAGTGAAACTCAATACTTTCCAAAATGTTCTCATGGTACCTTTCCAGAACCTAGGTAACTTTGGAAAACTCAAACCAATACATCTATTTCGGTAATCTCTTCTTTTAAGACCCCATGATAGAGTTCTTCACGACCTGGGAATTTGCCAGATTTTATTTCTAATCATTTTTCACTACCTCTTCCCTGGTGACTCTAATTGATTCAAGATCCTCCCTCCTTTTCACCTCCTGGCTTACAACTATCTCCGAGATAACATTTGTATCTTCTACAGGGAGGACAAAGGGTCTGCTCATTCATGTGTCAGTTTGTTTCACCAACTGCCCAGGCTTTCTCTAAATGACCAACACTTCATTTCTTTCTTTTTAAATATCTGTAGCAAGAGTTGTGTTTTTTCTTTCCAGTTAGCTTTCTCTCACACTCAATTTCTGCCTCTTTAGAAGTCACCCATTGCATTTTATATTCTGTCTAATCTTCTGTCCTGCTATTAATCTTTGCAAAATTGTTCACCATTTCTTTCAATTTGATACTTGAAGATGATAAACTGTACCAGAAATAGAATGAAGGCACAAAAAAGAGTGAAGTAATGAGTACTAGTAAGACAAAAATACTGGAGAAATTAATGGGATTAAGAGCTGACAAAACCCCTAGACCTGAAGGCCTACATTTCAGGGTTTTAACAGAGGTAACTGCAGATACAGTGGATACACAGATGACAATATGTTAGAGCCCCTAGATTCTGGAATAGTCCCAGTATGTTGAAAGGTGGCAAGTGCTATCATGTTATTGAAAAAGGCAGAGAGATAGGAAAAAAGGGAACTGAAGCCCAATTAGCCTCACACGTGGGAATGTACTGGAATTTATCATTAAGGAAAGTATAACAAACCACCTAGAAAAACAGTATGATAAAAGCAGAGTTCAGTGTTTTATGAAAAAACTGATGAAGTCTTATAAACTTACGAAAATTAGGATTTTTGAAAATAATTAGCAGGGTACATAAAAGGGAGACGATTCAACTGAGTATGCCTGGATTTTCAAAATACATGTGGCAAAATGGCACATGAAAAGGTTGTTGCTCAATGTAGGGGCAACATATTAACATAGATACAGGATTGGTTTAAGGACAGAAAAAACCAAGTAGGAATGAACTGGCCAATTTCAGGTTGGCAGGTGATTAGCAGAATGCCACAAGGATCAGCGCTGAGGCCTCATCTATTTTAAGTCTACATTAATTACCTGGAAGCAGAGATCAAGGGTAGTGTTTCCAAATTTTCTGACACTATAAAGCTAAAAAGCTTGGGGAAGCAAGTTTACAAAGGCTTATAGTTGGATGAACTGACTGGATAAGACAGTGGCAAATAAAGGTGGGGATTGTGAAGAGACTATCCACTTTGACGTACCTGGTATACTATGTACAGTTTGTACCCTAGGAAGGACACACATGCCTTAGACAGTACAATGACAATTCACAGGATGATTCCCATAAAGAAATATTGACCATCATGGCACTTCATTTCTGGAGTTTAGAAGGAGAGGTGATTGCATTGAAACTGATATTTGCAATTCCACCAGGCAGAAGATACAAAAGCTTGAACACACATACTAACAGGTTGAAGAACAGCTTCAGCATTTTTCCTACTGTTATTAGACTGATGAATGGACTCTTTAGCTTCAAATAATGTTGATCTCGCTTTGCACATCTCCAGTGGAGTGTAATCTGCATGCCTCACTCTGTCTAAGCACCCTATGAATTCCATGTCCTTGCTTGCTATGATCTGCCTGTACTGCTCACAAACATAGCTTTTCACTGTACTTAGGTACACGTGACTACAATACAAAACCAAAAAGATGGCCCAATCATAGGACATGCATCATTACAGCACAGGAACAGACCCCTTGATCCACGGTGTCCGAGCCAAACATAATGCTATTCTAAACTAATTCCATCTGCCTGCATATAGTCCATATCCTTCTCTTCTCTACCTGCTCACGTACCTTGTCTGAATTCCTCTTAAAGTTTGCTATCGTAACTGTTTCTACCACCTCCCAATTTGCACATTCCAGGCACCTACCACTGAAAAAAACTTTTCCCCACTCACCTTAAAACTATACCTCTTTAGTATTTGACATTTTCACCCCGAGAAAGACATGCCAACTTTGCACACTATCCAAGCCTCTTGTAATTTTATACACTTCCATCAGGTCACCCCTCAGCCTCCAATGTTATCGCAAAAATAATCCCAAATTATCCAACCTCCCCCTTATAGCTAATACATTCCAATCCGGGTAACATCGAGATGAACATCTTCTGCACCCTCTACAAAGCCTCCACATCTTTCCTTTAGTGCAATGACCAGAACTTCACACAGTACTCCAAATGTGGCCTGACGAAAGAACGTTACATTTGCACCATGTCTTGCCAACTTTTATACTCAATGTCCCAACTGATGAAGGCAAGCATGCCATATGCCTTCTTTACCATCTTATCCACTTGCGTTGCCACTTTCAGGAAGCCTTGGACTTGAACCCCAAGATGCCTGTTTATCAATGCTAAGGATCTTGCCATTTACCATATCCTTTCCTTGACCTCCCAAAATGCATCACCTCACATCAGATTAAACTCCAATTGCCATCTCTCCACTTAACTTTCCAGATGATCTATATTCTGCTGCAACCGTTGATATCCTTTGACTATCCACAGCTCCACCAATTTTTGGTGTCATCTGCAAACTTACTAATCAGACCACCAACATTTTCATCCAAATCACTTGTATACAATGCAAACAACAGAGGTCCTAGCACAGATCTCTGCGGAACACCACTGGTCACAGGCTTCCAGTCAGAAGAACACTTCTCTATAACTATCTGTCTTTTGTGGCTAAGCCAAGTTTGTATCCAACTTGCCAAATCAGCATGGATTCCATACAATTTGACCTTCTGGAATAGTGTACCATGAGGGACCTTGTCAAACATTTTAGTAAAGTCCATGTAGACAACAAAACAGTTGTGGAACACTGCCTTACTCTCAATCATCTTCGTCACTTCCTCAAAAAACTCAATCAAGTTTGAGACAAGATCTCCATTGCTTACAGCCAAACTGACTATCCCTAATAAGTTTATTCTCCAATACTGCCCTTATTTCTAATGCCTCTTATTGGAGTACTTGAAACAATTGAATTCATAGTGTTCTCAAGGCCAGCTTCAGGCACATCATATTATTTGGTCAACTTCACAACAGAAGTGCTGAGCAACCAGACAGACAGGCACTGTCCATCGTTGAGTTTACTATCCGCTTTCTTGGGTTTTTGAATTAATAACAGAAATTCACTTTCTAATCTCTTAATCATCCCTGAACAAAGAGGTACCTCAGATGGTTATGATAATATTACACTGAATGTGACTGTTGTTTCAAACTTAGAAAGCAGAGGTCTTCATGGCAGGTCCCTGGATTCACGTTTCTAAAAATGTCTCCCTGATATTGACACCATGTTTGTGGAACTGCTCTATCAAGATTCAGCATTATAAACACATGAAACTCATCTAGAGACCAATTGCTGACCAAGCAAACTATAGAAGAGCTACTAATAAATGTACCTTTGATAATGTTATAAAGTTCATTCCACTGAAGACGTTACATTGTCAAGCACTACGATTTTAGCTTCACCCTGGCTATCAAGAATCTCTCTTTCAATGAGCATGACAGCATCACAGATTGCACCAATTCGCGCAGGTGTCAGGTAACAGGGAACAGGTGGCTGCAGCCAAATAGGATTCCCATGACTTTGCAGAATGGATCTGTGGCCATCAGGGTCTAATTTTAATTCTTTTCTTGTAGAAATGCATTGTGTTTATTGTTTTCCTTTTAAATTTCTCAACCTAGCTATCAAGCAGATGATGTTTCTAGACATGAAGACACACTTAATTCCAGCATGTGAAATAACATTGACATAGCCCTCCTCAGCTCTGGAGCTGACTCCCATCCAGTATGCACAGGTCCATTATTTTCCCCACAATAGAAAAATAAATTACCTTTCCATTAGTTTCTCCTTATCCCAGTTGAAGTGGCTGAGAAGTATCCTTGTGATTGTGGCTGGATTCTGGGGGTAAAAGGTAAGATCAAGTTACACAATTTAATAACTTTATTATACTTCCTGTGATTGAGATCCTTAAACACATATAGAAGTTTGTGCTCAGTGTTCTCTGGGTTGTCTCCACACTAATGTTTGTATAGGGGCAGACAATTGAGATATGAATTACATATAGAATTGTCATATCAGTGCCAGAGCTATTTCCTCCTGTGAATCAAAGGATTCAACCCACTATTAGTAAACATGTAATCTAGACCAACAATAGGACAAGGCTGTTCTGCACTTGCAGAGCTGTTGTCAAGTTACAGCCCAGTCTGCCTGTTTAAATTGGTACATGCAACTGAAGATTGAATCGCACTGGCTGACAGAGACAGGAGATTCCCACCGGTGTCCCGGTCAACATGACTCACTCGACAACCACAATATAGTTCTGGCACAAAATGGCTGCTGTAAACGACAGTGCATTTTAATGAGATTTACTTTATGTAAAGTGCTAAGTCATTTCAGATACATGACAATGTTGAGTGCCTGCAATTCTTATTCCCAATGCCATGATCAGGAACAAATTTGTAGCCGCTCTAATTGGAATTTACCTGCCTACTTAGCAATGAGGTAACAATCTCAGCCCACCTAGCACCATAAGTATAGAAATCCTTCAAACACAATCGTGCATTATAAAGGCAGCCGACATTATGAGTTTCAGATTGCTGTGTAATAAGACACTGGTGTCTTATATCAAGACCAAATGACATGGAATTATTTAAAAACACAATGGTCTTCAGGAAATCTCCCAACAACCCTGGTTATAGATGTGTGGATTTTCATAACATACAGAAGTTCTTTATTCAATTTTATTTATTCAGTTAATATCATTACCATATCTACTACCTCACAGGAACTTAGGAACATTGTATGATTCAATAGTCACATACAATCTGGAGTTGCCAAAGCTGAGTATGTACCATTGTAAATAAAAATACACTATCGAAGTGATTCTTAGCACATATAACACATGGCTAATATACAGTTCATGCGATTGTGGACAATGCCAGTATCTATTGCCCTCACCTGCCCTCAAGAAGTGGTGGCCCACCCTCAAGAAACATTGCAGTATCTGCTGGAGGCATCCCTGTTAATGAGAGAATCCCACGATTTTGTCTGAATGATGATGAAGCAATGGTGATTACGTTTCAGGTCAGGTTGGCGTTGGTTGGGGTGGGGAAGAGATCTTGTAGGTGGAGTGCCCTATGCTTCTGGTGTCCAAGGCTTTCTAGGTGGTGGAGATCATCAGAGTTTGAAAAGCCTTGGGGAGTTGTTGGAGTGCACCTTGTAGGTGGTACAAACTACTGCCACTGTCCTGGACCGTCTTGAGCTTTTGGAATGTTTTCACAGCTCCATTCATCCAGGAAGTTCCATTAGACTCCTGATTTGTTCCTTAGAGATGGTGGAAAAGTTTTGGAACATTACCTGGTCCAGTGCTGTGGTTAGAATACTAATGCAGCCAGTCCAATTGAATTCCATTCTGGTGATGAGAAGATATGCTGTTTGTTCACGCTGCACATTTTGGATGACATTATGAAGGTAGTAGCAACAAAGAACAAATAACGAACCGTACAGCACAGGAACAGGCCCCTCAGCCCACCAAGCCTGCTCTGACACAACAGCCTCTAAATTAAGAAACCTTCTGCATCTACTCAGTCCTTATTCCTCTATTCCCTGCTTATTCAAAAATTTCCAAGTGAAGAAATGAAACGCCTCACATGCAGCATGCCCAAGAGAGAACTTGGGGCAAGGTTGGGATACAGTTTACATTATGTTTAAAAAATAACAGGGTTGTCCAATGAAAAAAGGTCCAATTATAGAGTCATACAGCACAGAAACAGACCCTTCAGACCAATTTGTCCATGCTGACCAGACATCCCAATCTGACATAGTCCCATTTGCCAACATTCAGCCCATATCCCTCTAAACCCTTCCTATTCACAAACCTAGCCAGATGCCTTTTAAATGTTGTAATTGCATCAGCCCCCACGACTTCCTCTGGCAGCTTGTTCCATACATGCACCACACTGAGGGAAAATGTTACCTCTCAAGTGCTTTTTAAATCTTTCCCCTCTTGCATTAAACCATTGCCCTCTAGTTTTTGACACCCCTATTCATACCCCTCATCATTTTATAAACCTCTATAAGATCACCCTTCTGCCTCCGACGCTCCAAGCAAAAAAAAAGTCCCACCCTATTCAGTCCCTTACAATCTTGTCAATCTTTCCTGCACCCTTTCAAGTTTAACAACATCTTTCCTATAGAAAGGCGACCAGAATTGTATGCAATATTCTAAAAGTGGCCTCACCAATGTACTGTAAAATCCCAACTTCTATACTCAATGTTCTGACCAATGAAGGCAAGCATGCCAGATGCCTTCTTCACCACCCTGTCTACTTGCGGCTCCACTTTCATGGAACATGTATGCACCTGCACCACTAGGTCTCCGTTTGGCAACACTCCCCAGGGCCCTACCATTAACCGTATAAGTACTGGCATGGTTTGCCTTACCAAAATGTAATAGCTATTATCTAAATTACACTCCACCTGCCATTCCACGGCACACCACTGGTCACAGGCCTCCAATCCACCACTCTGTTTCCTACCTTCAAGCCAATTTTGTATCCATTTGGCTAGTTCATCCTGGTACTCACATGATCCAACCTTACTAACCAGTCTACCATGCGAAACCCTGTCAAACACTTTGCTGAAGTCCATATAGACAACATCGACTGCTCTGCCTTCACCAGTTTGCTTCATCACCTCTTTTCCCTTGTATTGCCAGGCATGCTTTATGTATTACAATGTAGCTGCACTTCACAAGTACTTCACTGCTAGTAAAACACTTTGGGATATGCCAAGGTCATAAACACTCTATAGAAATAGAAGTGCCTTTCTTTTCAACCAACTTAATCAATGTCTGCGAAACAATGAACCAGCTTGGTGAGCCAACCAATTACAACAACTTAATCTTAATCTGCTGACCCTGTAACGAATAGGGATGTAGGTGTGGGAGACAGAGGGAGGTTATAGCGCAAGAACCTTGAAAAAGTCCTCATTTAGTGAGAAACAAATGACCATGAATAGATAAATGAATGAATAATCTTTTAATCATGAGGCTTTAGTTAAAATAGCTGATTAAGCTGAATGCATTTTTTGTGAAGGTGTTCAGAATGGGCCGCTTTTGTTTTTCACCAAGAAACAAGAAAGTAGCCCACTCTTCTTTAAACAGTGTTATTGGATTTTCCAGTTATCTCAAGAGTTGGGGAGGTACCTCCATTTGATACCTGAAAGATGGCACTTCCAGCAGGGTCACCCAAGATTATCTGGTCAAGTTCTGTAGTAGGATATGATTCAAAGGCAAGTGTGTTACCACTGAGTCAAGTGCCTGACATCTGATACAGAAACCAAAGCACACCAGTAAGCAGGTCACAAAGAAAAACTAATTTAGCATTTCAAAGCTGCTGGAAAATTCTCTAGGGACCCTCATGAGCTACAAAACTTGGCTGTATGTGGCAGGAAACCTCATGCAATGATGCTGATAAGCACCATCACCATCCTTTACCACCAAGCAACCCCTATCCCACAATTAAATTTGGTCTTTGCAACTGCATTCTGCCTGAAAGTTTAGAAGTGAACTCAGGCACAAATGTCTTCCAGCCCAGATAATATACATCTCACAGAGAATAAATGAGTAGGTGGGAATCAAAAACACATCACACCAAGAGGTTCAGAATATCTTGTAAACTTTAGCTACAGACCTGTAAGTAATTCCTAACAGAGACTTTTCCTCTACTGTAGTGTGGTCCAATTCATCAGACAAGATAGAACATTAGAGCAACTGATGTTTTCTAATGTGGAGTAGCATATGTATTCACAGACATATAACCAATCTTCAATTCAAATGTCCTGCCCTTTCCTGCATCTTTCTCTAATCATCCTTTTCTGTCAGCACCTCATCAGGCACAGCTGAAGTTTGGAAGGACAGAATGTGTACTTGATATCTACAGTTCACCAGTGTAGGAAGAACCTCCATAGAGTACATAATGCAAAAACTCACTAATACCTATAATATTTTTTACAGTATAGTGCTTATGAATAACAAGTGAAAGTGGTTTCTGAAGCCAGCAACTGTGGTTCTACCATACTATTGTACATATATCCAATCTAGTTCCTGATACACTAACTGCACCAGCAAATAAACATTAAAAATCTGTTTAAAGCGTGTACATTGGCTGAATGAGCTGAAGGCAAAGAGCAACATGTTACTCTACAGATTTAAACGTACACTTAATCAGGGACCTTCCACAATTTTAATGATTGTTTGATGGCAGTGGCAAAAATGTTGAACTCAATAAACCTTACAAACATATTGTAGGAAGCTTGGCTGCTGTGAATAGTGGCTGTTAACATGATTCAGATGCAAGCAGCCCCACCCGGCACAAATTTCAGTCTCTGTTGGGCAGAACAAGTTGCTGCCACCATGGCTACCTCTGGCACAGTGGCAAGATAGTGAACTGTGAGCAGTCAAGGATTGGATCACAACCAGCAGTCTGGCTACACACTCACCATAGAGACAAGCTGAAAAGTAATGACGGACAGGCTTAGCATCATCTCACTCAAACAAAGAAAAAATCATCCATTCTGATCCTGGTCAGCACAACATGCAGCCTGGATAGAAGGCAGCCATTCACCCTGCACAGAACCCATGTTGTACCTCCAATGTTGTTTAAGGTTGATCCTAATGTGCTCCAGCCAGAAAGATTTATTTTGAGCAACTGCTGATTTTGAAATGGAAAATCCAAGATTCCATCCTTCTAAAGTTATGCATGAAAAGTGACAAGACTAAGCTCAAGCTTGCAGTAGAAGGAGACTCAATCCTGTACAAAAGGGCATAAATTACTCAAGGAAATAAATATACATAAAACATTCAAATTCGTAATGTTTAACTCCCTTCTTCAAAATGCTCCTCAATCAATAGCCTAAAACCTAGCACTTTATATCAAAATCCTCCTTCCAAATAAAAATCAAGTTTACAATTACAGAATCTGAAGATTAAAAGAGAACTCTCAGCAAGCTGTGTGCAAACTCTGGTCCATCAAGCCAAGCCACTGCTGGCTGTGGCCTATAATAGGGGAGTGCCCATCCACATGTGCGCTAAAAGGAGGGGTAAATGAATAGGAAGTTTTTAAGAGGGACTTGGGCCAAGTGCTGGCAAACGGGGATGGATCAGATCGGGATATCGGGTCAACACGGACGAGTTGTACCAAATGGTCTGATTCCCTGCTGAATGACTATGTGACTATGACAATGAGAAAATACTGTCTTTTTCTAAAAGGAACAGCTCTCTAAACTAGGACTTCCCAAAGAGTCACCAGGTTAGAGTCAGGGGTCACAAACTCCAAAGCAATAATGGCTTTCTTAGAGCTCTGACTGAGTTCTAACAATCCCTGCCTTTAATAAGCCCTGTGCTGCAACATTCATCCCCACACCTCCTCTGTTCTTACTGCAGAGTTGCAATAATTTTCAAGTCTCAAAATGGGGTCACAATGGGAAGCACTGCTCTGAACTTTCCGGAACCTGACTTGAATATTTAGAAATAAAGAACTGGATGAGTCAATGTTAATCCACAAGTTACTTTCCCCAGGAAACTTCTCAAGAATGCCGTTAACTTGATACAGTAGCTACAAGTTGAGAGGCAGAATTAAGCCATACACCACTGAAATTAGATGAAAGCCGTTCAGAAAGGTCTCTTTGCATACTAGTCACGCAAATCAATTTATAAGTTTATCAGAGTTAAATTGGCTAGTGCATAAAGTATCAAATCCAAAGAAAATTCCAGCTTTCTGGAAAAGCAGAGACCAGTCAGAAATTTGATATTTTGACAGATTGAAGAGTAATGCAATCAGCTAAAGTTTCAATGCTTGATCAATGAAAAGTATTTCTACACAAATAAGATGGCTCCTCTCCTTCCATGGCCAAATACCCCTTTAACATCAGCAGAGGGAGTAAGAACGGCCAGTTGGGTCCTGTATCGACATACAACCAATACATGTGAAACTATCAAGTACTGGCATTTCATAAATGAGAAGTAAACTGGAGAGTCAGAAATCAACTCACACTGAAGTGGAGACTGGGCACAAAATCCAGGGGTAGTCATTTATGACTTGGCTCAAAACTGCAATTACATTTTTAAAAGGATTTAGGGAATTTTATCACCCTAGAGGTTACTGGATTTACTTTTAATGGTATGGTATTGTCAACCAAAATTCTCACCGCTTCGATCCCCAGCCTTAACCATGTGCTGGGATCTTGTCTAAAGAAAGCAGCAAAATAGAATTTTCTAATGGAACACTGAATCTTTGATACTTCAAATGTCGCATTCCAGTAACAACTAGATATTAAGTGAAAATACTTTGTGTATTCACTGGACTTCCAAAGGTTGTCATGGTCAGCACTGATAAATCACAAACTTTCTACAGCTGATTGATCAGTAAGCCCCATGTCCATGGGTCTCAGGTAAGAACTGGTTCAGGCTCAACTTTTACATCTCAGTGAATAACACACCCACACTGGTTAATTTGAAAACCCTAAGCAGCTGGTTCTTCAAGACAGATCACTTGGCCAGAATATCTAATGCTGTCACTGTACACATTTAGCAAATTGATGTTTCACGTTACCAAAACCTAATGATGACCTCAAACACAGATCTTCTAATAGAACAGTGAAACATAAGGTAATAATGTAACAAACATGGTAAATCCTAGAGTGTTGATAACCTTTCAATGCTGGCATTTAATCCAGATTCTGTTGCCAAACACAAATGAGTAACAACTAAAATCTGAGGTCTCTCCAGAATGACATGGTCTGATTATTGAAACCTGACCAGTTTTTATTAGATCACCTGAATCTTTAAAGAAGAGGATGTAGTACCTTTTTCTGCTTTGCCTTGGATAGTGTTGAGCTTCCTTACTGTTGCTGGAATTGATTCACCTAGGCAAGTGAAAAGTATCCCATTTGTGCCATGAACAAGGTTGACAGGCTTTGAGAAGTCAGGGGACTAGGCACTTAGCACAGAATACCCAGCCTCTAACGTGCTCACTTACACTCAATATTTATGTGCTGCTTCAGCTAAGACTTTTGTTGTTAGTTCAAATGCCCCAAGATTCAAACATAGCTGCTATTACTAGTGTTTCACATACAGACAAGATACTATAACTTTGCGAGAAATATATTTCCATCTTTTCTGAACACACTGTGTTGTGGATTTCCAGTGTTAAGAATCACAATGAGACCTTCATGGAATCCAACCACTTTTCAAAAAAAAACCTGGATTCAAGAAACAGTAGCTTTTAATATATAGGACTAACTTCAGCCCTTTGCCTATTAATTCCTACTATTATCCACTTTGTTTTTCTCTCCCAGATTCTATTTTACTATAATGAACACAGGATTATTTTTTGTTTAAAAGACAATCATTGGTAGATGCCATAGACTATCCAAAACTGACCTAAATAAAACAGTATAGACTGGGATTTTTCTCCACTTTACAAAATGTAAGCATCTTTTTAGAATGAGTATTTTACCAACTTCTAGACAATGATCGATTCAATATGGGTGGAAATCTATTGGAATGAACAAAATTAAATAGTAAAACCAAAAAATGCTGGATATAATTAATGCATCAGGGAGTATCTGTGGAGAAAGAGTTAATGTTTCAGCTTGACAACCATTTGTCAGATCTGGAATCCAAAGCCACTGAGGACCGAGGTTAGAGAAAACAGGTTTAAAATGCATCAAATAAAACCAGTTCAAAGTGTGAAAATTAACAAACTTCATGTATTGCAGCAACTTTGCAAAAAAAAATCTGCATTATTACAGTTATCTATTTTGGGTAGTGTCTTATTTCAACCTATTCCTAAATGAAGGCCAAATCCCTCGTAAAACTGCAACCTTCCAGCTGAATATTTCATGCTCTAATCCAATTCTAAATACTATACAGCAAGATCTATATGCTGGCTCGTGACGAGATTACATTTTTGCCAAGGAGTTACATGTGACATTTAGAAATAACACAAAAAAAATCACACCCGCGTTTACTTGCATATTTCGATTTTCTTTTGTTGTGATGTCTGAATGAAATGGCAATGATAACACAGGCTCAAAGGCAGAAAACTATTAGCATGACAAGATTACTGAGTAAGGAGGAGCCAATTTGGTTATTACTAGTTACTCAAGATAAATGATCCAAATATGAATTTTGATCTATACAGCAGAAATCAATGGGTAAAAAGCCTTAATACCCTGGTGATAAATTCGAAACTACACTGTTCAGGGAATTTTCCCGACCAGAAATGTTAAGCTAAAAAAAAGCAACTGAATCTGTCCAAAAACATTAAATAATAAAGCGCTCGTGAAGATTGTACCGTATGTCCTCAATATCACAACGAACACACAGAAACTTATGGCAATATACTAGACAAAGGCGAGATTACAAACACAACAGACCAGGAAAAGAAAACTGGCTGCCCTCCTGGCACATGCTCACCCACCCAGTGAAACCTGGAATCCTGCTTAAAACTAGTCAGTCACACAAGGTGGTGGTGGTAGGGGGTGGAGGAGAGAAAAGACAATCACTCATTCACTCCCCTCGTTCTCATTTTGGTTTCATCTCCTTCCTCATTTTGCAGTTTACACCAACAGGGCCCTCACCACCCAGCAGGGGGGCTCTCCC
This sequence comes from Rhincodon typus, assembly GCF_021869965.1. Taxonomy (NCBI): domain Eukaryota; kingdom Metazoa; phylum Chordata; class Chondrichthyes; order Orectolobiformes; family Rhincodontidae; genus Rhincodon; species Rhincodon typus. The sequence goes on along the minus strand of NC_063367.1, from coordinate 22,491,565 downwards.
AGCTTCTAGGGCCTGCTTGTTCGGGCTTTCGGCGACTTTTCCTGCCGTAGCCCGGCCGGCACTGCCTTACCTCGATGACCTCGTTGACCTCCCGGATACACTCCACCATGTGCTGGACGATCTGCTCGGCGCTCAGCACCTCGTAGCGGTAATCCTCCTCCTCCTGTTCGGCGCCGAGGCCGCCCAGCCCGCCTAGGCCTCCAAGGCCGCCGCCTCCACCGCCGACCCCGTCGCCGTCCTGGCCGGGCTCCAGGCCAGGCTCCTGCATCTCCACCTCACCGATCTCGAAGTTATCCTCGGGCTCGCTCTCCTCGCTGTACTCATCCTCGTCGTACATGTAGCCCTCGTCCGAGTCCATGTTATTGTGGGTGCGGGCTGGGCTGATGTGACTGTTTGTGGGGGTGTCCCTGCCTCAGGCTGGGCTCGGCTCGCCTCAAGCTCAGGCTGGGCTCGGCTCCGCTCTCCCCCCGCCCCCCCCCCGGGCAGCGTTACCGCAACAAAGGGACTGGGCCGCGCTCTCTCTCCCGGCGGCACCCGCGCCGCAACATGCACCCACCCGCCCTCCTACCGGCCGGCAGGGCCCTGCACCGTCACTTCCGCCCCGCAACTGAGCCTCTTCCGCTAAACCACTGCTGCCCCTCTGTGATGTCACCCGTTCGCGAATTTCGCGCCGGCGTCCCTGTCACGGTCACCTCAGTACCACCCGCCGTACCTACCGCTCCAAGCGGAGCAGGTCCCCGTCAGACCCCATCCTAACCCCGCCTTTCCTTTAAGCCCCGCCCTCTTCTTGGACGTCCCCGCCAAGATCCTGACCGCTCCAGCGGGCACGCGCAATCGCTTTCCCCACACCCCCACATCCGGAGCGCGCGCTGTCTTCTCCCCGCCTACCGCTGGGTGCGCGCTTGCAGAGTCGGTTGTTTCTGTTGTTCGCGGAGGAATTCACGGCATTAGCATCGCTCTACCTGAGGAGGTATATCCCGTCTACAAAAAAAAATCAGGGTCAAAATAACCCGAACAACTGCTTCAAGTCCACTCTCTCTCTTCAACACTGTGATGGAAAGCGCCGTTTTATGAAGCAGCATTTTGCACAGCATTAACCTGCCTCCCGATATATACTTTGTGTGTCTGCTGGTGCACTCCTGGTCTGGTAGCGTATTTAAAATTTTTGTTCTTGTTTTCAAAACCTTCTTTGGCATCATCCCTTATTTTCTCTAATTTCTCCAGCTTCATAACCCCCTAAGGTCCCTGGGCACCTCCGATTATGGTCTCTTGAGCATCCTCAATTGTTATCACAGGAACAAGAATAGGCCATTCACCCTGCTATATTATAAATAATAGCTGATCATCTACCTCAATGTTACTTTTTCCACACTGTTTCCAAACCAAATCCTTTCATGTAATTAATGTTTAGAGATCTATGGATTTATCTCTTCAACATGGTCGGGAATTGCTCTATCGTAGCCCTTGGAGTTAGAGAATCACTTCACCGGTGGCGGAGATAGTAGGAACTGCCGAAGTTGGAGAATCTGAGATAACAAGGTGTAGAGCTGGATGAACACAGCAGGCCAAGCAGTATCAGAGGTGCAGGAAAGCCGACGTTTCGGGCCTAGACCCTTCTTCAGAAAGGATCCTTTTTCTGAAGAAGGGTCTAGGCCCGAAACGTCAGCTTTCCTGCTCCTC
>NC_063367.1:22440577-22489485 GCF_021869965.1 Rhincodon typus | reverse complement strand
TCGTAGCCCTTGGAGTTAGAGAATCACTTCACCGGTGGCGGAGATAGTAGGAACTGCCGAAGTTGGAGAATCTGAGATAACAAGGTGTAGAGCTGGATGAACACAGCAGGCCAAGCAGTATCAGAGGTGCAGGAAAGCCGACGTTTCGGGCCTAGACCCTTCTTCAGAAAGGATCCTTTTTCTGAAGAAGGGTCTAGGCCCGAAACGTCAGCTTTCCTGCTCCTCTGATGGGGCTTGGCCTGCTGTGTTCATCCAGCTCTACACCTTGTTATCTCTACTTCATTGGTGGCCATGTCTTCCCCTAACTGGGCCAAAACTCTGGAGTTCACTTTCTGAACCCCTCTGCCTCTCTACCTCCCTTCCCTCCCTTAAAATGCACCTTAAAATCTACCTCTTCAATTAATCTTTTGGTCAAAAATAAACAAGGTAAATGCTGGAGAAACTCAGCAAGGCTGATAACATCTGCAGAGAGAGAAACAGCGTTAGCACTTTCAGTCCAGTATGATTCTTTAGAATCTTTTGGCCATCTTTCCAAATATCTCTTTATGCTGTATGGTAACAAATTCTGTTAGAAGAAAAATTTATTTTTTGAATTTGAGAACTTGCACTTTCTTTGGCTGGATAATAACATAAAATGTTTTCTATCAAACTACTTTCTACTGCTGTTCAAAAGTTGCCCTCATAAAGACACAGAGCCAAAAAAAGATGCATAGATATGAGCAATGAAGAAAGAAAAAAGAACTAGAACCAGCATGGCAAAGGAGACTGAGAAAGGAGGTGATATAACAGTAATAGAATTTTATAACACAGAAGTAGCCTTTTGTGCAACATCTTCGTACTAGCTTTCAAAAACAGTTATATATGTTTCGTTCGTTCATTCACCCACCTTTCCTTCAACACCTTTGGAAATTTTATAGCATTATTAACCAACTTTCTTTTTTACTGTAGATACTGTTTGTAGAAAAATAAAAGTATGGCTTTATAGGTCAACTGTAGACTGATTTATAAAATTATCACCAATGGGATAGTGCACTGGAAATCAAGCCCTGACATTTCCGGAGTCATCACAAAAGTTAAAAATTGTATCAAAGTATGCAAATTTCTCAAGTTACCTGTCAGATAGCCCCAGGATAACAGAAAACACAGTCCAGGTTTCTGTACTTAACAAGAACAATTACTTATTATGAATAAATACATTCTAATGACAGGTAAACAACCATGAACTCTCAACATATAACTTTACAAGTGAAAACTTTAACCTCTTTCTAAAACCCGCTACACACATGTACAGACAGACAAAAACATTGGTGTTATGGCTGGAAGGTAAAAGAAACACTATGGAAGCTGCTCAAAAGGCTAGTCCACAGGATTCACTGAGATAATCTTTTTGCTCACCAGGGCTATCTATTCTTCAGTCTCAGGATTGGACAGAATCAACATGGATTTAAGAATGGGAAATTGTGCTTGATGAGTCCACTGGAATTCTTCGAGGGTGGAACTAGTAGAGTTGATGAGGGACAACAGTGCGTGTGCTTTATTTAGATTTTCAGAAACCTTTTGACAAAGTCCCACATAAGAGATTACAGTGTAAAATTAAAGCACATGGGATTGAGAATGGTAATTAAATTGGATAGAAAATTTGTGAGCAAACAGGAAACAAAGATGAGGAATAAATGAGTCTTTTTCTGAATGGCTATTAATGGGGTGGTGCAGGAATTAGTGCTACGACCACAGCTATTCCCAATATATATTAATGATTTGGATGAGGGACTAAATGTAGTGTCTTCAAATTTGCAGATGACACAAAGCTGGGTGGAAGGGTGAGCTTGAGGAGGATGCAGCGATACTTCAGTGTGATTTGTACATACCAATTGAGATGATAAATGCATGGTTAAATGTTAGACTATCCACTTTGGAAGCAAAAACAGGACGGCGAATAATTATCTAAATGGCCATAAATTGAAAGAAAGGAATGTACAATGAGACCCGGGATGTCCTTATACACCAGTCGCTGAAGGTAAGCATGCAGGTGCAGCAGGTGATAAAGAAGCCAAATGGTATACCGGCCTTCGTTCCAAGTACAGGAGCAGGGATATTTTGCTGCTCCTTATCTGAGGAAGCGTATTCTTTCTATAAAGGGAGTGCTGCAAAGCTTTATCAGACAGATTCTTGGGATGCCAGGACTTGCATATGAGGAAAGGTTGAATTGGTTAGAATGATATTCGCTGAAATCCAAAAGAATGAGGGGATATGTCATAGAAGCTTTTAAAATTCTAAACACATTAGACAGAGGAGATGAAGGAAAGATGTTCCTGAAAGCAGTGGTGTCCAGAACCATGGGTCTAAGGATACAAGATAAACCATTTAGGACTGAAATGAAAAGAAATTTCTTCACCCAGAGGGTGCTGAACCTGTGGATTTCACTAACACAGAAAACAGTCGAGGCCAAAACATTATATGATTTCAAGAAGGAGTTGGATATAGCATTTGGGGCTAAAGGAATTAAAGAATATAGCGGAAAAGCAGGAACAGGCTATTGAGTTGGATGATTAAATATGGTCATAATGAATGGCTGAGCAGACTCAAAGGGCCAAATGGCCTACTCCTGCTCCTATTTTCTATGTTTCTGTCTTATTTCTTGCATTGCTTCGCAGGAGACATTGCTGATTGGTACATGAACTGCAGAGTCTGTTACTGGTTAAAGGCCACAGCTTACTGCAACTAGTGAGGGAAAATAAACTGGTTTTCTGCAGGCTTTAATTATTTTACTGGCGAGAAAGACATATGCCCTTGTGTCAGTCTAAGGGCTTCTGCTAGTATCATTCACAACCACAAGCTATTCATCTGTCCAGGAACTAATCAGGTAGCTATCAATCTGATGGCCTTTGGCATCCACAACTGGTCACAGTTCCATGAACCAATCAGCATCCTGTGATACAGTCACAGAGTCATTCAACACGGAAACAGACCCTTTGGCCCAACTCATCCATGCCGACCACGTTTCCTAAATTGAATTAGTCTCATCTACTTGCATTTGGTCCATATCCTTCTAAACCTTTCCTGTCTACATGCCTGTCCAAATGTCTTTTAAATGTTCTAATTGTACCCGCCTCTACCATTTTCTCTGGCAGCTTTTATACGCACCAACCTCTGTGAAAAAGTTGCCCATCAGGTCCTGTTTTAAACTTTCCCCTTTCACTTCAAACCTATGCCTGATAGTTTTGGACTCCCCTACCCTAGGGGACAAAAACCTTGGCTATTCACCTTACCTATGCCCCTCAGGATTTTAGGAACCTATTTAAAGTCACCCTTCAGCATCCTACACACCAGGGAAGAAAGCCCCAGCATATCCAGCCACTCCTTATAACTCAAACCTTCCAGTCTTTTTTGCACTCTTTCCAGTTTAATAACATCCTTCCTATAGCAGGGCAACCAGAATTGTATGCAGTCCTCCAAATGTGACCTCACCAATGTCTTGTTTGGCTGTCCTAACACATCATCCTAACTTCTGTACTCAGTGCTCTGACCGATGAAGGCCAGTGTGCCAAGTAACTTCTTCACCACCCTGTCTATCTGTGACACCACTTTCAAGGAACTATATACCTACACCCCTATGTTTCTTTATTCAACAACACTCCCCAGGGCCCTACAATGAACTGTGTAAGTCCTGCCCTAGTCTGTCTTATCAAAATGCAACACCTTGCATTATTCATAGAGATGTACAGCACAGAAACAGACCTTTCAGTCCAACTCATCCATACCGACCAGATATCCTAGATGAATCTGGACCCATTTGCCAAAATTTGGCCCATACCTCTCTAAATCTACTAATATATCCATCCAGATGACTTTTAAATGTTGTAATTGTACCAGCCTCCACTATTTCCTCTGGCAGCTCATCCCATGCACACACCATCCTTTGTGTGAAAAAGTTGCCCTTTAGGCCCCTTTTAAATCTTTCCCTTCTCACATTAAACCTATGCTGTCTAGTTTTTCACTCCCCCACCCCAAGGAAAAGACTTTGTCTATTTACCCTATCCATGCCCCTCATGATTTTATAAACCTCTATAAAGTCACCCCTCAGCCTCTGTGTTCCAGAGAAAATAGCGCCAGCTTATTCAGTCTCTCCCTATCGTTAAACCCTCTAACCCTGGCAACATTCTTCTAAATCTTTTCTGAGCCCTTTCAAGTTTCACAACATCCTTCCTATAGCAGGGAGACCGGAATTGCACACAGTATTCCAAAAGATTCACAGATTCATACATTGTAGAAAAGGCCTTTCGGCCCATCGAGTGCACTGACATAACACCACTAAAAGTGTGCCAATCCCAATTTCCCGCATTTGTCCTATATCCTTTAACATTATGATATTTGAAGTATTCATCCAATTTTTTTAAAAAAGTTGCAATGTTTCCAGCCTCCATACCTTCCCAGGCAGTGCATTTCAGATTCCCACCATCCGCTGACTGAAACTTTTTTTTTCCCAAAAGCCCTATAAATCTCCTGCCCCTTACCCTAAAACTATGCCCTTTCAAACAAAGGGATCAGCTGCCCTTTATTCACCCTACCCGTAGACATCAATCTTGTACACATCAATCATGTCCCCCCTCAGTCTTCTCTGCTCTGAAGAAAACAATCCAAGCCTTTCTAGTCTCTCTTTTTAGATCAAATTCTCCATGCCAGGCAACATCCTGTTGAACTGCCTCTACACCCCCTCTAGCGCTATCACATTCTTCTTGTACTGACGTGACCAGGACTGCACACAGTACTCCAGCTGTGGCCTGACCAATGTTCTGTACAACTTCTCTTTGCTCTTATACTCTATGCCATGACTGATGAAAGCAAGTGTCCCATTTGCTTTCTTAACTATCTTAATCATGTTCTCTGCCGACTTCAGGCATCTGTGAATAATTACCCCAAGACCCCTCTTCTCTAAGCTACCCAGTGTCCTGCCATTCATTAAATATTCCTTTATCTTGTTCCTTCTTCAAAAGTGCATTACCTCACACTTTTCAGGGTTAAATACCATCTGCCCCTCGTCTGCCCATCTGACCAACCCATTTATATCTTCCTGTAACCTACAACCATCTTCGCTATTAACCACTCTACCAATCTTGGTGTCATCTGCAAATTTGCTTAACATCCCCTCCATATTTTCATCTATATCATTGATTAGTCTGAATTAAACTCCATCTGCCATTCCTTGGCCCACTGTCCTGGATGATCAAGATCCCATTGTACTCTTAAACAACCTTCTTCACCGTCCACTATACCATCAACTTTTGTGTCATTTGCAAACTTACTAACCATGTTTCCTGCACTCTCGATCAAATCATTTATATAAATGATGAGCAACAGTGGAAGCGGCACCGATCCTTGCGGCACGTCGCTTGTCACAGGCCTCCAGCCTGAACAATGACCCTCTACCAATACCCTTTGTCGCCTACCATCAATTGACTTTCTCTCCCTGGATCCCATGTGATCTAATCTTACTAACCAGTCTACCATGTGGAACCTGTCAAAGGCCTTGCTGAAGTCTATGTAGACAAAGTCTACTGTTCAGCCTTCAACTATTTTCTTGGTCACCTTTTCAAAAAACTCAACCAAATTTGTGAGACACAGTTTCCCATGTGCAAAGCCATACTGACTATCCCTGATGAGTCCTTGCCTTTCCAAATGCACTATCCCTCAGAATCTCCACCAAGAATTTACCCACCACTGACATTAGGCTCACTGGTCTGTAGTTCCTTGGCTTTTCCTTGCAACCTTTCTTAAATAATGGCATAACATTAGCCACCCTCCAGTCTTCCGGCACCTCACCCGTGGCTGTCAATGATATAAATAACTCTGCCAAGGGCCCCTCAATTTCTTCCCTAGCTTTCCAGAATGTCCTGGATACATTTAATCAGGTCCCAGGAATTTATCTACCTTTATGCATTTTAAGACCTCCAGCACCTCTATTATTATATTGCCAGTTGATTTCACTTTGTATATCCCATCAACAAACAGCCTCCCCTAATATTTGAACAAAACAGCAGTGTAAACATTTCTTACAGTGAATTTCAGTAACGTGCCTTTTAAAAGTATCGTAATTGCTTCCTCAGTCCTTTCCTGTAAAACAGTTCTTTTTCCATTTCAGTTCACAATTAAAAACACAGAAAAATAAAAAAGATATGGTCTTTAAAAAATAGATGGTTTCAGTTTTGGGGGACTTCAGTTCCATAGATAGCTTATTTGCTTTTTGACAGGAGAAGATTGATGATCTCTATCAATTCTCCATTCAGTCATGCTGGGTCTGAACAGAGCAGATACTGTGTCTGTTATTGGAAGGGTCAAATACCAGAGATCACCAATTTAAGGTGATTGGCAATAAAGTAACAGCAAAGTGAGGAAAAACATTTTATTAAACAGTGAGTGATAAGGACCTGGAATGCTCTGCTTGAGAGTGTAGTGGATGGAGATTCAACTGTAGCTTTCTGAAGAACCTGAAGAGAAACAATCTTCCGTGCTACTGAGACAGGGCTGGAATGGGATTGGTTGAGTTGCTCTTGAAGAAAGATTCATGGACACAATGTGCAAATGGCCTCCTGTGCTATATCCATTCTGTGACACTCTTGCGCTCGCTCTCCTATACTGGCTTTCTCTTAAGCAGTGCTTTGATTTTAAAATTCTCATCCTTGTTTTCAAATTTTTCCAGAACTTGTCACCCCCAAACCCCCAATCTCTGTAAACTCCTCCAACTTCACAATCTTCTAAGATATCTGACTCTAATTCAGGCCTCCTGAGCTTCCCTGATTTTAAATGCTCTACCATTGTTTACTGATCTTTCAGCAGCTCAAATCCTCATCTCCAGAATTAGTTTTCTAATCCTTTTTGTCCCTCTAACTCTGTCTATTAGTTACTACTGAAAATCAACCTGTTTAACCACGATGTTGTCCTAATAACTCCAATGTGGATCAATGGCAATTTTTGTTTGATAATATACCTATTAAGTACCTGTAGTAGTTTAATTATCTTATAGGTGCCATTCAATAGAAATTAATTACCTATTGCTTAACCTGTAACTAATCCAGAAAGAAGTAGTTTTTGAAATACAGCCCACAAATATTTTAGAATTAAAAATAGAGCCCTGGAAATATGCAGCACCATGGAGAGAGAAAATCAGGGCTAATGTTTCAGGTCAATGGTTTTTCTTCAGAACAGTCTGACGAGGTGTCACCAATCTAAATTGTTAACTCTAATTCTCTTCAGCACAGGTACTGCATGATTTGCTGAATGTTTCCAGCATTTTAAGGGTTTTATTTCACATTTCTAGCATCCACAGTACTCTGCTTAAACATTTGAATTTGAGATCTGTGAATTAGTAAGGTGGTTGAACTTGCTTAGGAAAAAAGAAAGAAATTTTAGTATAGTACACACGGGAAGTGAGGCCATCATTCTCTCAGCATGAAACTAAAGCAGCATTAACTCAAAACAATAACATGCAAGTTAATTCATAATGTATGTACACGTTCCACTTAATTAAAATCCAAAAGCGGCCATCTTTTATGAGGAAAAAAAGGCCAGTTTATTATAGTGATTTTAAAAAAAGTTGTGTAATCCAGATGTGTTACATAAGGTTTTTTAACAACTCATCGGCAATACCAGAACATACAGTGTCATTGAGCTGTACTATTTAAGTTGAGAAGATGACTCATGAGTGTGCTAGCTTACACAAAATAGGCAAGTCAAATATGTGTTTTACATCAGAGCACTATCTTCAGAAGCAGATCAGCTTTTGAAGACAGAACTGTGATGTAGTGAGGCAATGTTTATGAATTCTGAAAGTAACAAGCTTCAGTTTCCATGGGATCTCTGGAAGCAGTGTGGCATTTTTCACTTCCTACTTTCCACAATCCTCTTTCCTGCCCTTTCCCTGTAACCCTTGATTCCGCAAATGATCAAGAATTTATCAATCTCACTTTAACAATATGCAAGGATCCTGCCTCCATATCTCTCTGTGGTAAGGAGTTTCAAAGAAATTCCTCCTTATCTCAGTCTGAAATTGGCACCCTTTTATTCTGAGACTATACCCTAGTCCCAGACTCTACCATGAGGGGAAACATCCTCTCAGCATTTACTTTGTCAAGCCCCTTAAGAATCCTAAGGATTCTTAAGAATGTTTCAATGAGATTACTTCTCATTCTTCTGAATTCCAGTGAGTAGAGTCTCAACCTGTTTAGCCTTTGCCCATAAGACAAGCCCTCCATACCAGGCATCATTATAATGAGCCTTCTCTGAACTGTCTCCAATGGCTTTCGTTAAATAAGAAGACCAAAGCTGTGGTCTGACCAGTATCTTGTACAGTTGCAGTAACACTTCCCTACTATGATATACTTCAACACCATTGAAATGTAGGCCAACAATGCATTAGCCTTCCTGATTACCTGCTGCATCTGTGTGCTGGCTTTCCATGTTTTATGACAAGTACCCCAAATGTCTTCGTGTTGGAGCTTTCTGTAGATTTTCTCCATTTAAATTCTATTTTGATTTTTTTGTCCTTCCTTCCAAAATGAACAACTTCACATTTTCCCACATTATGCTCCTTTTGCCAACTTTTTGCCCACTTATTGAACCTATCAATATCTCTCTGTAAACTGTTTCTTTCCTTCTTGCAAACGACCTAATTCTGTGTCGTCTGCAAATTTGGCTACAGTACATTTGCTTCCTTCCTCCACATCATTAATATATATTGTAGACAGTTGCGGTCCCTGTGGAACTCCACTGGTTACAGTCCACCAACCTGAAAAAGAACCCCCTATCTCATTTGCTATTTCCTGCCTGTGAGCTAATTCCTTATCCACGCCAATACATTATCTCCAACACTGTTGACTTTTATCTTATGACTTCACATTTTGTGAGGTACCTTGTTGAACACCTTCTCTAATTCCATATACAGTCTAGTTGAAACTTCTTCGAAAGACTCTAATAAATTAGTCAGACATGATTTCACTTCCATGAAACCATGCTATCTGCTTGATTATATTATGATTTTCCAAATGTTCTGCTCATACTTCCTTATTAATTGAGGCCTATTGCCTAACTTCCTAGGACTTTCAGTTTCTTTGGGATCAAACGAACACTGACACATATAATCCTTACGTAGGAATCCTGTTCTGTAAATGTTGTTGCTGATGTCCATCAGTATCTAAATGAACATCATTTGCAACTTTCAGGCATTCTGCCAGTATCTCATTGATTCCAGGTGCTTTCCATATTTCATTTTTTTGATCCCAGCTCAGACTTCCACTTCTGTAAGCTCTGATCCTTCTGTTTCCTTTGATAGTACCAATTCACTTATGAATTCATCATCATACAGCTCTCTGATGTACTCCACTCCTTGTTTTACTGTATTCTTTTTTGAAATAAAGTACACCTTCTTTGCTACATACACAGCCATTCTTTGTAGTTATTCTCTTTTTCCTGTTTGTCAGGGCTTTAACTTTCTCATGATATGCTCTTGTGTTGTGCGTTTTCTCCAGTTTTTCTGTGTTTCTGCAACAGTCTTTATATTGCTTCTCTTTCTTGCCACTTTACATGTTTTTTTATGCTTCTTATCTTCATTTCTATTTCATCCTATTATTAATTGGATGATAGTCTTTCTTCCAAGTTTGGGCTGCACTCATCATTCACATGGCTATTCCTACTTCCTAGTAAGTCCCCCTAATCTCTTCCTACTTACAGTAGAGATCTCCACAGGGGACCCAGCTCAGCTGACATCACTACTACTACTTTTTATTAGATTCCATAGCTGATTATGGGTGATACTTGGTGAGTTTCCCTACACTTCTAAGGTGATTGGCCATAAGGGGTATGACTTTGCCCTGGTTGTGTCACACATTTTGCAGAGATATTAACTCTGTATAGTGAGATGTTCTATTTCAACTACTGGTCCAGCCTTTATACAAGGTAATATCCCTTGTTTCAGTATCATGTGATGTTGCTTTCCCCCCTCATTTAGTCTATACACAAGCCAAGCTGAGGTTCCACGGATTGCACAGCATACTTCCAGCTCATTGGAGGTACAAGCAAGAGGAACATAGCAGTAGAGACCAGACATCCTTGTCCATTGCTGTACTGACAGGGTATAAAGGGATTGGTCCTCATACTACACACCAAAATTGGACATATACTGCAAGACGAATTTGCAGGATAATTGGGAAAAATATAGACTAAATTCGACTGATCTATCAAGAGCCAGTGTGGCAGACAGGAGGAATGACTTTCCCTGTATTGTAAAGTTTTAATTCAGAACCCAGGTGAGAGAGAAAATAGTTCTGAGGGATTGTCACTAGGGGGCAATGTCAGTCTGCAGGTCGTAACATATCTTTCTTCTTTTTATCTCCTTAAAAATGCTGGTGCAGAAGAAATATTTAAATGACTGGATACAGCTTCTATTCCATCTTATGTCTCTTTCCAGTGGGAAAACCAGAGCGTTTGACTAAGATGAGTAACAGTGTGAGCACAGGCAAGAAATATCTTTTTGGAGATTAGTAATAAACAAAGGAGGTTTGTCATAAACTAATAGAATTGTAGTCATGCACACGAATCCAAATGAATCCCTCTGAAAACTCCGTGAAATGCAGACCTTCTTCAATCAAATGGAAGTGTTGCTGAGCACACCAAAGATCACTTTGATAAGCTACTGCCCTCCAGTGGATAGTGTGGAGCTGGAGGAACACAGCAGGCCAGGCAGCATGAGAGGAGCCGGAAAGCTGACGTTTCGGGTCAGGACCCTTCTTCAGTGTTATCTCAGACTCCAGTATCGGCAGTTCTTACTTTCTCTGCCCTCCAATGGAATTGCTTAAGAATGTTTCAAACAAGGTCTGATTTCCACTCCACGCAGACTAAATTAATACAAGAATTACAACTCCTTTGGAAATAATAATCATTTGAATCTAAACCAAATTGAATAAGCAGCCAATACATGATACCCATCTACAAGATGCACTGCAGAAATTCACCAATGCTCCTTAGACAGCACCTTCCAAACCCAGAACCACTACCACTTAGAAGGACAAGGGCAGCTGATACATGGGAACACTTGCAAGTCCCCTTCCAAGCCACTCATCATCCTGACTTGGAAACATATCACTGTTCCTTCAGTGTTGCCAGATCATAATCCAGGAAATCCCTCTGAAATAATTACACAGAGGCCAGTGTCCAGTCACCAAGTCACCCCTTACCTACACATGGAGAGTCCTTGACACTGATCCAGCTCCCTCAGCCAACTCTCAGAGAGTGAACAGGATGTCTGAGATGCCTATTCTTATCTGTCAGCCAGGGTTCCCTGATTAGACAGGAAAAACAGCCCCAATCAGGGAACTCATATTCTATAATGTCCACCTAGCTGACCTCATTACAGTCGCTACATGTCTTCCTCTCTGAGTACAAGGACATAGGCCTTTTCTTTTGTCACAACTCCTCCTGGGGTGTTTTAACACCGGGTCAGGTTCCTCCAACTCTACCTCTGATATGGGCAGCATGTAATGCACAGTAGCTCCCCTCTTGCACCCAGAGCTTCTCAGAAGAAATTCATTCTGTTCTTCAGGCAGCAAAGGTGTCGAGGTGGCAACATCCACTGTGTCAATCTCAGATTCCAAGGTATCTTCAATGCTTGATGGAGAGGGAAAACCCATGATTTATGGAACAATCAGAAAGGCTGCTGGGGAGCTGGGCATGTTTTGTTCTTTCACCGTTTGTGAGTTTGCAGCTTTCATATGGTCTACATGCTTGTTCAGGACTGTCCCATCTACCTGAACTGTATACATCACTGGACCTGACCTCATGTCGACCATGCCTCTTACCCATGCAGGGCCATTCCCGTAGTTTCCACACCAAACTTCATCCCCTGAAGTAAACTGTCTCTCTCGCTTAGTGGAGTCTAGTGTATGGCATCAGCCTTCCTAATGCCATTTCACATACACTCACCCCACCACCCCAACCACCACCCCGACTCCCCAGGTTGGGGAAGATCAGATTCAACCTTGTGTGGAGTCTTCGTCCCATTATCAACTCTGCTGGAAGTTTCCCTATTGTTGCATGAGTGATGGTCCTACAATGAAATAGGAACAGGGACCAAATCAGAAATTGCTGGGAAAGCTCAGCAACTCTAGCAGCATCTGTGGAGAGAAATCAGTTAATGTTTAGTGTCGAGTGACCCTTTTCAGTACCCAGTTCTTTAAGTTTTTATACAAGGACCGGGACAGTTTGAGTGAAGTTGTAGGCTGTTTATTTAAGCCTACCTTCAAAGTTAGCACTGAGCTTTCTGTCACATCATTGGATGATGAATGGTATGGAGCTGTTCTGAAATATTATTCAACTTTAGGATATACTCAAATTCTCTGCTGGTAAACAATGGCCTGTTATCTGTGACCAACACTTCTGGGAGTCTGTGTGTTGCAAGAGACGTGTGCAATTTTTCTATCACCATCCCCATGTTTGACAAATGAACTCCAGCATGACATGCATGTCCAGCCACTTTGAGTGGGTGTCCACAATGATTAAGAACATTGAGTGCATGGAAGGCCTAGCATAGTCAATGTGTAACTGAGTCTAGGGTTTACACAGCCATGAATGTGGGGGAGTTGTTGGCAGTAATTGTTGTCTTTGTTGACATTCTGGGCACTGCTCCACCAACATGGCCATGTTTACATCCAACCTTGGCTACCAGACATAACTTATCACCAACTTCTTCATTTTGGAAACACCTTAATGACCCTGGTGAAATTCGGTCAGTATCTGGCGGTGACCTTTGCTTGGGACAATCACTCTTGCTCCCCATAATATCACAGAATCCCTACAGTGTGGAAGCAGGCCATTCAGCCCGAATCCGACTGACCCTCTGAAGATCATCCCACCCATACCCAGCCCCTCTATGCCTGTAACCCTGCATTTCCCATTAACCTACCCATCCCTGGACAATTTTGCATGGCCAATTCACCTAACCTGCACATCTTTGGACTGTGGGAGGAAACCAGAACACCCAGAGGAAACACATGCAGACACAGGCAGAATGTGCAAACTCCACACAGATAGTCGATCAAGAGTGGAATTGAACCTGAGTCCCTGGTGCTGTGAGCCACCGTGTTGCTCTTGCTGTTCTGTACTGTGATCTGATCTTTCCAAATCCAAAAAGGTTTCAATTCTGGTTGTGACGGCCCTTTGGTTTCCTCCAGCTGTTTCAGTTTTGCCAGGACCAGATCTTTCTGTGTCCAAAGTCTGGTATTATCAGCTGTGACTGGAAGTGTGTCCAGAAAATTTAAAACTATTACAACTCTTCCAGTGGCAGTAACACTGGTGGTGTATCTGCCAGCGGGAAGCAACTCAATGCGTCCACATTCGCTACTTGGCCTCCCAGACAGTGTTCCAACTTGTAGTTATATGCAGTTCATATTAGAGCCCACTGCTGAATTCAGCCTGAAGCTATGGACAGCACTGCCTCGACCTCTTTAAGTAGACTTAGCAGGGGTTTGTGGTCCATTATTATTACAAATTTATATCCGTAAAGATATTGGTGGAACTTCCTGACTCCAAATATGACTGCCAAACCTTCCTTCTCTATTTGTGTGTATTTACACTCTGCATCAGCCAAACTCCTGGAAGCTATTGGGCATTCCTCTCCATCCTCACAAAGGTTAATCGACCCATCGAGCTTCACAATCAGTACAACCGGTGCTGTCCATTCTGCAAACCGGACTGGTTTGATGATTCCTTCGCTTTCCAGCCTCCTGATTCCTGCCTCTACTTTTGCTCGTATGGCAAATGACATTGGGCAGGCCTTCCAGATCGCGGAATCGCTTCCTGGTCAATATGCAAGATGGCCTCCTCTGATAGTCCCTAGACCTTCCTGAAAACCTTCCAGGTATTTAATTAGGACTTCACTCAAGCAGCCATGTTCTAATCGAAAATGTTGAGCCAATCTAAGTGAATCTTTCTCAACCAATTTCGCTTCAAAAACCTTGGGCCTGAGCCTTTTACTACACTCAGTGGTAACTGAACTAGCTGCTTTTCATAAGAGACCAAAACCAAAGTTGTCCCCTTAATCTGTAAAGATTCCCCAGTATGGATTCTCAGCCTAGCTGAGGTTTAGCACAAACCTAAGGGCTGGAGTCCAGAGTGAATTTTATTAAAGATTAATGGTTCTGCCAGTCACTGAAATAGCAGCACCGGTATCAACCTCCATTAGAACCCCCTGACCATGTAACCAGGCATTTATTTTGATTGGCTCTGATTTGGATGTTGCTAAGGAATTTAACTGCTCCAAGCCAGATGCAGGTGGACTTTCCAGAGTGTACAGTCTCCTGGATACCTGCCTATGAGTTCTCTTGCTCAGTTTAGGTCCAGTCGGACTGTTTTGCCATTTCAGGTCTGCATACCAGCAGCAACTACAATGGCTTGCTGAGCCGGATCCTGAATAAAATTTTAACTGTTTGGTGGAGGCTTGGCTTTGTTTTGGGGTTTTGCTGTGGACTGACCTACAGTCCCTCCATTCAGGATATGTCCCCCTTTCTACAATTGTTTTAGTCACTTTCTGATTCTGTTCTTTCTCAGTTGTATCATGGAACAGTCAAGTGGTGTTCCCCAAGCTCTGGTGTCCGCTTCCATCAGAATACACTGCAACTCATATGGTCAACTTGCTGCATTTTCCAATGATAAAACCAGCTGTGGTGCCTGTTTGAAGTCCAGTTGGGCTTCAGCTAGTAGGCACTTTTGCGTGGTCACATCACTAATCCACATACCAAATGGTGTGTCAGCATCTCACTTAAGGTCTCTGTCAGCCATCATAACCTAGTCAAAAATCCCAATATAGATTCCCAAGTACTCAAATTGCCGAGTAAAACTGATAGTGTTTCAGAATTCGAGGAAGATTGAGGTCATAATATTCCTGAACTAAATCCACCAACTTTTGAAAGGTTTTAGTACTTGGTGCCTTAGGGAAAGTTGGGTTCCTAGTAACTGAAAAAGCTGCGGTCAGTAAGATGTCGGGAGAATTACTTATTGCTTTTCATCTGCCTGATGTTAGTTGCCCAGAAAAAATGAACGCATCCTTTCCACATACTGGACCTAGTTTTCGATGGCCGGATTGAATGATTGAGCTTCCAAAATGACAGCATGATGTTAGAAATGCTTACTGCAACTCAAAGGCGACTGTTGCGAGTGAATATTCAGCTCCCTCAGAGCCAGCTCTCAGGGAGCGAACAAGATGTCTGACACTGCTGCTCCTAACTGTCAACCAAGGCTCCTTGATCAGATCAGATTAAGAACCCAAATCAGGGAACTCAAATTCTACAGGGTCACCTGGCTGACCTTGTCACAATCGCTACACACTTCCTTACAGCATTTGTGAGTCTATCTATGGCAAATGAATGGCAGCAGCTCAAGAAGATAGCTCATTATCAACTTCTTAGAGGCATCTAGGGATAGGCAATAAATGCTTGTCTAGCTGATGGTGCCCACACTCTATGAATGAATATTTTAAAAACTGTTCCTTCAATGGATTAAGTTAATAAATTAATGAATCACTTGTTGCAATGTTAGTGAGAAAATGGCTGGATAGAGATGCAGATAATGAAGAGGCAGATAATCTCCCTGCATTCATATTCATAGTTGTATTCATATCCTTATTCAACTCACGTTCCATGATACAATTGAGAAAGAACAGAATCAGAAAGTGACTAAAGTAACTGTAGAAAGGGGAAAAAAATTTAGCTAACAAGTAGAAAGAAAATTGACAGATTCAATTCATTAGCCACAATGTGGAGAGCAGTTGTAAATATATATGCACAGAAACATTATCATAAAATATTCACTTATTGTGACTTTTGTATTATCTCAGTGCGATGAAAATAAGTGATCTTTTTCATACACCCAGTACTAATGAAAGGTTATCAATCTGAAGTATTAACTTTGTTGTGTTTTCCACAGATGTTAGTAGAACAGTTAACCATACTGAGAATTTTCTGTTTTCATTTCAGTATCAACTATGTTTTGCTTTTGCGCACATATCCTGCAAGAAGATTATGAATGGTCTGCTTGAATGGAGTACTCCTAATAATTATGTTACTACCACAATGTTATTATACTGGGAGATGATCTAATGACAGTGAAGGAACAGAGTTAAATATCCAAGTCAGTATGGTGAGTGAATTTGAGGCGATGATGTTCCATATCGTATTGATGCTCTTGCCTTTTTCAGTGATGAGGGTCATTTATGAATGGCGATGCTATCAAAGCAACCTTAATTATTGTGGACAGAGAAACAGAGTTAATGCTTTTGAGACTCTTCTTGAAGTTCAGCAGAAGTCACATTGGACTTGAATTGCTAACTCTGATTCTCTCTTCACAGATACTGCCAGATCTGCTGGGTTTATCCAGCACTTTCTATTTTTATTTTTGATTTATTTCAGTACTTTGCTTTTATAACTTTAATGATAACCCACAGTGTGCAGCTGGTGGAGGTGAACCAAGAGCGTACATTTGTCAGGTAAAAAAGTGTCTAAATCTTTAATTTCTGCAAACCAATTTAGCCTAACTTAGTTTGTAATTTGTAGTTGGTGAAATCTGCAGTTTAAAATTCTGTGACTGCGAGCTTTAAGCAGGTTTATTTTAAAATGCATTGACAGAACAGCCTAAATAAGAAATGGCTGAAATTGGATCCTTATTCATGAACCAGATAGGCCGTTTGTGCTGGGAGTATATGCAACGAAACAACTTAGTGTAATTTGTCATTGGTGTGCGATTTACGAGAGAATCTCAAGGAGTTCAACAGAGGAAGGCAAAGAGGTAATTTTTGAGTAGAATTGGTGAATATTTCTAGTCTTTAAAGTAATAGTAAGGTCTTCAGTTTCTGTTTAGGTCTCTAGTTTTTTAAAATCTTTTTTCTTAAAGATAGCTTGTTAGTTATAAAATTGGTACAGTATGTAAAATCAAAAGAAAAATTCAATAAAATGTGAAGAGGGATGTACAAAAGTGATTTGATTAATAAATAAAATATGATAGAGACTGCAGGTCAAGTGATGTTTTAAGCTGTAGCATGTGGGAGCTGCTTGACAATAAGGTGATCTACAGTGAATACAGCTGTTTGCAGCTCAAGCAACTCTGAGTCTGAATTGAGCTGGACTCTGAGGTACAGATATTGAGCCACATCATGGAGAAGGAAAGTTACCTGGACACTGATCCAGGAGGCAGTCACACTCCTTAGCTTAATTAATTCAAACTTGGTCTGTGATTAAGGACAGGAAGTATGATTATAAGTAAAGTAGGTGTGGGGACTCAGGGCAGCTCTCAGTACCTTCAATTGTCTAATTGCTTAAGCTGTGTGAAGGTAATGGAAACTGCAGGAGGGATGAGGGAACTGACCACAGCATCATGTAACAGGGAGCCATTCAATTGGGGAACATTGTCGTGATAAGCGACATTATAATTAGGAGGATAGATACTGTTCAGTTGTGAGCTTGAGTCTCAAAGGCCGTGTTGCCTGTCCGGTGTCAGGGTTAAAGAAGTCTCCTTGAGCCTGGAGAAAAAGGAGGGGAGGGAGGGGAGGGATTCAGTTGCCGGTGTCTATATTGGTACTAATGATAGGACTAGAAAGGAGGTTTCACTGAAACATTTTGAATAGTTAGGAGCTAAATTATATAACAAGACCTCCATGCCATTAATCTCTGGATTATGACACGAGCCATGGGCAAATAGGCATGGAGTAAATAAAGACAAAGGAGTTAAATGCGTGGCCTAAATTTTGGCATCGGAGGAATGGATTTCAGTTCATGGAGCACCGACTCTAGTAATGGGGTCAAAGAGAACTGTTCAGGTCAAGACATCACTTGAATCATGCTGGTACCAGTGCCCCACTGAATCGAATATTGAGTGCAATTGGGAGGTTTTCAAATTAATTAGGGGGACAGGGTGTAAGAGATGGCTTATGTAGCTTATATAGCAAAACAATACAGTGGTATTGCAGGGTAACTATTTTCATAATGATACCCAGAGTGGGACAGGAAGAGATAGAGTATACAACCATACAAAATGCAACAAGGCTCAAAGGTAGGAGTCAGAGGGTGGTGGAAGGTTGCTTTTCAGACTGGAGGCCTGAGACCAGCGGTGCGCCACAGTGATCGGTGCTGGGTCTACTGCTTTTTGTCATTTATATAAATCATTTTGATGTGAACGTAGGAGGTATGTTTAGTAAGTTTGCAGATTACACCAAAATTGGTGGTGTACTGGACAGCCAAGAAGGTTACCTCAAAATACAATGGAACTTTGCTCAAATGGGCTGATGAGCTGAGTAGTGACAGATTGTACTAGCCTCAACCATTTCCTCTGGCAGCTCCAATGAATTGAATATTGAGGGCTATAGGGAGGCTCTCAAACTAGTTAGGGGGAGAGAGTGTAATAAAGGGTTTATGTAGACTTATAAAGCAAAAAGATATGGTGATATTGCAGAGCAGCTATTTTCATAATGATACTCAGAGTGGGACAGGAAAAGGTAGAGTATACAACCATACAAAATGCAACAAGGCTCAAAGGTGGAGTCAGAGGGTTGTGAGGGTTGCTTTTCAGACTGGAGGCTGTGACCAGCGGTGTGCCACAGGGATCAGTGCTGGGTCCGCTGCTTTTTATCATTTATATAAATGATTTTGATGTGAACATAGGAAATATGGTCAGTAAGTTTGCAGATTACACCAAAATTGGAAGTGTAGTGGACAGTGAAGAAGGTTACCTCAGAGTACAACGGGATCTTGATCAAATGGCCTGAAGGGCTGAGTAGTGACAGATGGGGTTTAATTTAGATAAACGTGAGGTGGTGCATTTCAGAGCCAAAGAGATATACAGCATGGAAACAGACCCTTTGGTCCAACTTGTCCATGCTGACCAGATATTCTAAATTAATCTAGTCCCATTTGCCAGCATTTGGCCTGTATCCCTCTAAACCCTTCCTATTCATATACACATCCAAATGCCTTTTAAATGTTGTAATTGTACTAATCTCAACCATTTCTTCTGGCAGCTTAATCCACACGTGCACCATCCTCTGCATGAAAAAGTTGCCCTATAGGACCCTTATAAACCTTTCCCCTCTCACCTTAAACCTATGCCCTCGAGTTTTGGACTCCACTAGCCTGGGGAAAAGACCTTGTCTATTCTCCCTATCCCTCCCTCTCATGATTTTATAAACTTCTATCAGGTCACTCCTCAGCCTCCAAGGGTTCAGAAATGATTTAAAAGGATGTTGCCAGGGTTGGAGGGTTTGAGCTATAGGGAGTGGCTGAATAGGCTGGGCTATTTTCCCTGGATCATCAGAGGCTACAGAGTGACCTTACAGTGGTTTATAAAATCATGAGGGCATGGATAGGGTGAATGGCCAAGGTCTTTTCCTGGGGTAGGGAAAAACTAGAGGGCCTAGGTTTAAGGTAAGAGGAGAAAGATTTAAAAGGCACCTAAGGGGCAACTTTTTCACGAGTGTGGTGTGTGTATGGAATGAGCTGCCAGAGGAGGTGATGGAGGCTGGCACAATTACAGCTTTTAAAAGGCATCTAGATGGGTATATGAATTTAAGGGTTTAGAGGGATATAGGCCAAATGCTGGCAAATGGGACTAGATTAATTTAGGATATCTGGTCGACATGGACAAGTTAGACCAAAGGGTCTACTTCCATGCTGTATAGCTGTATGACTCTATGACTCTGTAATAAGATTAAAGGGATTTAAGACGGTAAAAAGGCAGAATTAATGGTGCTTTACTTAAATACATGTTGCATTTGGAACAACATAGATGAACTAATAGCGCAAATAGAAGATAATGGATATGACCTTCTCGCCATTGCAAAGACATGGTTACAAGGAGATTAAATCTGGGAACCAAATATTCAATGGTATGTGACTTTTCAAAAGTAGATGCAGGATGGGAAAGGTGGTTAAGTAGATTTGTTAGTATGAGATGGAGTAAGAGTAATAGCAAGAAACAATCTTGGATCGGAAGATGTAAAATCCATCTGGGTGGAGTTCAGAAATAACAAGGAGAAGAAGACAGTGGTGGGAGTCGTCAACAGACCCCCTAACTGTAGCTATTCTGTTGGACAGAGAATCAATCAGGAGATAATGACTCTAAGTAAAATAAAAGTCATTGATAATGGGTGACTTTAATTTTCATGTAGGTTGGGTCAGCCAGATTAGCTGAGGTAGCATAAGGAATACTTTATAGATATATTTGGGACTGTTTCCTGGAACAATATTTTGTGATCCAACAAGGGATCAGGTTATTTTGAATCTGGTAAGTGTAATGAGACAGGTTTAATAAACAATCTCAGAGTGAAATATCCCCTTGGGAACAATGACCAAAACATGGTTGAATTTAGCATTCAGTTTGAGAGTGAAAAACTTGGGTCAGAGACAAGTGTGCTAAATGTAAGTAAGGGTAATTACATAGGGATAAGGACAATATTGACTAGAGTAGATTGGAAAAAGAATTTAGCAGAATTGACAGTTGAGGAACATTGCTAGACATTTAAGAAGATATTTCATGACTCACAACAAAGACAATTCTAGGAAGTGGTTAAATTGACCATGCTTAACCAAGGAAATTAAAGGTAGTGTCAAATTGAAAGATTAGTGTTACACCAGAAAATTGGGAACTTTTAAACACAACAATAGATGACCAAAATGAGAGGATAGAGAAAATAACCCATGAACGCAAACTAGTAAGTACTATAAAAACAGACAGTAAGAGCTTCTTTAAGTATATAAAAAGGAAGAGAGAAGCCAAAATGAACATGTCCCTTAGAGAATCAGGTGGGGATATAAAAATGGGGAACCAGGAACCAGCAGTGGAGTTGAGTTAAATACTTTGCAGTATTTGTTATGGTAGAGGGTACTAATAGAACTTTTAAAATGCTAAATGATCAGTGGGGATAGTGGTGGGGATAATGGTATGCAGGTGGAGACAAAATAGACATAATACCTATCTCTCGAGAAAAACTACTTGGGAACATAATGGGGCTAAAAGCTGATGAGTTCCCTGGACTTGGAGAGTTGAAACCCATAATTTTAAAGGAAATAGCAACAGAGATAGTGGATGGACTGGTGGTAATCCTGCAAGAATCTTATGATTGGAGAAAAGTCTTAGAGGATTGGAAAACTGCCAATGTAACATCCTTCTTCAAGAAGTAAACGATAGGCCAGTTAGCTTAACATCTGTCATTGGTAAAATGTTAAAGTCTGTTATAAAATGTGTAATAGTACAGCATTTAGATGTACATAACACAATTAAGCACAGTCAGAATGGCTTCACAAAGGGGAAATCATGCCTGACAAATTTATTAGAGTTGTTTGAGGAGGTAACAAGAAGATAAGGAGGAACCAGTCAATGTATATATTTGGATTTCCAAAGGCATTTAGTAAGTTACTGCACATAACGCTACTTAACAATATGTGGCCCAGGATGTTAAGGGAAATATATTGGCATGGATAAGAGAACAAATAATTAATAGAAGATGAAGAGTTGGGATAATGGGACCATTTTCATTTGGCAACCTATGGAGTGCCACAGGCATTAGTGCCGGGATGACTTGGATAATGGAAATAAATTTACTATTGCCAAGTGTGCAGGTGATACAAAAATAGGTAGACAGTCAAATAGTGATGATAATGCAAAGAGTCTGCAGAGGGATACAGATAGGTTAAGCAAGTGGGTAAAATCTTGGCAGATGGATTATAGTTTGAGAATATGTAAGGTTATACACTTTGACCGGAAGAATAGAAGAGCTGCGTATTATTTAAATAGGAAAGACTGCAGAAAAGTACAGCATAGAAGAATTTGGGAGTCAACATGCAGAATCACAAAAAGCTAACATCCAAGTTCAGTGGGTCATAGGAAAGGCAAATGAGCTTTAATATCAAAGAGAACGGAATCTAAAAATAGGGAGATCCTGCTAAAACTATACAAGGCTGCACCTGGAATACTGTGAACAATTTTGGTCCCCTTATCTAAGGAGAGATATATAGGCACTGGAGGCAATCCAGGTATAGGTGGATTGTCCTATGAGGAGGGGTTGAGTGCGTTGTGCTTGTACTCATTGGAGTTTAGAAAAATAAGAGGATACCTTACTGACAGTCAAGATATTTAGGATACTAGCAGAGAGTTGTTTCCCCTTGGGGGGAGAATCTAGGATAAGAATGCTCATTTAAGACAGAGATGAGGAATTTCTTCTCTCAGAGGGTCCTGAATCTGTGGAATTCTTTACCATACATGGCTGTCACAGCTGTATCATTGAGTTTGTTTGAGGGAGAGTAATGGAGAGTAATTAATCAGTAAGGGAATCAAAGTTTGTGAGGAAAAGGCGGAAATGTGGAGTTTAGGATTATCAGATCAATTGTGGTTTAATTGAACACAGAGCAGACTCAGTGGGTCGAATGACCTACTTCTGCTCCGACTCTGCTATGATCCTTGGTGCAGAAATTGAGTACAGTTGTCAGGGGAAATTAGCCAGAGAACGAGTGCTCCGTCCCGAAGGATGTGAAGCTCGACTGTTAAGGCTGTAGCCATCCAGGCGAGTATTGCTTTCAGTTAGATAGGAACTATATGACATGCTTACTGTACATACATAAAGATACATGTAAATCTGATCTCATTAAGCAGAGCATTGAAGACTCTACTTGTCCCAGCACATTTCAACTGCTGAGTAGGAAATATGGTTCCCGCAGCTATTAAGATCCAATGAGCCTGATACCGCGTGTATTTTGTGGACCGAATCTAGTATAGTAGCCTGTCACGCATTTCAGTGATAAAGCCTTCTCATATATGAGAAGCGTGGGCGAGGCGGTGCCTGTGGAACCGTGTTCCAGAAATAAGGCAACAATTTTAGGAAAGGAATGTTAAAACTTGGAGGGAAGATGTGGAAAATTGTCCTACGGTTCAGTTTAGTCAGATCTGCATCTTATTTCTTGCTTTAGTCATTCTACACCGTTTGGCAATTGCACCGACCTTGATGCAAAGTGGAAAATGTGAATTTTAGGGGTAATCACATCAAAAGCGGGATTTCCACCAAAACAAACACTATGGGTAACCAAGGCAGTAACTCCACCCCAGGCTGTGGCTCGAGAGCTCGTTATCTCCGCATATTTTAAACGTGGAATTCAACCACCCAGAGAACGGTTGGATTGACTCATCTCTAGATGAATGAAGCTGTGTTGAGTCCCCGTAGATGTAGCGCTTTTTAAAAAAAATCCTGGGACTGTAACGTGAGAGAGCCTCTGTGTGAGAGGTTGGTCTCTGAAACAGCGGGTTAGGCACTCCCACTATATACATACAGACTGCTGAAGGGGGAAAAAAGACTTTTCTGACTGAGTTGGAAAGCGTATGAGTGCATAAGGGAGACAGATGGCTTCGAAGAGGGAATCCGTTTTGGTTGCTACAACTCCAATTCTGCATTTCTTAACTGTTCTACTTTCAGATATTGCATTAACCTCTGGAGGTGGGTGTTGAAATTCATAATTTTTGCAGTTTTGCAGCTCTTTGTGACGCTGGGGTTTTTTTTAAAACAAATTTTAGAGATGGAATCGGTCACGTTGCAGTAGTGAAGTCTGAAGTTCGGTTGCTGACACTTAGTTGCAATGTATTTTTCTCCTCTCGGGCCCTGAGTTTACTTGTTAAAATGGCTCGCATTCCCAATAAGATCAGGTCTGTCTGATATCTGCAGCCTTTATTTACAATTTGCACAAGCAGTTCCGGTTAAATGATAACAATTCAGAGTAACGGCGTTCATCTGTCAGTCGCCAGCAGTGTTCGTTGGCTATCTTAAAGGGATAATGCTTTTTTGGGATAGAGCACAACTTATTGAAGTTAAATATATTCGCAGGTCCTTTTAATATATTGTAAACAAAGTTAATTTAGTTTAACTCCATAGAGATCTTGAGAAAGACGGTCATCTGGAGTTAATTCATATTATGCTTCCAGAAGCTGATGTACACTGGAGTTGCAATTATATATGTACTGCCTGTATGTATTTAGTATTGTTCACTCTATAGCTAAAAAACAAATAAAGCCCTGATGCTTGGAGCGTAGAAAGAAACCATTGCATCCACAGAATTCGGTATTGTTGTTACAGAGGTTACTGGTACAAATCTAGTGGATATATTACAACATTGAAGGTCTTGAAATCATTTGAGCTAAGCTAGATACCCTGTAAGAAAGGCTATATTCTCTGACGTGGTTTTGATAATGTGGTTTGAGTAGACAAGAAGGATGGTGCATTTTTACTTGAATTCACTTCATCTGGATAATTGGAATTTGAGCATTGTCATTGAATGTAGACCCAGGTTACTCTAGCCTACACAGTGGCACAGTAGTTATGTTGCTGGACTAGTAATCCACAGGTAAAATCAGAAAATGCTGGAAATGCTCAGCAGGTCAGCTAACATCTGTGGAGAGAGAAACAGAGTAAACATTTCTAGTCCAAATGCCTCGACTAGAGATCCCGAGACATTCAAATTTCACCACAGCTGATGTGGAATTTGAACTAAGTTAGTGAAGTAAATCAGTTTAAAAAGTTAGTACCCCTAATGGTGACTGTGTGACTACTGGATTTTCCTAATAACCCTTCTGATTGACACGTCCTTTAATGAAGGAACTGTGCTGTCCTTACCTAGTCTGGCCTATAGTTTGACTCTTAGCTCACCCCTGAAATGGTGCATTAAGCCATAGGGCTGTGAAGAGAGAGATCTCCAATTGCACCAAGAGCAATTGGGAACAGTGATTACTAATCCCCTCTGCCCCCATTCTATGGATGGATAAAAACAAAAATATTGCTGAGGAAATTTTCTTCACTACAGTGGTATAATTGATCACTATTACAAATCATAGCAAGTGGGAACTTTATACCACTCAGAAAATCAACTAACCACAACTGGCATGAAGAAATCAGTTCATTAAGAATTGCAGATAGTAAGGATGAATCCTGGCGTGGTAGCTTAGCCAAACATTGGGATTACTCATGTATGTTGGGTGTACATGATCTACAGGTGGAGTGACTCATGAGTGCTGCTGATGTGACTCTGAGATACATTGATCCAACATGTGGTTCAGAATCAGAGATCCATTAAGAATATGATGTGACGGTATTAAATTACTAAAAGAAAGCACTATTTTAATTTTACAAGTTACAGTTTAATATATTTTCTCTCTGTGATTTATTTACTGGATGACCAGTTCATTTCAGATCTTATCCTGGGGTTGTATTTGAAATTCATATCCTAGGTGTTTTGTCTAAAGTGGCATATTGTTGAGACTAAGCACAATTGCTCATTACTTTTGAGTTTGAGTACTCCTGCTAACTGCCTTTCCATAAATAGCTGAATCTGTGAGCGTACAAAAATCCAAACCACTCAGAGTTGTTGCTATTAACTGACATCAGAAATAATGTTCAATATAACTGAAGTAATTGCATGTAAATAGATGTACAATAACACGCCTAGATGTTAAGCAGTGGAGCCACTAGGCAGTCTTCAAGCTCTTCACTTCATTCTTTATGGCTTTCAAACCATATAAAGTAGAAAGTCAACTCAAATGTTGGCTCCAGCTTTAGCAATAATAAGTTTAATGGAGGCAAACATTTAGAGAAATTGGCAGTTAACCAAGAGAAACACTAGTCTATTTACCATTCTAACTGAAATTACAAAATCTCTAAAAATACTGTACAAACTGTTAGTATGGACATGGACTTATTTGTGCTTTATTTAAAAAAAGAGACCAGGAATGTGTAGACTGGGTACACACCTAAAGGTTAGTCTGTAAAGGTAGGAAATAACAGTGTATATTCATGTGGAATACATCTGCAACAGAAGAATAAACAACAGGGACACCTGGGGAATCATAGCCTAAACATTGGATGGCATAGCACCTGTTTATGATGCAATCAAAACAAGCACTGAAGGAACTAGTGTGGCAATCTCACACACATTGTAAGAGCTTCATGTACTTCTTTTTGGAAATACCAACTAGAAAGTAAAAGTTTCGATTATTAATTTTGTTTTGCAACTCAAAGGTAAAATGGAACTGTGTAGTTAGTTATTGGTTAGGCAAGAGCATGTAACTGTTGGGAGAAGCTCGATTTGATACTTTAGTGAGTCACATTGACATCAGGTGCCTTTGGATTGGAAAAAAAGAAACTGCTCAGCAACAGCTTTTTAGATTTGTTTTAACTCATAGTCACAGATCAGAGAGGAAAGAGATTAATTTAGCTTTGAGACCTCCAGAAGTCTGCAACAAGCCAGCTTGTTCTTCCTTTCCTCCTCTATGAGTGGAAAAGAAGTAACACTCAAAGACTCTGCAAAGAAAGATAGCGTCTAACTCCAGCAAAGACCTAGGTTCAGCTGACTGGCTGCAGAATTGAGGATCGCTGTGGTTAGCAACAACATGATATCATTGCCAAAAACCATGACATTTGAGACAAATTCACTGAATCCCCTGCTGTGGTTTGGACTCTCAGTCCACAAACTTTGTTTCTTTTTGCCCATTTTTCTACCCACAATATTCCAGAAAATTTGTTTGTCACATCAGTCCTGTCTTGCCTGTCCTATATGTGAATGGATGTGAGAGTGTTTGGATTTAGAGGAGGTATAGTTTAAGTTTCCATATTAGTCATTAATAATCCATTTGCCACATATTAGAGCATACATTTGTTGTAATAAATGCTTTTGTTTTCTTGTTTATTAATAAAACGTGATGTGAGACTTTATGTTCAATGGTGATCACCATCAGGCAATACATATCTTACTGATTAAATTAGTCATTTAATATTGACTTGTGGAGCAGAGGGGCTTGATTTCCAGTACACTCTTCACATAATGGTAGTGACACACTCTGTGCCAATGGATGCAACATGCTATGTTGTTCAGGCTGCCTATAGTTGCCAATAGTGTGCACCTGAAATAGCTGTTAGGCTCAGTGACTATTTGGGGTCCTTCCTAAAAATGTATTCTTTGATGGTATGTGGGAGTCACTGGTAAGGTCACCATCCCAAATTTCTCTTCAATTTACTAGACCATTTCAGAAGGCAGTTAACAGTCAACCACATTGTTGTCACATGGAGGCGAGACTTGGTAAGACTTCTTGTTCCCTGAAAAACATCAGTAAAGCAGATGGGTTTTTATAACTATCAATGGTGACATTATGGTCATCATTACTGATTCCACTGGTCATAATTTTAGATTTACTAATTGAATTAAATTCCATCTGCCATGATAGAATTTAATCCTGTGTCCTCAGGACATTAATTTGGGTCTCTGAATTACTACTCTATCACCATGTCCAACTATGTCCCTTCCAGGCCCATTTCTGAAGTTGTTTCACATGTGATCACAGAGTGGACTTTTATGCTGTGCTCTGTTTTGTTAGATCTACAGCAAACAAGCCAATGATTTTTTAACATTGTTTATTGAGTTCTAAGTGAAACAAGGAGTCACAATGTTCCCTCTGGCTTCAGGTTAAGACTTCAAATGGTTGGTGGTCTTTGCTCATTCTGCACTGCCACCACCTCCAACTCCCCTCTCCCACTCCACACTTGCTGTAGTGCTAGTATCCCTATCCGCTGTATTTCATTTTCTTCATTATCACACTGGGGAATTCAACTGAGTCAATTAAGAGAAATAAATTTTTCTCCAATGGGTCTGCTTCCCTCATTGCTTCCCCACTCTTTCAGTCAACTTGATTCTGCCTCATAGAAATGCCTCCCAAACTTTAAATCTTCCATCCTGCTTTCATTTATTTTTTTCGACATTCTTCTGTTCTGTTTTTTCAGGTCTAATCCCAATTCTATATTCTTCCCCTCTGCCTGGTAGTTTACTATAAGCGTTTTGTACAGTTGATGAGTTTTATTTTAGGCTTAGGACCTTGGATCTGTGTATACCCCAGGCAACTTTATGTAGATTGTACTGTCAGCTTTGTGCCCAGCTGTTAGTTTCTGAATCATTACTTTAGCAGACAGCTATGCACACAGTCAACAGAGGTTACAGCTACTGAGCTGAGAACAGGAAAACTTTATTTCACAAAATGTATTCTAACAACTTGTTCAGAGTAAATACCATAAAAACATAAGTGATGGTTGATCTAGCCCATACATCGATCCCTGATCTTTGAACAAAAAATAATTAATTTTTCATATACCTTGACTTTTGGCCATAAAATACAAACTTTTTGTACTAACCACTTACTGCTCAAATCAATCTTGCCTTGCTGCAAATCCGTCTAATAGAATCATAGAATAGCACATCATTAAATGCGATTGTTCAGCTCCTCATTTCTGCACCCATGATCGAGCAATGTCATGGTGCATGCTTCGTTCCTGCCAATCCCACCCATTAATATGGCAACGTGGTGTCAAGAAACGATATAGAGGCAGCCCTGTTCAAATTTAAAGTCATTAAGATTGCAACAGCTGCATATTCAAGATATTAAAAAAGAATGTTTGAGATTGGAGGAAGCTGTCAATGCAGCTTAGACAAATGCCTAAGAATAACTGACATAAGGATAAATACATGAATAGGAAAGGTTTGGAGGGATATGGGCCAAATGCAGGTATGTGGGACCAGTTTAATTTGGGGACATGGTCTGTGTGGAATAGCTGGACTGAAAGATCTGTTTCTGTGCTGTATGACTCTATAGAGAAGAAAGCTTAGCATGTGGTAAAAGTTGGAAAATGAATTTGCAAAGTAAGTCATTGAAAATCACCAGAGTGCACTGTGTGTTTCTGAAGCATCAACCTGAATCCTTGCCCTCAAACAAACCAATGCAGGTTACATTGACAGCCCTGGATGAAGTATAGGATTAATAAAGAGAAACAACTTATCATGCAATAAAAGACCAGGATTTCACAACATCTTTCATCTGGGATGAAAGCAGAAAGAAGAGCGTTGTCAAATCATTGATGAAATTCAAGATACCCAATGCACTTGACAAAAAAAATTATTTGTGCAATTATATAGTCGATGATAAATGCTGATGAAGATGATGTTAAACCATTGAAAAGGCAGATTGGGATAAGTTAATTGGTTCTGAAGACAAGGAGGAGGATGATGATTTTTTTAAAAACAGGTTGTACCTCAGTAATCCGGTAGTTTTGGGACCAGGCCTTTGTTGGACCAGAGGATTTGCTGGACCACAGGAAGTCATATGCCCAATATCAGATTCCAGACTCCTGGTCTGTACCTTGCCCTCACACTGAGACCAAAACCCAGCATGTGGGCTGCTCTGTTTGCTGCCTTCACCACCAACTTTGCCAAGTCACTTTAGGTGTTGGTGTTGAAGAAAGACAACTTTGAGGAGATGCTTCAGAATATCAAAGCCACCTGGGAGACCTCTGTAAGTGATGGGGAGAGGGGATCTAACCAGGACATAAACTAGCAAACCCAACTAAAGCATGGAGTAAACCAGTCTGTAACTAGGAACTATTTCCTCTATAACTAGTAATAAACCATATTTTACTAAGTGCTGACTTTTCAGAATGAACTTCAAAGTTGTGTAGGAAATGAGATGAGAAGGGGTGGCTCTGGGTGGTGGAGGGAGGGGGACTGGTGTCTTCAAGCACAAGTACTGTGGGTGCTGCACTACAGAGTTTGCTGGACTAGAGAGTGCAGGATAACGGAGGTACAACTTCTGCAAGCTCAGTGCATACACTGTTTTTGAGTAATATTCCTTCCTGTGCCATGAAAAACTGAATACAATTTTATAAGTTTTATATATGTCATTTGTTTTTTATGAATTTGGTAATTTTAACATGCAGAAATTATGGCCTACCTCCTTGGAGATTATTATTTATTTGTGAATAAAAAATTAGTCATAAAGATACTTTTGGCTCCATTTGCAGTACTTTTGAG
This sequence comes from Rhincodon typus, assembly GCF_021869965.1. NCBI lineage: Eukaryota > Metazoa > Chordata > Chondrichthyes > Orectolobiformes > Rhincodontidae > Rhincodon > Rhincodon typus. The sequence continues at coordinate 22,459,579 of NC_063367.1, read as the reverse complement.
TGTGGGGCTTGCTACAACAGTTTCTGATATAATAGCTGTGACAGGGAAGCAATGGGAGGGGAGGATTTTAACCACTCCAGAAATATCATTTGTGTAAAAGTTGACCCCTATTTTTGACTAAAAGTTTCGTCTTAGAAACTCAACCTTGTCAAGACAGGACAGGATGAACTTGGAAAATAATAAATGTGAAAAACCTAACATGAATTTCATACTCTTGAAGACTAATTTTTAATTAAAATTCCATATATACATGAATATTTTCCAAATTCCTCCTGTCCTGTCTCAACAATGTTCATGTAATCCTAGGTTGAATATATGAGGAAACAGAGATAATAGTATCCCACTTGCTCTTCTTTTTATACATGATTGCAGTCCATAGCCTCTCTTGCATCAGTAAGGTTCTGAACTAGAGCTAATACCAATAGAATAATTGAATCAATAATTATTTTTGTCAAAATTAATCTTTTATGAAAGAATTTCCAGAGATTGCTTGTGTTAAAATGTATTTTTAAAAAATCTTTGTGTGTTTTATGAAGAACGGATTGAAAACATGAGGTACTTTTTATGAGATCCATTTATTGGATTTGGTCCCACCCAGTGTGCTCTTAGCCACAATTTAGACACAATATACTTCAAGTTCAACTCACTTCCCATAACTAGATTGATTCAAGTCTCTCACAAACTGCACAAATTTTTATGATCTTCCTCTCGTCTGCAATAGTCAAACATATGTGATATTGGTAGGATTAACATTGCATTAGTGACAATATATAACTAATGAAATTGATACTCCATGAGTTTGGCATCATTGTTTTGGCAAAGTGTATAGCACAACATGTTCTAAGCTTCTATAGTTTCTCCAATTCACTTTTTAAAATTCTGAAGGGAAACTCTGTTGTGAGGGGTCTCCACTTGACAGGATGAGAATTTCTAGTGATGGTTTATTTTGAATCATTGGCTACTGCAGGTGAAAGAAGAGAAATTAGTTTAACTTAAGTTTGAAATCAAAAGGGTCCAATGTTTAAATTCTCCAAATATAATGGTTTAATTTAATATGGTCAATATTTGATTGACAATCTGAACTGAGTAGAACAGGATGATTTCTAAGCTACTGGATCCATGATGCTGCCAAGTTGAGAATGAATAATAAAAGATTTCTGAGTTTAACTGTATTTGACCCCAAAGGGAGAGAGCAGCAATAAGGAATTTTGCCAAATTTTTCTTTGGTAGATTAATGGTTTATGCTCTGTGTAGGAAGTGCGAGAAGTCTGATTATAAAAGATCTGTTGAAGAAAGAGTTTTAATTGAAAAGCAGATTGACACTCCATGCCATCTTATATCCTTGGAGCACCAAGACCATGAAAACACATCCTGTTACAAAAAATTAAGGTTTTCTTAAATGTTGAATGATAGAATTTTGACCATCATACTCGTAGGACTGGAGATTGGATTATTTTTTGTTTCTGATTTCTCCAGATGAAAGCAGTTGTCTTGTTATATATAAAATGGCATGCAGTGGCAATTTCTTTTCAACTTGAGTCAAATATCAACGTTTCTGCATTTGGAATTCTGCCTTCAAATTGAATCCTGCTCTGCCAGATTGGCTGTGTATTCTTAGTACACATTTTGGCTTCAGCTGTACCCAATTATGTCAAATGTTAACTCTTTGTGATCATTGTTCCAGCACTCCATCTTCATAGTGCAGCTTTATTTAGATTCTTAAACATCTCATTTCTTCAGTCTCATATGTACTCCTTCATTCTATTTTAAATTGAATGAGTCAAATGTAGGCTCATTTCCATTTTTTGTGGTTTTCCTGACAGCAGGACAGAAATGTTTAGATTGGGTGAAGAGTTCAGTTCTAAATTGAACCTTTTGCTGTGCTTTACTGTCAGTCATTATTGAACACTGGCTTTTACTGATGAATGCTACAGTTTATATTCTTCACTACTTGCAGAACATGAATAGATAAGGAAAGAAAAGGTAGTCATGGTATTTCTCTTCCTCTTTACACGATTGTTCATGAGATGTAGGCATCGCTAGCTAATAAATGCACATGCCCAGGAGGCAGTTGAGGGTCAACCACATTGCTATAGGTCTGGAGTCACATGTAGGCCAGATCAGGTAAGGATGGCATGTTTCCTTTCCTAAAGATCATTTGTGAACTTAATAGATTTTTACAACAATCAGTCGTTGTTACATGGTTGCCATTAGGCCAGCTTTTAATTTCAGAATTTTATTGAATTCAAATTTCACCATTTGTCACAGTGCAATGGTGGGATTTAAACCCATTAGCCTGGTGTTCTGGATTACTAATCTACTGACATTACCACTATGTCACAATCTCCCTCATGTCCTTTTGTTATATATAATCAAACTTGCAAAGTTCTCGTGATTTTTGCCAAAATTGGAGAGTTATCCCACAGACTGGTCAAATAACAGCCTGACATAATGCTGATATCGGCCCCTCCTTGGCTGTTAAGTTAGTATTTCTCCATGTTGAACAGCATGTGGAGGAAGAACCAAAGATGATAAGGGCACAAATGTACTCTGGGTGGGGTCTTCAATGTACATCATCAAGAGGGGCTCAGTAGTGCAACTACTGACCCAGCTGCTGAATTTCTAAAGGATCTAGCTGCTAGACTGTGTGTGTGGCAGATGGCTAGTGAACCGACAAGAAGGAAATATCTATTTGATCTCGTGCTCGTCAGCCTACACATTGCAGATGCATTTGTACGTGACAGTATCGGTAGGACTAACTTACGGACATTCTTGTGGAGACAAAGTCCTGTCTTTGCATTGAGGATACCCTCCATCGTGTTGTGTCACATTACCTCCGCCCTAAATGGGATTGGCTTCAAATAGATCAAGCAACTCAAAACTATCCATGAGCGTGTGGGCCATCAGCAGCTGTAATATTGTATTCAACCACAATGTGTAACCTCATGACCTGGCATATGCGCTGCTACATTGACATTATCATCATGTTGGGAGATCAACCCTATTGAATGAAGAGTGCAGGAAGGCATGCTGAGAGTATCACCAGGCAAACCTAAAAATGAGTGTCAACCTGGTGAAGCTACAATACAGAACTACTTGCATTCTAAACAGCTGAAGCAGAATGCAATTGGCAGAGCTATATAATCTTACACTAGTTCAGGTATAAGGTCTACAGTCCTGACACATTCAGCTGTGAAAGACGAATTCAGAAGTCACATGGCACCAGGCTATAGTCCAACAGGTTTATTTGAAATCTCAAGCTTTCAGAGCACTGCTCCTTCTTCAGGTGAAGTGACTTCAATTAAACAACTCCAAAGAGTAGGGTCTACAAATATCCCCATCCTCAATAATGGTTAAGCCCAGCACATAAGCAAAAGACAAGGCTGGAATATTTGCATCCATCTTCAGCCAGAAGTGCCAAGATGATCCATCTCGGCCTCTTCCTGAGGTCCCCAGTTTCACAGATTCTAGACTTCAAGAAGCCACTAACGGCACTGGATACTGCAAAGGCTATGTGCCCTGACAACATTCTGACAATAGTACTGAAGACCTGATCTCCATAACTAGCCACATCAATATGTCAAGCTGTCTCAGTATTGTTACAACACTGGCATCTAAGTGGAAAATTGCCAAGGTATATACTGTATACAAAAGGCAACACAAATCAAACCTGGACAATTACTGCCCCATAGTTCTACTCTTCATAATCAGCATAACAATGGAAAAGATGACCGACAGTGTTATCAAGTGGCAATTGCAAATTAATAACCTGCTCATTTATACTCAGTTTGGGTTCTGCCAAGGTCATTCAGCCCCTGGCTCCATTACAGCCTTGGTCCAAACATAGAAAAAAGGAGCTAAATTCCATAAGAATGGTGAGAGTGACTGCCTTTGATATCAAGGCAGTGTTTGACAGAATGTGTCATTAAGCATCCCTTAAAAAAAATTGGAGTCAATGTGAATCATGGGGAAAACTGTATTCCAGTTGGAATTGTACCTGACATAAAGGAATAGTTTTAATTTTTGGATGTCAGTCATTTCAGTCCCAAGACATCACTGCAGGAATTCATTAAGATTGTGTCCTAGGCCAAATCATCTTCAGGTTCTTCAAAGATTTTCCCTACATCATAAGGTGAGAAGTTGAGATGTTTGTTGATGATTGCACATCGTTCAGCACCATTTATGACTTCTCGGGTACTGAAGCAGCCTGTGACCATATGCAGCAAGAGCTATACAACATCCAGATTTGGGCAAGTAACGTTCTTGCCACACGTGTCAGGCAGTGACTATCTGCAACAAGAATGAGTCTAATCATCACCCCTTGATATTCAATGGTCCTACCATAACTGAATCCCTGCTAGCAACATCCTGAGGGTTACCATTGACCAGAAATTGAACTGGTCCAGCCATATAAATACTGTGACTACAAGAGCAGGTCAGAGGCTAGACATTCTAGAACATAGAACATAGAACAGTACAGCACAGTACAGGCCCTTCGGCCCACGATGTTGTGCTGACCTATTATCTAAGATCAATCTATCCTGCATACCCTACATTTTACTATCCTCCATGTGCCTGTCCAAGAGTTGCTTAAAAGTCTCTAAAATATTTGACTCCACTACCACTGCCGGCAGCGCATTCCACACGCCCACCACTCTCTGTGTAAAGAACCTTCCTCCAATCCTTCCTTGGATTCCAAGGAATCCCAATACCTTCCTTAAAATTATGCCCCCTTGTAATAGTAATTTCCACTCTGGGAAAAAGTCTCTGACTATCCACTCTATCTATGCCTCTCATCATCTTGTACACCGCTATCAAGTCACCTCTCATCCTTCTTCACTCCAATGAAAAAACCCCAACCCTCAACCTTTCCTCATAAGACCTGTCCTCCAATCCAGGCAGCATCTTGGTAAACCTCTTCTGCACCCTCTCTAAAGCTTCCACATCTTTCCTATAATGAGGTGACCAGAACTGAACACAATATTCCAGGTGTGGTCTAACCAGAGTTTTATAGAGCTGCAGCATAATCTCACAGCTCTTAAACTCAATTCCCCTGCCAATGAAAGCCAACACACCATACGCCTTCTTTACAACCCTATCAACTTGGGTAGCAACTTTGAGGGGTCTATGGATGTGGACCCCAAGATCCCTCTGTTCCTCCACACTGCCAAGAATCCTGCCATTAACTCTGTATTCTCCATTCAAATTCAACCTTCCAAAATGAATCACTTCACACTTTTCTGGGTTGAATTCCATCTGCCACTTCTTTGCCCAGCTCTGCATCCTGTCAATGTGCCTTTGCAACCTACAACAGCCCTCCACGCTGTCCACAACTCCACAAACCTTCGTGTCATCTGCAAACTTACTAACCCACCCTTCCACTTCCTCATCCAAGTCATTTATAAAGATCACAAAGAGGAGAGGTCCCAGAACCCATCCCTACGGAACATCACTGGTCACCGAGCTCCCGGCTGAATACTTTCCATCTACTACCACCCTCTGTCTTCTATTGGACAGCCAGTTTTGTATCCAGACAGCCAAATTCCCCTGAATCCCATGCCTACTTACTTTCTGAATGAGCCTACCATGCAGAACCTTATCAAATGTCTTGCTAAAATCCATATACACCACATCCACTGCTCTACCTTCATCGATGTGTATTGTCGTATCCTCACAATTAGGCTTGTGAGGCATGACCTGCCCATCACAAAGCAAGCTGACTATTTCTAATCAAACTGTGCCTTTCCAAACAATCATAAATACTATCTTTTAGAATCCTCTCCAATAATTTGCCCACCACAGAAGTAAGACCGACCGGTCTGTAATTTCCAGGATTATCCCTGTTCCCTTTCTTGAACAAGGGAATGACATTTGCCACCCTTCAATCATCTGATACTACTCCAGTGGACAGTGAGGATGCAAAGATCATTGCCAAAGCGGCAGCAATCTCTTCCCTTGCTTCCCATAGTAACCTTGGGTATACCCCGTCTGGCCCAGGGGACTTATCTATCCTCATGTTTTTCAAAACTTCTAGCACATCCTCCTTCTTAACATCAACCTGTTCAAGCATATCTGCCTGTTTCATGCTGTCCTCACAAACACCAAGGTCCCTCTCACTGGTGAATACTAAAGCAAAGTATTCATTAAGGACGTCCCCTACCTCCTCTGACTCCGCGAACAAGTGCCCTCCACTATCCCTGATCGGCCCTACCATCACTCTGGCCATTCTCTTGTTCCTCCACATAAGAGTCGAATGCCTTACGGTTTTCCTTGATCCTACCCGCCAAGGTTTTCTCGTACCCCCTTCTAGGTCTCCTAAGTACATTCTTCAGTTCCTTTCTGGCTACCTTGCAGACCTCTAGAGCCCTGTCTGATTCTTGCTTCCTCAACGTTAAGTAAGCTTCCTTCTTCCTCTTGACCAGGTGTTCCACATGTCTTGTCATCCAAGATTCCTTCACCTTACCACCCCTTCCTTGCCTCAGTGGGACAAACCTTTCCAGCACTCACAGCAAGAGTTCCCTAAACAACCTCCACATTTCTGTCATGCATTTCCCTGTGAACATCTGATCCCAATTTATGCTCCGTAGTTCTTGCCTAATAGCTTTGTAATTCCCCCTCCCCCAATTAAATACTTTCCCATACCATCTGCTCCTGTCCCTCTCCATGTCTATAGTAAAGGTCAGGGAGTTATGATCACTATCACCGAGAGATCTGACACCTGGTCTGGTGCGTTGCCAAGCACTAAATCCAACATGGCCTCCCCTCTCGTCGGCCTATCTACATATTGAGTCAGAAATCCTTCCTGGACACACCTGACAAAATCTGCTCCATCCAAACTGTTTGCACTAAGGAGGTTCCAGTCTATATTAGGGAAGTTGAAGTCACCCGTGACAACAACCCTATTACTTCTGCACCTTTCCAAAATCTGTCTCCCAATCTGTTCCTCAATGCCTCATTGCTATTGGGGGGTCTATAGAAAACTCTCAATAAAGTCACTGCTCCTTTCCTGTTTCTGACTTCCACCCATTCTGATTCAGTGGACGAACCCTCCTCCATGACCTCCCTTTCTGCAGCTGTGATACCAGATTCTATGGTGTTCATCTCCACTCATGTCCACCATTTACAAATCAGTAGTGCAATGCAATACTCTCTATTATCCTGGATAACTGCGACTCCAGCAACAGTGTAGAAGCTCAATACCATCCAGGACAAAATTGCCTTATCATGCCATCTATACCTTCAACATTCATTCCTTCACTATTGATGCGCTATGGCGACAGTGTGTACTGTCTACAAGATGCACTGCAACACCTTTCAAACCCTTGTCTCTGCCACTGAGAAGTGCAGCAGAACCACCACATACAAGTTCCCCTCTAAGTCACAGATCATCCTGACTTGGGAATATATCACCATTTCTTTAGTGTTGCTGGTTTAAATTCCTGTAACTCGTTCCTTAACAGCATTGTGGTTATTCCTACACGCCAAAGAAGGCAGCTGACCACCACTTCCTCCAAGGCATTTAGGATGGGCAAAAAATGCTGGCTCAGCCAGCAATGCCCACATTTTCTTGAGTGAATAAGAAATAAAGTTGGCAACCTGTTGACATCTCTCCTGATTTTATTGACTTCAAAATGGGGTGTTGACGAATTGCACAGACAACACCCATCTCTTATTTCTTTCCAAATAAGATTCCATAAAATGAACTTTGTGTATCCCCTGCAGAAGAATGACCACGATATAACTAAATTCATAATTGTGGAAAGCTTTACTCCATTTCCAGGGTAATTATTTCTGTTAATTGATGCTGAAGTATGAGTTATGTTACAATAAATATGTATTTTTTTTCTGTTTTTCTCCCATCTGTTCTGAAAATGATATATTTAGCTTGGGCACAGTTTCACAGCATTCAGTGCCTGTCCAGTAAGCATTATTCACATCTGAAAATACATTGACCATTTGTAGGTTAGTCTGTTTGCTAAACCAAATTCTCCACCAGAACCGGTGTGAATTGTTTCAAAGGAAAAAATTGAGACCAGTATTTAGGATTAGGAATTTAGTATGAAAAGAAAGTTGCAGAATTAATAACCTGCTAACGTGAATCATAACAAGGCCAGCAATTGGTACTTGTGAACTCTTCAACCACCATTTATCCACTCTTGCCAACAAAAAGACGGAAGTGATAAACAATAGCAAGTAATATTAAGCTTGTGTACATGAAAGGAATACACAAACTGTGCAGATTTTTCCAGGTCAAAGTACATGTTAATATTGATGAACAGTTTACATTAGTCTTGGATGTTAATTCAATCTCTTGTTTTCTAGTGCACTTTAATCTATTGCAAATGTGCAGCATCTATAAAATAAAGGGTAATTTATGTCCTTGGAACATCTCAAAGTACTTCACAATCAATTTACAGAATTACTACAAGCAGTAAGTGGAATGAATGACCAGCTATCCAATGTTTTGGTGATGTTAGTTGAACAGGAGAACGCTCTGGTCTTCTTTCAGTATTGTAATATGATGGAACTTATGTTCACTTGAACCACCAGAACAGCTTGCCTCATCCAAAAGCTATAACCACTTAATTTGCAAGACTCTATCAAATATATCTTCCTCAATGGACATTTATCATCAAACCAATAACTTCAAAGAAATAATTTATTTCTTTATTATCAGATTTATGTCTGTGGGAGCTTACTACGCACAGCAGTGACTGCACTTTCAAAAGTATTTCATCGTTGTAAAGCACACTGGGGATGATCTGAGGATGTGAAATATACTTTTCAAATACCTTAAAACTATGCCTTCTAGTTTTGGACTCTCCCACCCCAGGAAAAGACCTTGTCTATTCACCCTATCCATGCCCCTCATGATTTTATAAACCTCTATAAAGTCACCCATTCCCCTCCAGGGAAGATAGCCCCAGCCTATTCAGCCTCTCCCTTTACCTTAACCCTCCAACCCTGGCAACATCCTTGTAAATCTTTTCTGAAACGTTCCAAGTTTCACAACATCCTTTCTATTGCAGGGAGACCAGAATTGCACGCAGTATTCCAAAAATGGCCCAACCAATGTTCTGTACAGCCACAACATGACCTCCCAACTTCTAAACTCAATACGCTGACCAATAAAGGCAAGCATACCAAACGCCTTCTTCACTATCCTATCTACTTGCAAATCCACTTTCAAAGAACTATGAACTTGCACTCCAAGGTCTCTTTGTTCAACAACACTCCCCAGGACCTTACCATTAAGTATTTAAGTCCTGTCCTGATTTGCCTTTCTAACACTTGACTTCAGTTTTAACTCAGAACACAAAGCCCAAATATCACTACAATTCTTACTTGTAAGTTTGAAATGAAATATCTTTACAATAATGTAAATTATAAATCTACCCCCGGAGGAATCAAGTTGTATCTTAAGGGAAGCAACTGAATGTCTTTCAGTATGAATTGAAGATGGTCTATTAATAGTGGGGGGGAGAGAGAGAGAGAGAGGAGCTCTATGATCTGTTAAGACTATGGTAACTTCATAAAAAGCTCACTGTATTGAGAGGGCTATATCGTAATGTGGCTAAGTTCATCCATAGAAAAGCTTTCCATTCCATTAGTGTGCAAGTGATCTGTGCTCACCAGTGCTGCTACTTTGAGGTTGTGCCCAATACCCTGGGATGCCTTCAAGCTTGAGACTTCTCATGTTCCTGTTGTGTTTGAGGGGCCAGATATGTTACAAAGATGGTTACTCAGGGTCGAAGGCTACCCATGGGACCATGGCTGATGACTTGGTTATGCAACCCCCTTACTGAGGCCAAACATAAATACAATGCAGCCCATTCTTCAACCTAAGCCATGGTGGAGCAGATGAAACATCTGATGAAGATGAAGTTCTGCAGCTTGAATGGGGCTGTGAGTGTTGCCTCGTCTTACTGCCTGACCAGAATGTACAATATAATCCTTGTATTGTGTCCTTTGTCAAACTGGAGCAGGCAATAAGGGGATGTGATGGAGATGATGAACTGGGAGAGTGGTAGCAATCTTCTAGGGAAATGAGGACATTGAGCAAGAGTGATAGATATTTTCTAATCAACCCGTTCAGCCAGGTAATGACACACCTCTGTAGCAGATAGGGCTTGAACCGAAATATCCTGGCTGAGAGGTATGGACTCTACTATTGTGTTAAAAAGCCCCAGCAGGAGAATATCATCTTGTGCATGATAGTGTGCAACTGCGTGGGTTCTACAAGCCAAACAGAATTTAGTTGTCAGCTGGTTACAGTTGATGAGAGCTGAGTGCAATGATCAGTCATTGACTATAAATTTATTGGTGCTTGATATGTGGACTGCAGCGGTTTAAGAAGGTAGCTCACCATCACCTTCTCAATAACAACTAGGGATGGGCAATAAATGCTGAGCAGCCAGTGATGCCCATGTTCCACGAGCAAATATAAAAAACAAACATACAAGCAGTCCATTTTCATTCTGAGATGCAAATGGAGCTTCTGCTTGTTTGTTTTCTGTTCAAAGTGAATGTTTTGAAGTGATTGAAGTTTTCCCTATGTAGGACAGTTGCACATTGAACAACAAGATGATGCTGGGGGATTACATGGGACACGGGAGAAAGAGTGGCAGTGACTTACAGATGGTTGTAAGAATGGGATGTGGCTATGGACAGGAACATTTTGTGGCCTGGTGCTTAAACAGTGAATTTTATGTGTAAAGAAGTGGCAGAAATGCCACCAACGTGCTCTGAGCAGCTTTGGTCAATGACTCCTATGCCACCACATTGACCATGAAAGGCAACTTTGGATTGACAACTGTGGACTGCTAATGGCTGACTGGGTGCACAGCTTGGGGTTAGGGATAGTGCTGGTGCTAGGGATACCCTCGTTGCATAGATACCCTGCTAGGGATACCCTGCGATGAGAGGGAGAATTGGGCTAGCATCGGATAAGGGGTGTAGTACCTAGTTAATGGGGTGAGTTTTGAATGATAGCATGAGGAAACTTGCTAGGCCTTGGCAGAGAGAACCCCTTCATTTAACTTGATGAAAATAACACCAAGTTGATATCTGGTAAAATTCAGCATATGGATAATAAATTGGTTGAGTGACAGGAAATAAAGAGCAGTAGGAAAAAGTTTCTTTTTTCAGTTTGGTGTTAGGTATGCAGTACAGTTCCTCAGAATTTGAACACGGTTTTCCTTGATCAATAATAGTGACCTAGGCTTAAGTGTTAGGGACACAGTTCAAAATTTGCAAGTGACAAAAAGCTATGAACTGAGAAGATAGTGATAGGCCTCAAGAGAATATAGACAGCTTGAAGGTATGTGTGGACTCAGGGCAGATGGAATTTAATGTAGAGAAATGGAAACAGGTGGGAAGGGTGAGAAAACACAGTGTGAAATAAAGGATTTAATTCTTCAAAAGGTTGCAGGAGCAGACGCCGGGGGTATATGTGCTCAAATCATTGAAGGTGGCAGGGCAGGTTTAGAAAGTGGCAGAGGGAATCCTGGGATTAACAAATAAATTCCAAAAGCAAGGAAATGCCTAAGATGGGGATTGGATATTGTTCTGGCTACTATACCTTTAGCTATACGTGAAGGCATGGGAGAGGATGCAGGAAATATTTATGAGAATGGTTCAAGGGATGAAGGGCTTCAGATCTATGCAGAAAGTGGGGCTCTTTTCCTTAGAAACATTTGAGAGGAAGTTTGACAGAGCTGTTTAAATTCATGAGAGGTTCTGGACAAAATAGATAGAAATTGCTTCTGGTAGCAGAAGAGTGGTGAACCAGTTGACAGAAATTTAAGGTGAATTTGAAAGAATTGAATGTGACATGATGTAAAGCTTTTTAAAGCAGTAACTTGTTAGGATCTGGAAGATGCTGCCTGAGTGTAGTGGAAGCAGATTCAATTACAGCTTTCAAAGGTAATTGAATTAGCATCTAAGGAGAAAATATTTGGAAGGCTTCAGGGAAATGGGACAATCTGAGTCATCAGATTGGAACACAAGGACTCAATGGACTGAATTATCTCCTTCCATGTTTGAATCAATCTATGATATCTTGGAGCTAACAAAGATCAGTGAGACTGTGGAAAGTGGGCAACCTGTAGCAATGATGTCTTTTAATATCTATGTTCTGTTAGCTTAGTAGCCACCCTGGTCATGAACTTAGTCCAACTGCTGTCATCTGGGATGCTATCAGTAAAATTCTAATTGCCCAAATCATTTGAGAAGGAATCATGTCGATGTGTAGGGTGTGAGCAAATGGGGTTTGGTAATGGAGGGGCAAAGCCTACTGGCTTTGACAAGGCCAACCTTTGGAGATTTTGTCAACCAGCCCTTACTCACATGCTGTGAAGCTGTTGTCTACCTGAAGCCTACAGAACTGAAGGAGTGGTGCTGGCTATTAAGGTTAAGCTGCAGGGAGGTGGGGTTCAGAAGTGCTTCGTGATTGAGAAGGAGGGAGAAACTAAACTTTTCTTGTGGCACCAGGAGAAGCAGTCCTGGTCGTTCTGGCCGAGCAGGAATGTTAAAAACATTAACAAGACTTATCAGATATTTTGGTGTACAAGTCATCCAGTCAATTTTAACTGTCTGCCCACTCATTATCTGCCTTGGAATGAGTCACAATTGAAGATGTTCTAAGAGCTGCAGTCAGGAGATGACATTTAGTCTAACCAATTCACCCATCCACAGTATTCCCTTGATAAACTTCTAATAAACTAATTTTGACAAGATCCCCTGAATCTTGACAGAAGTCTATCTAATTTCTTGAAAGCCATTAAAGATTTCTGTCATCCATCTCAGTGGGAAATATCTTCCATGCACCTATCATTGATTCAATTAAAAGAAAATTGGGTGCGGGGCCCAAATTGCAGCAGGACACTTTTTTTACAAAGTGACCTATGGAGCCAAACTCCTAGAAATATAGAAAAAAGAAGCAGGAGTAGGCTATTCAGCCCTTTGAGCCTGCTCTGCCATTTAATATGATCATGGCCTAGTTCTGAGGAAGAGTTACTCGACTGGAAATGTTAACTCTGATTTCTGTCTACAGATGCTGCCAGACCTGCTGAGCTTTTCCAGCAATTTCTATTTTTGTCACTGATCATGGCCTATGTGGTCCAAATTCAATATTCTATTTGACCTGTGTGATCTTGGGAGACTAAAGGTTTCTTGTGTACGCCAGGGACGTCATCCACTCCCAATCTGTCTCTGGGAGCACTTCTCATCTCGTGATGCAGTGCAAGCTGCAGAGGAGGCAACTGGTGGTGGATACTCACAAAAGGTGGTATGGACCTCTGTGGTACTCCACAATGGAATTCTTAACCCATTGTCGTTTCAGCCAGACATACATAGTACTTTGTCCTTGACAATGATCTTGAATTGACACCATTTGGGAAAAAATGGAGTGATTCTGCATTCATTGATTCTTCCCCATTTTTCAGCATTGTCAAAGCTAAAATCAACCTGATAGAAGCTACAGTTCCTGGATTTAGGGTTGCATAACATGCAGAAATATGGGCAGGTTGGGGCTCTGAGGAATGCACACGAAGGGAGGCACAAAATTCAGAAGTAGAAGAGTGACATTAAATTTATATTGGAATGTTATTACCCCACAAATGGATCACACACAGCATGAGTGTCAAAATTTTGAAGCACAGAGGCATATTTTGTAGGAAGTGCAGAGAAGAGGGGCATGGTGGGTCAGTGATTAGTACTGCTGCCTCACAGTGCCAGGAGCCTGGTTCGATTCTAGCCTCAGGCGACTGTGTGGAGTTTGCTCATTCTTTCTGTGTCTGCTTGGGTTGCTTCTGGTGCTGCAGTTTCCTCCCACAGTCCAAGGATGTGCAGGCTAGGTGGATTGGCCATGCTAAATTGCCCGTAGTGTTCAGGGTTGTGTAGATTATGTGGGTTATACGGGGATGGGTCTGGGTGGGATGCTCTGAGAGTTGGTGTGGACTTGTTGGGCAGAAGGGCCTATTTCCACAATGTAGGGATGCAAAACAAGAAACCAGCTTGGCGAGCGAACCAACTTCAACAACCTCAACACACTGTAGGGATTCTATGATCTATTTTAATTTATTAGCCTGACCTTTAGGAATCTGTGCACCACAATGGCCAAGCCCAGTTCGCTTGGAATTTTCTCTGTTTGTATCTTTTGACAGAAATGTATTTTCAGCATACATTATAAAACCAAATCCGTTTGAGTAAACTCATGGAAACCAAATGATCTGTTAGTCATTCTTTCCAATTTTCAATGAAAGGCCAAAGTTGTTTCAGGCTATGTCATAAGCACCCAGCCAGAATATTCCTGAGCTCACTATCCATAGTTAGCTTAAAAATATATGGGAAAGAATAAACTTTCCACAAAGATCTTGGGAGCTCACATTATACTAAATACACTGGGATTGCTAGTCTGTGTAATTGAATGGAGTATATTAGCATTGTCTAGCAGTGAAATTCTATGAGAAAGACAGGGATTGTCTCACTGTGGTTACAGTGCGACAATATTTTTTTTAGTATCAAATAGTTACCATGTGTCAATGCTACTAATTAACAGTCTAATTTAGGGCAGAAACTTGGTGCCTGCCTTTAATTGTGATTAAGAATAAATTCATCTGTGAATCTGAGTATGTCAGACTAAGCACGAATGTATTGCTGTTACAGATATATTTGTGCAAACGTGAGACTATGACTGTGCTTAATTGGAACTGAGATGGAATAGATGCATAAATCGATTAGGATAGTGTATGAGTGAGGTGTCAATGATTATGGGTGCATTCATCAGTGAATGTGAGACTGAGTATCTGCATCATTGACTGCGAGATCTTGAGGGAGTTTTAACTTCCAAGGATGGGTGAAAATTGTCTAATTCATTAACCAAACCCCAGTCTACTGCCAACCTGCCCACAAACAATTTTAACAGAGGGAGGTCAATCGTGGGCAAACACATCGCTTCCAAAAGTAAAGTTGCTCCCTAAAGTCTTTTAAGGAATTTAACAAAAAAAATTATGACTAGAAACCACAGGCTTTGGAATCAGGGCAGGTGAAAGGAGGTGCCAAAGGCTCAACCCACATGGACAAACGTTTTCCAGTATTGCTATTTACACACTAATTCTGCAAGTTTTAAATTTTAAAATTCATTCATGAGATGTTGGTGTCACTGGCTAGGCCAGAATTTATTTCCCTTCCCTGACTGCTGTTGAGAAGTTGGAGGGGATGTGCCTTCTTGAACTGATGCAGTCCATGAGATATAGATACACCTACAATGCTGTTAGAAAGAGAGTTCCAGGATTTTAACCTAGTGACAATGAAGGAATGGCAATATAGTTTCAACCTAGGATGGTGAGGGAGCTTGCAGATATTGATGTTCCCATTCATCTGCTGCTCTTGTCCTTCTAGGTGATAGAGGTTGCGGTTCTGACCCTTGGTAAATAGTGACAGTGCTGCATTTAGTGGACAATACACATTGCTGCCATTTGTAGGTGGTGGAGAAAATGAGTATTAAAGATGTTTGATGGGGTGTCAGTCAAGCAGGCTGCTTTGTCCTGGATGGTGTCAAACTTTTTGAGTGGTGTTGAAACTGTACACATTCAGGCAAGTGTAGAATCTTCCATCACAATCCTGACCTGTGCCTTGTATTGCGAACACATTATCATGAACATCGACTAAAGTTGGCTCATTTTGGCACCAAATCTTTAGCAAATCTACAGTCACTGCATGTGATGTTTCAGCAACAATTTTCATTTACCCAGTGCTTCACCATAAACAGAGCAAGGTTATGAGGGACTGTGTTTGGCAAAGTTAGTTGAAAATTGCTTGACAATTGTACTTTCTTCTAAGTTTCCTGCTTTTCCTTTATCGTATCCATCTGTGGTCAAGATGCTGTATGTTTAGGGACTCCAGTCCCCATGCTACTGTAAAGTAAGTGCGAGAGTGGCATGATGCACACTTTCCTGTATTTGGGACTAATTAGTCCAGCTTTCCAGTAGTGATGGTTAACAGCCTAACTAGTGGGAGGAAAGATTTCCTCATGTGTTTTATCTGACAAAATTGGAAATGTATTACAAAGACCCAGTTTATAGTTCGGTTGAATATATCATGGAAAATAAATCTACCCATAAGAAAGGTCTCAAGCATTTTTTCCTGTTATGTTCTTCCAGGGCTAATTTTCAGTTTTATGCTTGAAATAAATATGCATAATTTATTTTATAGATTTGTTTCCTAAGTAATGTTAGAAGTAATAACATACGAGGACAGAATAATCTGCCAATTCACAGAATTGTTACAAGTGGCAGCTATAGTGGTGCATCGTGTTTGCATTGGTTCTCCAATTGAGCATTTCACTTAATGCCATTCTCACGCTTTTCCTCATAACCTTGTAATTGTCCCTTCTCAGAAAGCAGTCTAGTTCCCTTTTTGAAGTCTCAATTGAATTTGCCTCCATACTCTCACGGGCAGGAAATTGCAGACCTTACTCGCTGTGTGATAAAAGTTTCTCATGTCATTTTTGCTGCTTTTACCAATTGCTTTGAATATCTGCCACCCTGGATCCCTCATGATTTTGAATTCCTATGTGTAGACTTACAAAATAGGAGCAGTTGGCCCCTCGACTCTTTCTGCCATTCAACATGATCATAGCTGATCTGTTTCAATTTTGAATTCCACATTCCTAATTACCCCTGATAACCTTTCATTCCCTTGTACAATAAGAATCTATTTTCCTTTGACTTAAGAGTATTCAATGACCCCATTTCCACAACCACCAGAGGCAATTATATCTAAAATCATACAAATCCTCTGAGAGAAAATATTCCTCCTCATCTCAGTGCTGAAGTGCTGAGTCCTAAGACCTCCTAGTCTGGACTAACCCATGAGAAGAAATATCCTTTCCATGTCCAAGGCTGCCCAGGATATTATATAAAAACCGAAAGAACTGTGAATGCTGTAAATCAGGAACAAAAACAAAGTTGCTGGAAAAGCTCAGCAGGTCTGGCAGCATCTGTGAAGGAGAAAACAGAGTTAACGTTTCGGGTCCGGTGACCCTTCCTCAGAATCTGAGGATAGGTCACCATTCTGTTCCGAGGAGGGGTCACAGGATATTATATACTTCAGTCAAGTCATCTCTTACTCTAAATTTAAGTGAAAACAAGCCCAATCTGTCCAACCTTTCCTCATGTAGACAACCAACTCATTCCAGGTATCAATCTAATAAAACTCTTCTGAACCATCACCAATGCATTTACATCCTCCTTTAAATAAAGAGACCTAAACTGCACACAGTATTCAAGATGTGTACTCAGAAATGGTGTGTATAATTGAAGCAGAACATTCTTACTTTTACGTTCATTTCATCTCCTAATAAAGGATAGAATGTCATTAGCCTTCTTAGTTATTTGCTGCACCCACTTAACTTTCTGCAACTCATGCACAGAATATTTAGATCCGTCAGCACTTCAAAATTCTGTAACAGCTCTCTATTTAAGAAACACCCTGCATTTTCATTCCTGTTTCCAAAGTGAATTTCACATAATCTCCCACTTTATGCTCCATCTGCGAGTTTTGCAACTCACTCCACCTGTCTATATTTGTCTGTCACCTCCTAAGTCCTCTCATTTATCTATGTGTCATCAGAAAATCTAGCTACTAAAATGTTTCTCCCCTTGTAAATAGCTGAGGGCCCAAAAAACTCCTACCTTTATAAGTTCTTCTTCGAGGCCTCTGTTTTTGAGGGAGAACAATCCAAATTTTCTTCAATCTTTCCTCATAACTGAAGTTCCTCATCCCTTGAATCATTCTTGTAAACCACCTCTGCACTTCCTCCAATGCATTCACATCCTTCCTAAAATGTGGCACCGAGAACTGTGCACAGTGCTCCAGCTGAGGTCTAGAATGTGTCTTATACAAGTTCAGCATCACTTTCTTGCTCTTGTACTCTATGCCCCTATTAATAAAGTGTAGTAATAAATACTATGTGCTTTACTTACTGTTCTCTCTACCTGTCCTGCCACTTTCAATGATCTGTGCACATATGCACCCAGGTCCTTCTGCTCCTGCCTCCCTTAGAATTGTACCTCCTTTGTTATGTTGTCTGTCAATGTTCGTCCTACCAAAATGCATCGACTCACTTCTCTGCATTGAAGCTCATCTGCCACCTATTTGCCCACTCCACCAATGTCCTTCTGGAGTTTTACACTGTCCTCTTCACATTCTTCCAAGTTCTGTATCATCTGCAAACTTTGAAAGCATGCCAATATCCTGATTGTTAATATGCATCAGGAAAGGCAAGAGTACTGACGCCTGGGGAACTCCATTACAAACTTCCACCAGCCTGAAAAATATCCATTGACAGGAAGGGAAAGAGTGTACAAACATAGAAAAACAGCATTAATTAGAACCAAGGTCAGGGGTTGGGCTGGGGTGCGTGAGCAATGGTAAAAAGACCAAATAGATAAATTTCTTGACTAGAATGAGTGTAACATTCAAAACAAAATAAACAAATTAACAGCACAAATAGTAATTTGACTCTAATA
Source organism: Rhincodon typus (assembly GCF_021869965.1). Lineage (NCBI taxonomy): Eukaryota > Metazoa > Chordata > Chondrichthyes > Orectolobiformes > Rhincodontidae > Rhincodon > Rhincodon typus. The sequence continues at coordinate 22,441,046 of NC_063367.1, read as the reverse complement.
GCCATGCAGAGAAATGGTTGCAAGGAGATCAAAACTGGGAACTTCTCAAATGGACAGACAGGATGGAAAGGGTGGTGGGGAGCATTGCTCGCACAATGGTTGGGTGTGGGGTAGCATTGATATGGATGGAGTAAGTACTATAGCAAGAAATTACCTTGGATCAGAAGATGTAGAATCCATATAGATGGAGATAAGAAATAAGGTAAAGAGGACACTGGTATGAATTGTCTGTAAGCCCCCTAACAGTAGCAATTTGGTGGGACTAAGAATAAATCAGGAGACAATGAGTGCAAGTAAAAAAGGCAGTGCATTAATCATATGTGACTTTAATCTTCAGGTAGATTGGGATAGCCAGATTTCTAAGGTAGCCATGACTAAGAATTCACAGAGTATATTCAGGACAGTTTCCTAGAATTCAAACAAAGTTGCTGGAAAAGCTCAGCAGGTCTGGCAGCATCTGTGAAGGAAA
>NC_063367.1:22370742-22435577 GCF_021869965.1 Rhincodon typus | reverse complement strand
TGGACCCAAAACGTTAACTCTGATTTTTTTCTCCACAGATGCTGCCAGACCTGCTGAGCTTTTCCAGCAACTTCTGTTTTCATTAGTGGGAGGTGATGGTCTAGTGGTGTTATCGCTGGACTGTTAATCCAGAGATCCAGATAATGTTCTGGGGACCCAGGTCGGTATCCCGCCAAGGCAGATGGTGGAATTTGAATTCAATTAAAAAAAATGTGAAATTAAGATTCTAATGTTGACCATGAATCCATTGTCAATTGTCAGAAGAACCCATCTGGGTCACTAATGTCCTTTAGGGAAGAACCTGCCACCCTCATCTGGTCTGGCCTAAATGTGACTCCAGACCCTCAGCAACGTGGTTGACTCTTAACTGCCCTCTGGCCACACAGAAGGTACAGAGAGAGAGATCAGAATTAACATTTGAGATATTGTTCAAAAGTCTTGAATTGGTGATAGCTGCTTTTTCACTTCCCCAAAGACTACATCTTGATTATGAAACCATTTCCAAGGCTGACCCTTTTTCGATAGCAGATGTAAGTGTGCTAGGCTGGAGGCCAGGTTACATACGAACTTTCTATAATAATTTATCAAACCAAGAAAGGACCTGAGCTCCAGTACAGCTGTGGGAGCCGGGGCACCTTTGATTGCCTTCACTTTATCTTCCAATGGGTGTAGCCCAGTCTTGTGGATTCTGTAACCCAAGTAGGTTACATTTTGTTCCCTTCCAAGGCATACACCCACCTTGGAGAAATGTCAAAGGAGTATGTCCAAGTTCTGTCAGTGCTCTTTATCGTTATTAGCATGTCATCTAGATAAATGGCAACTTGGGGTAGACATTGTAAAATATTCTCTTTCGCCTACTGAAAAATGGCACAGGATGATGATACCCCAAATTAAGTCTGATATATTGATACAAACCCTTATGAGTGTTAATTGTAGCATACTTTCGGAAATCCTCTTTTAACCAGAGTTGCAGGTATGTATGGCTCATGTCCAGCTTCATGAAGGACAGCACTCCCTCCCATCTTCTCTCTCTGGGTGTATTTATGCTGTGCATTAATCGAAATCCTGGATGCATATGCTATTGGGCATTCCTCTCCATCCCCACAAAGGTGAACCAACCCGTCGGGTTTCATAATCTGTATGACCAGTGCTGCCCATTCAGTAAACTGTACAGGTTTGATGATTCCTTCACTTTCCAGCCTCCTGATTTCTTCCTTTTCCAGCCTCCTGATTTCTGCCTCTACTTTTGTCCATAAGGCAAACGGCACTGGGTGGGCCTTGCAGAATCATGGAATTGCTTCCTGGTCAACATGCTGTGTGGCCTTGGCTCCTTTGATAGTTCCTAGACCTTCCTGAAAAACTTCCAGGTATTTATTTAGGACTACAATGGCTTGCCGGCTTGATCCCGAAGAAAATGTTAATTGTTGGCCAAGGCTTGGCTTTGTTTTCGGGTTTTGCTGTGGGCTGACCTAGAGTCCCTCTGTTCGTGATATGGTCTGAGTGAGGCTATGCAATTGCCTTCACTCAAGTGGTGTCCCCCAAATTCAGTTGGACTGGTGAGGTGTCCACTTCCATTGGCACACCCTGTAACTCTTATGCTCTGCTTCCTGCATTTTCCATTGATAAAGCCAGTTGTGATGAGGCTTCAGTTACTAGGCAATTTTGTGTGGTTACATCATTAATCCCACATACCAAACAGTCTCTCTGCATCTCATTAAGGGTTCACCCAAAGTCACATGCCTCTGCCAGTCATCCTAACCTCGTCAAAAACCCCAACACAGATTCCCCTGGTTCTCAAATTGCCAAGTAAAACCAATAGCGTCTCAGAATTAGAGGAGGATTGATGTTGTAATATTCCTTAACTAAATCTGTCAACACTTGAAAGGTTTTGGTATCTGGTACCTCAGGAAATGTTAGGCTCCTAATAACCGAAAAAGCTGAGGGTATACAAACTGTTAGGAGAATTACCCATTGCTTTTCATCTGTCCCAATGTCATTTGCCTGGAAAAAAATAATAATGCATTCTTTGCACATACTGGGCCAGGTTTTGATGGCAGGATTGAACGAGTCAAATTTCCCAAATAACAGCATGATGCCAGAAATGCTTACCCCACCTCAAAGATGACTGTTCTGAGTGAATTTCTTCAGGACTGTATTTCTTTTGTGTCCCTGAAATAACTCCACAGAGGCCGGTATCCCATCACCAAGTCACCCTTTATTTACACATGCATACTACTCGACACTGGGCCTGCTTCCTCAGAGCCAGCTCTCAGAGTGAACAGAACCCCTGACACACCTGTTTGGATCTGTCAGCCAGGGCTCCCTCATTGGACCAGATTAACAGCCCCAGTCAGGGAACTCATATTCTGTGAGGTTCAGCTGGCTGACCATGTTACAATTACTATACCTTGCACCTATCCTGTAAGGAAATGACTGGCTTAGGCAAATTAATATGATTATATTTTAAGATGAATTTTCTGATTACTCAGAAACAGGGTATTTATTAGCAACATCTCTCATGGTAAATAATTTACTGATTTGCTGTTCGCCATCCGTCTAAAATATATAAATAGAAACATAAATTTATAGAACTCATTTCCTGAAATGATTTTTAGAGAGGTATTTTAATCCTGATGAATGCTGCTTTTAGTAAGTAATTGTCAGCAGGAAACATGAAAAATCAAGACCAGATTTTCACTGGTTATCTGCCAATTTTCAAAGTGATTCAGAGTCATGGAGTCATACAGCACAGAAACAGACCCTTCCATCCAACTCAACCCTTCTTACCAGTTTCCAAAGCTAAACTAGTCCCACTTGCCTGTGTTTGGCCCATATCCCTCGAAACCTTTCCTATTCATGTACGTGTCCAAATATCTTTTAACTGTTGTAACTATAATCACATTTACCACTTCCTCTGGCAGTTTATTCCACACACGACCCACCTTCTGGTTGAAACTGTTGCCCCTCAGGACCCTTTTAAATCTTACTCCTCTCACCTTGAAAATATGCCCCCTGGTTTTGAATCACCCATCCTAGGGAAAAAACCTTTGCTATTCACTTCATCTGTGCCCATCATGATTTTATAAGCCTCTGAAAGGTCATCCACTAACATCCTGTGCTCCAGTGGAAAAACATCCCAGATTATCATGTCTACCCTCATAACTAAAACCCTCCAGTCCGAGTTACATCTGGTAAATCTTTTCTGAACCCTTTCCAATTTAATAATGTCCTTCCTATAGCAGGATGACCAGAACTATACACAGTACTCCAAAAGTGGCCTCACCAACATTCTGTCCAACCTCAACATGAAGTCCTAACTCTTATACTCTATGGTCTGAGCAATGAAGGCAAACATGCTAAATGCCTTCTTAACCACCCTGTCTACCTGTGATGGAACTTTGAAAGAACTGTATACTTGAACCCCTAAGCCTCTCTGAGAAGACTACCCAGGGCCCTACAATTAACTGTATAAGTCCTGCCCTTGTTTGTTTTCCCAAAATACAATATCTTACATTTATCCCAATTAAACTCCAGCGGGTGTGAGCATATTCCATGAGGTATGGTTGCTGGGTTTAATGTAAGATAGAATTAGATTAAAAGTCTGGGTTTGAATGATATCTTTTGTGTTTTTTCAATATACTTAGCTTTATGCCTGTTCCAGCTGCATTTTCCCAACAGGTCCAATAATCTCTGGGTTGTAACCAAGACTACTGCTTGCCACATATTCAGTGCTTACTCTAACTCCTTATAAACTGAGGCATCATTTGAATCTAAATATGCTGACATAAAAACAAAATTGATAGTAATGAAATGTTTACACATAATACGGAAAATTTTACTTCCAGACTAGTAAAAATGTTCAATATTACAAGAATCCATAACAAAGTTCCTTATTCAATTATGTATCTCTGTTGCTGGCATTGTTTCTTTATGGATAAATAAATATTTATTTGCATTTTTAAGTAATGCTATTGACAACTTTGATGAAAGGAGAATACAACTGATTTTTGTTTGATTGTTGACATTCAAGCGAGTAGGGGTTCAGGTTTATACAAATCACTGAAATATGTGGTATTGTAGCTTTGTGATTTTAAAGAAACAACAATTTGTTTCAGTCCATTTTTGATAGATAGATTACTCCACTCAGATCCTATCTCATCTTTTACTCTTGTGATGTAAATTCTGGTTATTCAATCTTGATACTCAGTTTGTAAACAGATTCTTCCTGTTGTCTGATCTTGAGCTTCAGAAGCTTCCAAAGGCAGCTCAGTTGAAAGTGTGAAGCTGGTACACAGCTCCAGTCTCCTTCATGTAGAGCAGAGTGGTCAGGTTTATTACTCAAAAGACTTAACAGTTTGATATAGAGACTTACTCCCCCTCATTTCTAGACTAATGTTCAAAATCTGCCAAAGCTACACTTACTTTGCCACTCTTGCATGAATCTCATCGTCAGTAGGTCAGGTCAACAAAAATGTTGCAGAGGTCCATGTCCATTCTTGGCATTTCTGCTGGAGTTTTCTAATGGCAGACACTGTATCAGTGATTCCTAAACCTTTTCTGAAAACAAATTAGCTCTCTGGCAGCAGATCTTGGTTGAGATGTTGCACTTAGCTGTTAAGGAGATTGGGTAAAGATTTTACAAGTAATGGAAAAGAGTGAGATTCCTTTTCAGTTTTGGCAAGATCAACAAGTTTCTTTCAGCATGTGCAGATGGGAAATAGAGGCATGTTTGAATCTTACAGGATGGCCCCTTGTTCCTATGTAGACTGAAAGGATTCGGTGATCTTCATAAACAGGTATAAGAGCGACTTTCTCGGAGGTAGTAACAACTTGAAGGTGGAGGAGTTTGTTTAAGTGAACCGAGCAGTTTATTACAGGCAGTTACCGGTAAATGCAGGGAGAGGAGTTCTAGGTAGACACGCAGGAACACCAAACTCACTCTGATTCATGAGCATGAGTTACAGCTTTTTGTACACAGAAATAAACAACTTGTCTAGCAATCATCAGCAGTTATCTCCACCCCACTTTCTAGAGTGGTCACTCCCTAGGGCACATTAATGTGTTTTCATTTTAGTTTGATAATTTAATTAGAGTTTGATCATTTAATCAGCTATTGTCAGCTATTCCTGTTGTGTTGGCCTGCCTAATCTCACCAACCAGCTATCTAAAGGTCAGGTGCATGGTCCTTTGGTCTAAGTGAAATGTCACAGAGGTGTCAGCCATTTCAACATAGTCAGTAGACCACATTGTTCCACCCAAATAAGTTTTGCTTAAGCATTTTCGATCAACTATTTCATGTCAATTCTACTATACTTATGTGTATATGTACGGGAGAGTCTTCCCTTTCACCAGGCATTGACCTCTAGCCTTATAGCTTGTAGCTGAGACAGCAGCAGTTCCTGGAACTTTGCTCTAGACGGGAGTTTGATTGCATTTGTCTTTTGTTAGTATTTTGGGAGTGTCAACAAGAGAGCAGTTGATGGAAACCTATGCTTCCCCACCATTGATTGCTTCTTCATTTATCGGTGAAGGTCACTTGGGAATATCGTTAAAATGCTCTATTTTTTCAGAATTTGGACTTTTCTATGAGCGGTGTTGATCCATCAGCACCAAAGATCTATGCTGGACCTGTAGCCTGGGGCCCGTAGGCAGATTTCAGAACATGGTAAAATCTCTGAGTTTTTGTGATCTGTTGTGTATAACTCAGCAAGCCATATAGACTAAGACTGCATGGTGTGATCCAGTACTGAGGTATGTATGCCAAAGCTGCTTGGCATTGTCTGATGCTGAGCTATATAGATCAGGAAGATCTTCAATCTCCCTTCTTTCTTGAACAAAATAATTTCAGCTCGTTAATTGGTTCCCACAGGTTTGTACCTTCTCCTTACCTCTAACTGACCTTGTTCTCTTGAAATTCCTCTTGCTTTAAAAGACCTTAACATCACTGTGTCTTGTCAGCTGTAGATACCAGACATTACCATTTGTGCTTTTAGTTTTGGATTCCTGTTGTTCTACATTGTTCGTGGCATTGAGGGCAGAAGTCAGTTTTTAAACTAGGACTTGTGGCTTCTAGAATTGCCTTCCATTTGCCCTTGTTCATTTATCCTTGCCCGCAAAGGCCTCAGAATCATAGAATCCCTACAGTGTAGATGGAGGCCATTTGGCCAATCGAGTCTGCACTGACCCTCCAAGGAGCATTTCTCCCACACCTGCACCCCCTTGCCCCCATCCTTGTTACCCTGCATGTACCATGACTAAACCACCTAGCCTGCACATTCCTAGACATTACTGGACAGTTTTAGCAACATCTTTGGACTGTGGGCCGAAACCCGGTGGAAACCCACACAGACACAAGAAGAGCACACAAACTCAAACAGACAGTTATTGAATCATTGAGTCATACAGTTGTACAGCACGGAAACAGACCTTTCGGTCCAACTTGTCCATCCTGACCAGATATCCTATATTAATCTAGTCCCATTTGCCAGCATTTGGCCAATTTCCCTCTAAGCTCTTCCTATTCATGTATTTATCCACGTCATTCTAAATGTTGTAATTGTACCAGCCTCCACCATTTTGTCTGGCAGCTCATTCCCGACATGCACCACCCTCTGCGCGAAAAAAGTTGCCCCTTAGGTCCCTTTTAAATCTTTCCCCTCTCACCTTAAATATATGCCATCTAGTTTTGTACTTCCCTACCCTGGGGAAAAGACCTTGGCTATTCACCCTATCCATGCCACTCATGATTTTATAAACATCTATAAGGTCACCCCTCAGCCTCCGACACTCGAAGGAAAATAGCCCCAGCCTGTTCAGCCTCACCCTATAGCTTAAAACCCTCCAACATCCTTGTAAATCTTTTCTGAACCCTTTCAAGTTTGGCAACATAGAATCATAGAACCCCTATAGTGTGGAAGCAGGCCATTCGGCCCATCAAGTCCACACTGACATTCAGAAGAGCATCCCACCTAGACCTACTACCTCCCGTATCCCTGCATTTCCCACCCTACACACTATGGGCAATTTAACATAGCTAATCCACCTAACCTGCACATCTGTGGGAGGAAACCGGAGCACCCGGAGAAAATCAACGCAGACACAGGGAGAATGTGCAAACTCCAAACAGACAGTCACCCAAGGCTAGAATCAAACCTGGATCCCTGGCACTGTGAGACAGCAGTGCTAACCACTGAGCCACCATGCCATACTGTCTGTCCTATAGCAGGGAGACCAGAATTGCACACAGTATTCCAAAAGTGGCCTCACCAATGTCCTGTACAGCCGCAACATGACATCCCAACTCCTATACTCGATGCACTGACCTATAAAGGCCAGTATACCAAACGCCTTCTTCACCACCTTGTCTACCTGTGACTCCACCTTCACGTTTCCCAAGGTTAGAATCAAACCACTAACCACTGTTAACCACTGTGCCACCATGCCATCTTCTCCCAAGTTGATCTCCCTAAATTCTTTAATTTATAGCCAGTACTTGTACTTGTCAAGCAATGTGAGATGTTCTTTTAAATAAAAATATATGATTTAAGCTATAAAGTTCATAGAACCATACAGCACAGAAGAGGCCTTTGGCCCATTGAGATGTATCAAGACATTTGGACAATAACCCCCAAACTAACCACAAATCAGTACCATAAGCAAGACAATTATAAAGTAATAAGTTTTCACAAGCATTCCACAGATTGTGATGGTCAGAATAATCAATTAAACATACATTAAAATTACTATTTGAAAGATTATACTGCATATAAAATAACAGACTTTGCAGCTTCATATTGAAGACAGATGGACATTGTGAAAAGACTGGTGGAGTTGCAGATGGTACAAAGATTAGCAGAGTTGGGAATAGCGTAGAAGGTTGTCAAAGGAAACAGCAAGATATAGATCAGTTGCAGATATGGGCAGAGAAATGGCAGATGGAATTTAAGTGTGAGGTGCTGCACTTTGGGAGATCAAATGTTTAGGGAAAGTATACAACTAATGGCAGGACCCTGAACAGCATTGATGTACAGAGGGATTTTGGATTTCAAGTACATAGCTCCGTGAAAGTGGCCATGCAAGTAGATAGGGTGGTAAAGAAGGCAAACGGCAGAAAGAGGGTGCAGAAGAGGTTTACCAGGACACTGCCCGAATTAGGAGGTATGAACAATAAGGAGAGGCTAGAAAAACTCAGGTTGCTTTCTCTGGAATGGCAGAAACTGAGAGGAGACTCGATAGAAGTCTGTAAGATTATGAGATGCATAGATTGGGTTGATGGTCAGAATCTTTTTCCCAGAGTTGATATGTCTAATACTGGGGCGGATGCATTTAAGCTGGGAGGAGGAACGTTTAAAGGAGATGTGAGGGGCAAGTTGTTTACTCAGAGAGTGGAACGCACTGCCAGGGTAATGGTGGAGGCAGATACACTTAGGGGCTTTTAAGGGACTTTTAGATAAACACATGAATATGCAATGAATGGTGGGATATGGACCAAGGGTAGACACAAGGGATTAGTTTAATTTGGTGTCATGTTCAGCACGATATTGTGGGCCAAAGGGCTCATTCTTGTGCTGTATAGTTCTATGTTCTATCTAAAATATTGATATTGGCAACAGGTTACAGAGATTTTGAGTGATTGGGTTAATTTAAGGTTTGTGAAAGGAGTGGGAGAATAATTAGCATAACGTGTTTGTTGCATGTTTTTCTCCCTTTTGCATTCTAATCTGATTCTGATCAATCTCTAAAGATCCTTCATTTATTGGGTTTGTCCAGTCTCAGTTTACTCCACTTTGGTATGGGCCAGTCGTCAACTTCTGTCTTATAAAATTTTAACCAACATTGAAGTGGCAGGATCTTTTCAAGAGAGCATTCCACAGCACTAATAAACACTGGTTGGCCCTGAACAATTTACTGGCTTCATAACTTAATATAAATTAATCTGGCTTATTCTAGAAGCTTTCAAATATTCTTCTTTACATCAACATAGTGCTTTAATTCTGAAAGAAAGAGTTCAAAAAGAAAAGATGTTAGAACACCTACTTTCTCAGATGTTAGAATTCGTCCAGTTTATGTGGTCACTGCCATTTCAAGGTCTCATTGCTTAAGAACAAAGGGGAAATTAACAGGATTAACATTTTGAGTCCAGTGACCCTTCTTCAGAACTGGAGAAAGGTCACTGAGCTTGAAACATTAACTCTGTTTTGTCTCCACTGATGCTATCAGATCTGCTGAGTTTATCCAGCAATTTCTTTTTTTATTTCAGATCTTCAGCATCCACAGTTTTTTCTTTTATTTTGTGAAATTATGCAGGGTTCCTTCTCCATTACTGCCCAATGACCCCTGCTACAAAGTGTGCACATTTAGACATTGTAGAATAGGATTGGATTAGACTTCATGGTAAAATAGTTGGCCAAATCTAGTTGCAAGGGTGATGTAAGAAAAAGCAAGTAATTAAGGTATGAACTGCACTGCCTGGAATGTAGTGGAAACAGATTTAATTGAGGTATTCAAGAAAGCATTGGATGAAATTTTTTTGAAGAGTGATCATGAGCAGGGATACGGAGAAAAGGCACTGATTAATAGTGCTGGTGCAAGCATGATGGATCGAATGGCCTCCTTCAGCACTGTAACAATTCTCTGATTCTGTAAGCATTTAAGTTGATAATGTCTGCAGAATGGTAACTCCGTGGATATTGTTGACTTCATGGCACTACTTCTAAGGGAAAATGGAAGCACATGGGGGAAGAGGAGCCAGAATAACATCGGTACCAAGCAAAATGGCAATATAATAAAAAGTGATAATGTTATGATGCTATTTATGATGTCCATTTCATTGTTGAAAGTTTAAGGTCAAAATACATTGAAAATTGCAGATTCTATTTAAGGAGCTGAAATGTCAAATACTCACCCTAGAACTAAATGTACATCTGAAAAAAAATGCCCTTGTGTTTGAAAAGAGCGCTGTTTGTGGTTATCCTTTGATGTACATTTGCTTTGAAAGCATGCATGCTCTGTGAATTCTTGCAATAGCTTGGTGCTGCAGCTGCAAGCAGAGCTCCTTTGAGTAAATTACAATCACTTGTTATAAAGTACAGAACTGTTAGGCTAGTCAGCGCTGGAGTGCCTGCTATCCTCAAGTAAGGCTTTGTGATGATGTTGGATCATATTTTAATGGCACGACTGCCCAACAACCTATTTCAGTCTTTTAGACATTCGTCAGAGAAACAAATATTCTGGGGGGAAACTAGTAACTCAGGAAATAGTGAGTCATTCTGTTGGGCCCATCATAAAACAGCACTTGTACTCACTCACTACTTCTACTCTGTACAAATTCATGAATAGCAGACTGTAGCCAAATCACCAAGATCTTTTTCCATGCAAAAGAATGGAGCCTTTTAAGCAATGTAGATGATAGGTTTTCTGGAAAAAGAGGGCACACACCATCTTTCTTCTTTTCTCCAGCCACCCACAGTGCACCTTTACTCACACACATTCACCTGGTCACCGAACCGTTAGTGTTCTCTTAGACTTTCTTTCTCAGACTTGCCAACTATGTCATGAAAAATTTCTCTCCAACTCAGGCATGATTGCTAACCTCAAAAACAGAAATTGCTGGAAAAACTCAGCAAGTCTGGCAGTTTCTGTGGAGGGAAATCAGAGTTAACATTTCTGGTCCAGTCAGTGACCCTTCTTCAGAACTGGTTGCTAGCTTTTTATTTTCCTTGCAGGAAAGAGACAAAGTTTGTGTTTCTGTCTGACCTTTCACAACCACAGGATATCCTAAAGTGCTTGGTTTGCTGTCAATGAAGTACTTATATTTTTGATGTATAGCAACTTGTATGGTGTTCTTCCACTATATTTCTTAAAAACTGTTGTATGGAAATTCCCAAGTTTCATACCCCCACTGATCAGCATTACACTAGGGATGGTACATTTGAACTTGGCAATAATAAACTACTGAGTCAAAATTCATCCACAAATGGTAATCTTTGCTGGAAGAGGGATTGAGTAGCTAGCAATCAAGGCTGACGAAGGGTCTCTGGACTCGCAAAATTTACTCCTTTTTCCTCTCTGCTGATGCTGCCAGGTCTGCTGAACTTCTCCAGCACTGACTGTTTTTGATCAAGAATGAAGTTTGGTTTTGTTGTGATATCTCCAGTGGTGGAATGGCTTTCAAAACATAAAAATTAAGAGTGATTATTTAGACAGAGAATAACCAGTGCATGCTAAACTGTACCTCAGTAACAAGTCAATTTATTGAGACGTAGGAGGGGTTTGGCAAGAAAAAATGGTTTATCTTGAACTTCATTCTTTGTGTTCATGAGACTAATATTTTATGTCCTTGTTTGTTGCAGTGTCTTTCTTTGGAGACAGTTACATGAAGGTGAGGGAACTTGGGGCTTTTACCTCCAGCAGACTCTCCGTGACGTTTCTGACCAGTAAACAAAATGGACTTCTCTTCCTAGCTTCAGGTCAAAGTGACTACCTGCTGATGGAGTTGTATGCTGGAGTATTGCAGGTACAACATTCTCTGGGATAATATGTATTCAAACCAATTGTGAGATACAGCCATAATAACCATATTTGTATACATATAGATGGGTAACAACCAGAGTGAATAATTTTCATGCTGGAGAAAATGTCTCTCCAAACAATTACCGTCATTGGATGAATAGAGAAGTCTTTGTCAGTATTTTTAGCAAACAGAGTATCATGCTTTCCTGCATGTAAATGAGCTATTTGACCACCAATTATATTCTGCAATGCAAGCGTTTTGCACATTTCGTTCATGTACTTTCAGAGTGGACCTGTGCACTGTGAAGTTCAGATTGGTGTAAAGGAGTGTAGGCTGAAGAACACAGCCATGCCATTCAGCTGTAAATGACTTTCCTAACATGACCATTTCTGGATTTGGCAGCTTGAAATGCTGATTATTGTACAAGTGTATAGCGCTAGTGACAGTTTCCTTGAGCCTTCTCTGTACCTTGGTGAATTCAGCAGAATCTCCATACACATGGAGTTTTCACCAAAGCTACAGTGACAGAGCAGGAGAAACCACAAAGAAATATTGGGTATAGGATTTGTAAGGATTGCCTGCATAACATAACAAGCCAAATGATCTTTCTTATTTTCAAAAATGTGTTCATAGCCATGTAGGTTATGATCCATTATGCATCCTATTGATTTAATCTCCTGAAAAGGATTCTTCCTGTCCCCAAAAACAAATTAGCTACACATCCTGATCATCTGCTGCTTCTTAGTCCATTGAGTTGATTAGTCCAGATTCCTATTGCTGGAATACAATAAATATTCCATCAGATGATGGATTGAAATGTATAATACAACATTAAAAATGCCATACTTCTCATTGCAGTGAAGCCCATGCACTTCCTACTGCAAAGCATCAGTATGCAGCTACCTTGTTCTTTCTCTGTCAGTCACACTCAACGCAATGCTGTTGATTATAAGATCCCCTCCACATGGCAGTCACTGTTACAGCAAACCCGTACTGAGGAAGGGTCATTGGACCCAAAATGTTAACTCTGGTTTCTCTCCACAGATGCTGCCAGACCCACTGAGTTTTACCAACAATTTCTGTTTTTGCTCAGGGACATGGATCAGCAGAGAGAATTTCTAATTTTGACAACCGCTAAAAGGCTGATGGTTGCCTTTAGTGGGGAACTGGTCATACCAAACTCTGGGATATGGTGTTAAGCTATCTGTAAGAAGAATTTGTGCAAAACTGATGATAAAGAACAAAGAGGCACCAAAATATCTACAAATAATCAGAGCAGCTACTGATACGTTGTTCCATGTAGGCAGAAGAACAAGAGCATAGGAAAGAGCTTCCCATACAGCATGGTTCCATTCAGGCACTGTATCTGGATGATTGTGCCAATACCCAAATACGTTAATAGGTGACTTCCCCAGTAATATGAAAATGATTCCAAAACAAGCCTGCTGATGACATAATTAGCAGCTGAAGAAAATAAATTCCTTTATTGATACTGATAACTGATTTTGCCTTTCAGGAGTTATCTCCAGAAACATTTTTTATTTAGTGCTTTAAGATTAGTTATTTACTAGGGGGAGATTAAATGTGATTAGGATGTGTCTCCACTGAACTAGAAACTTGGATCTGCTTGGCTGTATCTAAACTCATTTTCCTGGTGCTTAGAGTGTAGGAAGACAGTTTGTAGCTGCAACAGCGATATGTATATAAAAAGCAATAATGCCACATGAGTAATTATTTATACCCTAAGTCTTGCTAGAGTTAATGCAAACAACACATTTCTGAAGCCGAATGCGTAATCCAGGTATCACTAAGAAAACTGTCACTGATAGAAGTTTTAAGATGAAGTATCACCCATTTCTTGTGTAATCAGGATTTTCAAACAGAGATTTGAGAGAGATGACTGGTGGTGGTTTAACTTGAGGGTCACCATGCCTCAGGCAAGGGGAGAGGTTGAGAAGGAGAGTCCTTCATGGTAACCTCAGCAGTGTGGGAATTGAACCCATGCTGTTGGCTTCACTCAACTGTCCAGCCAACTGAGCTAACTGATCCCTTAGGTAATAGGGCTGATGGTAAAGTAGCAATCACCAGGGTCAATTTCTTGGGACATCTTACTCCAGGTTATGTTTCTCCATGCCATCTAATACATGCAGGAAAAGAAACATTCAGTTGGAAATATTCTGTTTATTGAAGTCCTTGGGTCACCAATTCAACTTCAAAGCGTCTGTTCTCTTTATTTCTGCAGTATTCTGTTTCTAGCTAGGCCTTGCCTCTTTTTGTTGAAGCTTCTCCAAATTTTTGGGGAAACAGGTGTGAGTGTTAGAGTAAGTGGACTAGTAATCCAGAACCCCAGGCTAAAGTTTTGAGGATAAGTGTTCAATCCTACAATGTGAGATGATAAAATTTGAATTCAATAAAAAACTTGTCTAATGGTGACCATGTAACTATTGTCAATAGTTGTTCACTAATGTCCTTATGAGAAGGGAATCTGCTGTCCTCATCTGATCAGGCTTTCATGCAATGTGGTTGACTGTTAACTGCCCTCAAAGTAGTTAGCGATGGGCAGTAAATGCTGGCCTGGTTAGTGATGGTCACATCCCTTGAACAAATTCTTTTACAAAGATCTAAGTCCTTCCACTGAACAGACATTTGTTCTGTTAAATTCTACAGAACATGAGACTCCTCTTGTGTGCCTTCCAGTCAGAATGCTGCTTTCCTTGGCTTCAGGCCGCTCTGTCCTTTATAATCATATTCTGTGCAAGACTAATACAACAGAACAGGGTAATGACAGTTATGTGAATCTAGTTGTTTCCAACCTTTGTGATTCCAATTAAAATTGTATTTCATGTGTGCTTTTATCTTTCAGGTGAAATTAGAACTTGGATCTGGAGAGGTTATATTGCATTCTCAGACTGGCCTGAAACTTAACAATCTTGTCTGGCATGATGTTTATCTTGTGCACGAGAACAAGACCCTAAGTTTGACTGTAGATGAACTCTTCACAACTTCGGTGCAAGTGCTTGGCCATCTTAATAAGTTGAATGTTGACAATGGCCTATACGTGGGTGGACCTGGGGAGGCAGAGATCCCTTACCTATCGAGGGAATCCACTCATTTCAGAGGCTGTATTTCCAAGGCTGTGTTCAATGATTATGACATCTTATTCTCACTTGCAACACATCCCAGATATAGAACTGTTTACGAGATAGAGGATGGATGTAGCAATGTAATTGTAGCAGGGGATGATTACCCCAGCAACTTTCTTAGACCAAAATCTTACATCTCCTTTTCGAGTTGGAATGCAAGAGAGGAGGGAACATTTGAGTGCTTTCTGAAAACATCGATTCTGCAAGCTCCATTGCTCTACCATGCAGGATGGCAGACAGATTTTATTATTTTAGAAATTACAGATGGACATCTCCGTGTTTTACTTGACAACGGAGGTGGAATTGTTGTATTAGATAATACTCGTTTTGTTAGTGATGGGAAATGGCACAATGTTAAAATGTTATTTAATGTGAACTTTATAGAGGTTACAGTAGATGGTGAATTATCTCAAAAGCAACTGATTGACACTAAGAAGACACATTTGGATCTCCAAGGACACCTGTTCATTGGTGGAATAGACAACAAAACCTCTTTTGAATTAATTAAACGTGGACTGTCAAATGGGTTGATGGAAGGAACAATATCTGGCTCCTTCATTGGTTGCATTCAAAATATGCGGGTAAACTTAGAAAAGAAAGGTTTGGTAGATGCACTAGTCACCAAGGGTATTAGTACTGTATGTGAGGACGAAGAGAGTGAAGAGCTGGAGAAAAGTGAGAATAAACTGGAGGATGAAGTTTCAGCCACACCAATTCCAAGTTTTCATGAGCTCCTAACCACCAATGCACCTTGTATGCTCAATAAGAACATGTCTAAAGTCTTCAGTAATTTTACTAGCTTACTGAATCTGACACCATTAATTGTAAAAGAAGCAGGATGGTCTACATTGGAGCTCATCCATATTCATCCCACTATTGATTTGAGCAGAATTGGAGTGAGAAATTCTCAAGTAGTTTTCAAAATAATTCAAGAACCAAGATATGGTACCTTGGAACTGAATATTCCAGGTGCAAAGAGTAGGAAAGCATTCACCCTTTTAGATGTAATCCACCATCATATAACATATAAACATGATGGATCTGAAGGGTCACTTGACCAGTTAAAACTTGAAGTATCTGTTCATAGTAAAAAAGAGATCCCCAACTGTTTAAAACAGGGTCAACGTTACACATTTAGTATGAAGATAATCTCTGTCAATGACCCACCAGAATTAACCTTCCCAAATGGAAATGTTATGACGATTCTTAAAAATACTTGGAAAACCTTTGGTCCAGATGTCATTCATATTGTAGATGTTGACAATGTTTGTTCTGAGTTAAGAATTATAATAGTTAATAGAAAAGATCCAGGTTTTGTGGAAGATGTAAGAAGCCCTGGCCAGAGAATTGGAGAATTTTCATGTCAAGATTTGAAACTGGGAAATATTCGTTACGTTAATACTGGGGCCAAAGTTTCTGAATTATTCCTCCAAGTCACTGATGGGGAACAAATAAGTGACCCAACTCCGTTGAGAATAGTGGCCTTGAAACCTGATGTGCAAGTGGGAAATAATTCAGGTTTAATTCTTTCACAAGGAGGTGTCAGTCTAATCACCATCAGCAATCTGTCTGTAGAGACAAATGCGGTCAAGCAGAAGGTGGATATTTTATATAACATTACTGAGCCATTATATTATGGGGAGGTACAGAAATTTGATGACAATGGGAAATGGAAACCAGTGAAGACTTTCCATCAGGATGATATAGAGCAGGGATATCTTCGCTATTTCAGCACAGATCCTGAGTTTCGCAGACATGATATAACAGAAAAACTTAAGTTTTCAGTGACAGTTGGACAGCAAATCCTTGAAAATAATGTTTTTTTAATTAAAATAAAGAGAGCTAAAATAACACTGGTGAAGATATCTCCAAATGAGTTAAATAATGTTAGACGAGGAAAGATTACACAAAATGAACTGGAAGCTGCAATAGAAGGCCATACGATCCCTTCTGATCTATTCAGGTACGTCATTTTAAAGTCTCCAGATAAAGGAAAGCTGCAAGTTCTGGACAAGGAGCTACATGTTGGATCAACCTTCACCCAAGAGGATTTAAAGCAAATAGGTCTCACTTATGAAGCAACAGTTAGAAATTCTGAGGAAACCCAAGACAGCTTCCAGTTTCAGGTTTTTGTTGGTGACCAACACTCACCCGTATATACTTATCCCATATTGATTGGCATCGATCCAGAGGTACCAATTTTGATGAGTAAGCCACTGGTTGTGACAGAAGGAGGCACACAAACAATCACCAAAGATCAACTTTTCACCATAGGTCACAGCACCACTGCTTTTGTGTACAATGTCAGCCAGGGTCCTCAGCATGGGAAACTGATCAGGCAGCCGGACCATGAAAAATCCATCACAATCTTTACCAATGATGACATTCTCCAAGAGCAGTTGATGTATAAGCATGATGACTCTGAAACTTTAGAAGACAAGATTGTTTTTGTTGTTACAGAACAGTCTAAAGATGATGACCCTGAGGTAGATGTGGTTCTTGGCACATTGAGTATTTATATAAGACCAGTAAATGATCAGCCACCAATTCGAGTGGTGAACAAGACATTTAACGTGACGTTAAATGGGCAACACTTGCTAACCACAGCTGAACTTCGTTTTCATGATGCAGACTCGGATTTTGATGATTCCCAATTGATTTATACCAAATGGGGTATCTCCAATGGTAACATTGTTTCAGCAGATGACACTGCTCACGAACTTTCCCGTTTCAGTCAGGAAGATATGGAGAAGAAACAAGTGTTGTTTAAACATTACGGAGCTCAACGAGGAACTTTCCAGCTACAAGTATCTGATGGTGTGCATCAGACTAGGACAGTCTTGGAAGTTCATGCATTAGATCCATATCTGAGAATAGTCAATAATTCCATATTCTTGGTTCACCAAGGAGAAGAGTTGCCTATCCTTGGCTATCTCCTTGGTGTGGAGTCCAATATGGACATTTGGAGTGAAGAGGAAATAGTATACCAGATAACATTTCCACCGAGTCACGGAGAAATTCTAGTAAATGGTGAACTGGATCATTCTTTCTCACAGAAAGATATAAATGATGGCCGAGTGGTATATCGCCATGACAACAGCCAGCATTCAAAAGACTTTTTTAACTTTATGGTTGAAGTGAAAGAGATCAAGACAAAGGGAACTTTTCCCATTTTAATCTTCTTGGAGCGTCATCAATACCCACCAATTGTAGTACACAATAAAAAGATCTTTGTCAACCAAGGGGGAGCAAAGAAAATTTGGCGAGATCAACTTCTTGTAAGTGTAAACTGTTTAATTTATAATTCCCTTTAACATGTACCCTTCTGAATGCACCAACTCATGCTATCTTGAAGAAGATTAAAGTGAGATTCACTAAAAAAGTGTTTTGCCTCTTTTGAGTAGCACACTGATTTATTTAGAAAGCAACTAAATTGGCAGCATTCAAATCATCCAGCCATTTTGCTAACCAGGTCCTTAAATTAAGCTCACTCAGCTTGATGCTTACGTCAAGTGGTATTACATTTCTAAAGTGCATAAAGATTGGTTACTTCTGCAAAGAAATTCATGTTTCTTTCAATAGTTCTACTATTGCACAAAGATGTGTCTGTTGGAGTGGTTGAATCATTTGTCTCCTCCTCCTAAGGACTTGAGGTTGTTAGTTACCAACAGAGAAACCAAATTATTTGCCTAGATTTTTTTAAAGTTGAATAGCTGCCACCAGATGGATCTGATTGGCTACATCTGCTTTGGATCAATGGTTAGTTTGAGAACAGTTCATTATTAGAACTCCAAACCTCTGGTTATTTTAAGAGTCTATGAGAAATAGCTTAAATTGCATCTAGTTTAGATGACAGGAAGCCCTTAAGGTGTTAATAAACAAGATTAGTCACTAGGAATAAATTGACAAGCTCTCTTCAGACAGACCCCTGGAGTTGACGAGTGTTTCAATATTATTTAATTAAGATTGTTCAGTTGAAGTTGTAATGTGCATCTAAAATTTATTTCTTAGTCACAGAAATATTGAATTTGGCCATGGTAAACTGTTTTTATACATTTACTTTGTTGAGTTATTTGACTTATGCAGCCAATATTTTTTCTTGCAAGCATTGCCTTGTGTAAGTATAAGATATGTTAAGTTTGCTTGGTTAGTTCAAGCCCTATAATACACCTAAGCACACAATTTACACTGGCAAGTCAGTGCAATCCCGAGGGAGTGTTGCATTGAAGTTCCATTTTGGTTGAGATATTACAACCAGGTTGTTTGTTTGTTCGTTCAGATGTGAAACATTCCTCTGAACTATTCAAAAAGAACTCAGGTATTCTCCTAGGCTTGATCAATATTCCATTGATACCCAAAACATATTAATTGATCAGTCATTAATTTTCTGTTTGTGACAGTTTGCAGTGCACAAACTGACTGCCACATTTACCATCATCACTAACTTCAGTGACTATAGTAATGTGTTTGTTGATAAAATGCTTTGGAATGACTCATTGGTATGATAAAGTATATAAATTCAAATTAATTTGTTTATATATGTTACCACTGACCCAGTGTGTGGGTGCAAACCTCAGAATACATCCACTCTGGAGAATGATGGAATGCTGTGAAACTGCTGGTGTTTTAATGGTTACTACATTTTTCCTTATTTCCAGGCTCTGATTAACAAATATAAAAATTAAATTAAATGTTCCTTGCTGGCTCCTCCACTTCACTTTTAGCTTCCCTCCTCTGGCAGTGTCTGTATCCCTGCCAATCAAATAAATAATCTACATACTTGCCACTTCAACTCTGAATTTTATTAATGATAATTAATTACACTCAATCTGTTGGTTCAGTCTAATTAATTAACAAACTTAATTGAATTCTGTTATTCTTTGCTTTTCTAATTAAATGATAAAATGTTTACAATCTTCCCTTGTCATTATCTGCCTACATAATAAATTCTCATTCTGCCAGCTTTATACATAGGTACTAGAGACAAGGTAAAGCTGCTTTGCTAAAAATTTGCAACTATTTTCCCCCCACCCCCCGCAACACATTCATTGTTTTTCAATAATTTTCAGGCATCATCCATCTATATATTTTGTGATCCACTTTGACAATGAATATCAGCAACCATTTAGTTAGTGAAACCATCACATTAAGCTTAATCCCATTCTCTCTAAAGATTAACTTTGTGATAGGGAACTCTGGCCTCTTATCCCTTTCTTATATCTTGGGTTGCCAGGAATAATTATGACACCCAATATCTGCCCTAGTTGACATCAGCTGATGTGGTGCAGATCAGGCAGTGAACTTTGACTAAAGCTTTGAACAATGTGGTTTTGTTGTATTTATTATTAATGGAGTTATCAAGGGAATTTTACTGTTAACCTGTTACTAGACCCTGAAATAAATAAATATTCAGGTAAATCAGTGTTCTCTCCCATGACTTATTCTCCCCTCTATCACCTATTGATTTTAGGTGATACAAAATCATGATTACCTAATATATTTAATGATTTATAGCAATTTTCTGATAGGCTTCTCAATAAACTTAGTTTAGATACAGTACTTTGGTTAACAAGGTAAAGAAAAGAAATGCGTAACCTGTGACACATTGGAATGATTCGCTGATCCTGAGTCCTATAAAATGGACAAGTAGAGGCAGTGCTCTTCCATATCCCAGATGTTTTACTGTCCTTCATGGTAGCCTTTGGTGGCAGTTATGTTTGTTCTTCACTCAGGCTGATGTAGGGGAATTCCTTGTTTTCCTTCAAGAAGATGGTGGCTCAAGCCTTTGCTCTGGCTCATATCCTCCTCTCCCAAACTATCCCTGTTGAATTAGATTATTTTGGAGGCTGGCCATCTCTGCCTGGTCAATCACCCATCTGTAGCCTCTTGGCCATTGGCCATAGGCAGGTGACAGGTTGACTGTTGTCCCCTTGCCTGTCTCTGTTTGAAAGTTAATTTTCATTCATTTGAAGAACAGAACCTATTTTCCAAAAAAAGTGGTGATAAACCTTTTGTTCATGCTTGTGAAAGCAAGTTACTGATATTACACAATTAAAAGAAGTATCAAAATGCATAGGAAATATAAAATATGGAATGCTCAGTGGAGAGGTTTAAAGGGGGCCCCAATTTACATTAAACCCTTTGAGTGAAATAGTTTCCTCAACTTTGTTTCATGTCTCTCAGTGGAATTTGAAGTTTGCGTCACATATAAACAGGCTGGGCTAAAAAGGTGTTTGGCATGCTTAACCTCATTGCTAAGTCCTTTGATTATGTTGGGATGTCATGTTGAGATTGTACAGGACATTGGTGACGCCTCTTCTGGTATACTGTGCCCAGTTCTGGGGGGATAGGAATGATATTGTTAAGTTGGAGAGGGTTCAAAAGAGATCTAGCCAGATGTTACCATATATGGAAGATTTGAGTTGTAAAGAAAAGCTGAATAGGCTGTAACTTCTTTCACTGAAGTGTAGGAGGTTGAGAGGTGACCTTATAGAAGCTTATAGCATCATGAGGGGTTAGAAAGGGTTAATGGTAGTTGTATTTTCCCAAGGATGGGACATTTCAAGACTAGGGGACACATTTTTAAGGTGACAGGAGAGAGACTTAGGCAATTTTTTTACACAGAGGATGGTTTGCCTGTGGAATGAACTTCCTGAGGAAGTGGTGGATGCTGGTACAAGTAGAACATTTAAAAGATATTTGGATAAATACATGAATAAGAAAGAAGGGTCTAGGCCCGAAACGTCAGCCTTCCTGCTCCTATGATGCTGCTTGGCCTGCTGTGTTCATCCAGCTCTATACCTTGTTATCTAAGGTTTGGAGGGATATGGGCCAGGTGCAGGCAGGTGAGACTAGTTTAGTTTGGGATTATGTTCAACATGGACTGTTTGGACTGAAGGGTCTGTTTCCATGCTGTATGACTCTTGAGGGTGGGAGTCAGAGATCCATGGGTTTTAATCCTGCAGGACTTTTCTGACTTCCCATCTTTCTAAGATGGGCGATCCATAGGACGTAGTGCTAGATAGCACATCTATCCACATTGTTAGCTGTGAAAGTGGAGATCTGCACTGTCTCATACTACCATCTGGTGGTGATGTGACACGTTTTTTGCTCTTACACTTTACAGCTGTGATATCTGGCCTTTTTGTGCCTAGGAAATCTGTCTGACTACTTCCAAAATTCTTTTGTGGGATTGGCTCTGTCTCAGGATAATTGATTCCATTTGCTTGGCCAACCGCACCACTGTGAAAATGTATGCATTACTTTTGCCTGAGGATTTAAACTTGACCTTTTCCTTTATGTTCAGTCTATATTAATGAAGTGAAACAGTTACATGTCTTTCTTCCTGCTCACTGCAGAATCTGGAATTACTTCTTTAACTTTATTGCCTCACATTTAAATATCTTGCTTATGGTTGTCTATGTGAATGCAGCTTAGGTTCTGCATGTCAATTATTTTAAAGCAGCTTTGTAGTCAATCCCTGTGATGCTGGTGGCACGGTGGCTCAGTGGTTAGCACTGCTGCTCACAGCACCAGGACCCATGTTCAATTCTATCCTCAGGCGACTGTCTTTGTGGAGTTTGCACGTTCTCCTCGTGTCTGCGTGGGTTTCCTCCGGTTTCCTCCCACAGTCCAAAGATATGCAGGTTAGGTGGATTGGCCATGCTAAATTGCCCGTAGTGTTCAGGGATGTGTAGCTTAGATGGGTTATAGGGGGATGGGTCTGGGTGGGATGCTCCAAGGGTCGGTGTGGACTTGTTGGGCCGAAGGGCCTGTTCCCACACTGTAGGGAATCTATGATTCATAGTCCGTAGTTTGGGTCCTTGACATTAAACCCAGCTGAATAGGTTCACAAAGGTAAATTTAATACTTGGATAAATTCTTTAGGTATTACTATACTCTTATTTAACTCCTCCCTGTTATCTTTTACATTTAATTAATCATTCTTCTGATTGTCCTTAATGATCCACGTTGTGTGATTTTTCCCATCTAATTTCTCAGTTATTAAAATGCTTCCCTTTTTCAAACTTTATTTATGTTTATTTCCTTTGATAATTATTCTGTAGAAGAGCCAGAAAGATCCAAACCTGGGACACTAAACACAATACAGCCATAAGTCATAACAAGCTGTAACTATATAAAAAATTTTAATATAAAAACACACCCCAACACACGTCACAGTGGCCATATTTGAATTCATAAAATTCATTTTATCCATGCTGGAGTTTTTGCTCTTCATAGAACCCTATCAACATATCCTTCTATCCCTTTCTCCTTCATATACTTGTATAGTTTTCCCATATACATATTTGCAGTATTCACCTTAACCATTTCCACATAATAGTAGGTTCCACATTCTCAATGCTCTCTGAATTACGCGCGCACACACAAACACCTTTTCTACGTCTACCCTATTCAGCTCTTTCACAATCTTTAAAGACCTCGATTGATTTCCCTTCAGTATTCTGTTTTTTGATTTTTTTAAAAAAAAGACAGCCTACCCAATCTTTCCTACTAGTTCTGGTATCAAAAGGGAAACGTTTCTTTTGCATCTCCTCCTGTCACTGTATAGACTCAAAACTAATGGAAGTGGTGGACTGCAAAGCTGAACAGAAAGAGCAACAGGAAAAGTTGACTATACTGGGAAGACAGGTAGCAGATATAATTCCATTGAAAGAAATTCAAAATGCTTCACAAAGGGGACAACATATTCAGGAACTGATTATTACTTAATTGGAAGAAAATAATATGTATGGAAAGTGACAGGGAACTAGGTGATCGTGATAGACAATAAATGAGTCTATTAACAATCCTTGGTGGTGGATTAAAACAAAACATATTTTGGGATGTATTGAAAGGTCAAAATTGAGCTGAACCAGTGAAATAATTCTGTCACATTATAAATCAGTGGTGTGACCTTGGTTGAAATACCCTGTACACTTCTGGTCACAATTTATATTTATATCACTGCGGTTCAGAGAGGATAATGCAGTAATGAAAGGATACATAAGAGAGCAGCCAGAATGATGAGGGGAATGGAGAAGCTGAATTTTGAACAACAATTATGTAGGTTAGAACAGTTAGGTGCTTTTTTTTTTGGCTTAGCACAAACTGTGTGGGCCAAGGGGACTTTTTCTGCGCTTTAGACATCTATCACTCTAGTTTAGGTATGTTTTTGCTTGGGAAGACAAGGTGTTTCTTGATTACTGTTTTTAGGGTTCTAAAGGACTGGATAGTGTTGACCAGGACCTACTGTTGCACCTTGATAGATAGGTTCTTGATTGGTAAGGGGATTAAGGGTTATAGGGAGAAGGCGCACACTCAATAGGTCAACTGGCTTAATTCTGCTCCTATGTTTTATGGTCCAGCACAGAACATGCAACAGAAGATGTCAAAGAGTTGGGTAGGGGCATGGGAGGTAAATTCAAAATTAATTGGTGGAAACAATATTTCAGTGAGCGAGTAGTCAGCCTATGAAAGAGACCCCTAAAAAGACAGTGAAAATGGTTACTATTGATTCATTCAAACACAAATTAGATATAGTTCCCTTAGAACATAGGATTTTGGCATCTGGTAGATGAGTAATTTGAAACATGAGGTGTAATTTAGAAAAACAGGTGACTTGCAGATCTAACAATCCCAAAGCTGTCTGCTGCTGGGAGTTTATTTACCTCATGTCCAGGTCTAATTGATGTCTAGAGACTAATTGATGAAGATCAATAACTGTTTGGTCAGTAACTCCATTAATGTTGTACTATGTGACCAGTAGAATACCACAAGGTCATTTACATGGACCTTGGATTGTTTTCATCCAACAACCACTGTGATTCTATTTACCCAGTTAAAAATATCTGAGCTATGATGTCTGGTTGAAGAATCTGAGATTGTTTACCCTGGTGAAGTAGAATCGGGAGAGATATTATTCAAGAATGAAGATTCGGAAAGGATTGTGTGAACTGAATTCCAATAATATGTTTGAGATAGTTAGAAATTCCAAAGGTGGGAATTTGTGCTGAAGCTTATACAAGGGAAGATGTGTAGACAGCTTAGATTTAATTTGTTTGCACAAAGAGCAGTGAACATCTGGAATGGTCACTCTGGGGAGTGGAAGACCGAGGGTGTGGGATATTTGAAATAAAAACTTTCTGGATGTTTGAGGAAGTGGGCAATTGAGATTTTGGGACCAGATGGATGGAACAAAATTTTGGAAATTCAATTAAAGAGATCATGACGTGTAAGATTAGCATTAAATGTTTAACAGAACTATATGAATTTCTGCTTTGTGACATTTCACCAGTGGTGTTAGCTGGGGCTGCAGCTATTCTTGATACCATATATAGAAGAAATTTTCTGAAAAATGTGCTTTTGGTGACTGGGTGAGTTTGATATTGTGCTAAGACAGTTAAGAATGCTGACTGACTCCTGGTGTATATTTCTCACCTAGCAAATAGTAGACCAAGATTAAATTTGCTTCATTCACTGAGTATTCACAAAGTATAGACTTCCTGCTGAACCTATAAAATCTCAGTAGAAAGGCAAAAATGAGGTAAACAACTTGAAAGGATGGATCAGAATACTTTAAAAGCTTAAATTGTGAAAAACTACAAAGAGTCAAGTTCCAATGAGACTTGGGGGGTCCAGGTACGCAGATCATTAAAATGTAATTGCTTACAGACTATTGTTTAAAAGAAAAGCCAATGGAATGCTTGCCTCACAGGGGTTAGAAGTTTCACTTCACTTTTACAAATCTCTGGTTAAAGCACAGCAGAACACTGTCAGAAATCCTAAATAGTTGGAAAAGATATACTGGCCTTGGAGGAAGTGCAGTGTGGGTTGACCAGAATGGTACTTAGACTCCAAGGGTTAAGTCATTAAATTACAAGGAGATATTTCACAAAAATGTATTGTATTTCCTGGGATTTTGGATGTTAAGATGAGAACTAATCAACATTATGGGGAAATAATAAGGTATTTAGCAACAAACTGTTTCTACTGATTAGTCAGTCTACGAGTAGAGGGTATAGCCTAAAACTTCCTACCAGATCTTCAAGAGTGAAGTTAGGATGCTCTTCCAAGTATGAATGGTAACTGATGCTGGTCTATTGTTAATTTTAAATTTGAGATTATTAAGAAAATTCTATCAATGTCTAAAAGGATATGGAGCAAAAGAGCAAGTTACCACACTCAACAAAAATCCAAATTTTCAGAAGGGTTATTTCCCTTGAATCATAGAATCCCTGCAGTCCAAAAATAGCCTATTCCAAGGAGCATCCCACCCAGTCCCACATTTACCGTGGCTAATCCACCTGGCCTGCCCAACTTTAGACTGGAGGAGGAAACTGGAGCATTTGGCAGAAACACATGAAGACACAGGGATAACATGCAATGGAATCACCCAAGGCTGGAATCGAACCCAGGTTCCTGTCACTGTGAGGCAGCAATGTTAACCACTATGCCACTGTGTGATTGCTTAAAATTTCTCTGTTCTTTGGTAGTTGTCCTTCCCTTGTATGACACCTCAGTGTTTTTTGGACATTGTCCTCAGTATGTAGTTACACAGTCTGACACTCACCAGACAGTCAGAGAAACTTCTGATTATTCTAAACAGTTTGAAAGTGGTATTCCCCTAATACTGATAGTCTCATGTTTGCCCTCGATAAACTGTCTCTTGTTAAGGCCTTGTGGATCCTTCTTTCAAGTTGACACAAGAATATAGGGTAAGAATTGTAAGACAATATACTAACAAAATCCCAGAGTTGATATTTAGAATCATAGAGTCACAGAGTTTTACAGCATGGAAACAGACCTTTCAGTCCAATTCGTCCATTCTGACCAGATATCCTAAATTAGTCTAGTCCCATTTGCCAGCATTTGGCCCATATCCCTGTAAACCTTTCATATTCATGTACCCATCCAGATGCCTTTTAAATGTTGTAATGTACTAGCCTCCACCACTTCTTCTGGCAGCTCGTTCCATTTGTTTGCCTTGACCTGTAAAACCATTTTGGCTGTAATGTTTGAACTAATTGTTTGTTGTTAATTGAATCATTAAGCTATTATTTGTGTTTTAACTAAGTGTATTTTTATGTGCTTTTCTTGGACAGGTTTCTCACAATGATAGTGTTCCTTCAGATTTAATCTACTCTGTGAAAACTGCTCCTGTGCATGGCCAGTTGGTCATGGTTACTGAGAGCCAACCGACTGGCCAACAGAAACCCCTCAAGTCATTTTCCCAAGATGATATAAATAGAGGCAGAGTTCAATATCTTAATTCCAGATTCAGCCCTCAGGGGGATGCATTTGTTCTCGATGTGACCAATGGATTTAAGACGGTGGATGGATTAACAGTGCTGGTGGAACTCATCCCTGATGTAATTTTCTTGGTGATGCAGAATATCTCTGTGAAAGAAGGTGATGCACAAGCCCTCACTGGAGATATTCTAAATGTTTCCAATTATCTTACTTCTTCAAATTTCAAATTTTACGTTACTAAAACTCCTAAACATGGTAGAATTGGACGACAAAGACTTGCTGAAGAAAGTATTTCGTCTTTTACAATGCAAGAGGTATGTTGAATGGTATCTACTTTTGTTGGTCAGATTTCTTTTGTCTTAATTGTCCTAATGCTCATGGATATTGTCCTCAGTATGTATTATGCCGCCAACACTTGCCATGGATTTAGAGAAACCTTTATACATACTGCCAACTACATGTGCTGAAAATCAGTGTGTGACCTCAACATGCTGCCCTGGTAAAGTCTACAGCTGGCTGCATTGTTTAGTTTTGCCTTAAAAATAATACCAGAGATCTATATCACAGAAAAATGCCTATCAGGTCTGTGCCAGTCAAAAACAAGCTCCCAACTTTTCTAATCCCATTTTCCAGCACTTGGCCTTGTATGCCTTGGCATTGTGTGTTTTCTTTATTCACTCACAGGATGAGGGCATCACTAACCAGGCAGCATTTATTGCCCATCCCTAATTGCCCCGAGGGCAGTTAAGAGTCAACCACATTGCTGTAGGTCTGGAGTCACATGTAGGATGGCAGTTTCCTTCCCTAAAGGACATTAGTGAACCAGATGGATTTTCCCACCAATCAACAATGGATTCATGGTCATCATTAGATTCTTAATTCCAGATTTTTTTTTTATTGAATTCAAATTCCACCATCTGCCATGGCAGAATTTAAACCCAGTCTGAGTATCTGAGTTTCTGGATTAACAGTCCCGCAATAATACCACTAGGCCATTGCCTCTCCAAAGGTACATCTAAGTACTTCTTAAATGAAGTATAATGTTATGATGGTTTCTGTCTCTGCCGCCCTTAAAGGCAGTGAGTTCTAAATTCTCACCACCTTCTTGGTGAAAATGTTTTTCCTTGCATCTCCTCTAAACCTTTTGCCCATTATCTTAAATCCATGCCCTTGGTCATTGATCCCTCCATCAAGGGGAAATGTTCCTTCCTGTCTACACTATGTCTCTGTTCTTTCTTGTCTTTTGGAACTCAGCAGTTCCAACAACCTCCCCTACTTGTGGCACATCTGTGTTAATTGTTCATTTATAAACAGTGGACTGATCAGTAAAATAAAAGAGCCAATGAGATGCACAAAATACCCACTGATGTGCAGTAACTGGGTCTGTGATGTATATGGTGTACTATTGATTTAAACCATTAGTTTAATGTCTGATGTGCAGTTGCTATGTTCTTCTTTCCTAATGTTCCTTTTCTGCACATTTTTAGGTCAAAGAAGAAGCAGTGTTTTATTTTCACGATAACAGTGAAACATTAGTGGACAGCTTTACTGTGATTGCCAATATTTCTGAGATTGGCAGACAGAGTGAGCCAATGTCAGTTATTGTTACTGTAATTCCCATTAATGACGAGGCTCCTGTTGTTACCATTAACACTGAACTGAAGGTAAGTGTAGATTATATTCACTCCTCGCTCCTAGAATGAATTTACTGGGTAATAAGAATTAAAGATTTAACCGCTTGTACACCAAATATATTCACTGCAAGGAAAGGAACTCTTTGCTAACGACTCCAAATTCTCCATGTTTAGGAGGGCTAATTAAGCAATTTCTAACATTGCTACCGCATACAGACTTGTGTTTTTTTTGACTTTATTAGAAGTTCCTTAAATATTAGCAGAGGGATGGTTTAACTTAAAAAGGTATCAAAATCACTTCTAACTTTGCCCAATTCAAAAGCTTTAAAAAATCTGCCTGAATGAACATTGATTTATTTTCAGGTCTAGTTCAAAAACAATTAGATTTTTCAATTATTTTTTGAATTTTGTATTCATCAATATCAAGAGTGAACATAGTGTAGGATAATTTAAAGTCCATAACACTGTTTTCAGGAATGGAAGCTGGGTGTCAACAATGCTGAGGACGGCATTTGGATTGTAGTCTTTCTGCGAATGTGCAGTGGGTAGAATGTTACCAGGAACAGGTCAGAGTACACTAGCACTTCGGAGGCCTTTAGATGACAGTGATCCACTAAGGGCTAACGAGTATCATAAACTCTAGAGTTGACATTCCAATTTAATTTTGATACAGTTCTGTTGACTGCTTTATTTTTGTTCTTGTTGCAGTGCGCCACTAGGGCCGTCCAACATCTTTATGGTTTATTTGAATAGTAGACTCTAGACCTCAGCACTGGGTGGCAGTGTGTCTGGGGATGGGCACTGGGTGGCAGTGTGTCTGGGGATGTACGGTCGGTTCTGCTAAAATATGAATTGGCTGTAATGTGACTGATGAATCGGGGAACGCTATTTCTAAAATGCAAACTTGTGTTGGCTATAACCGATTCTGCCAGTGCATGGAGGAGTACGTGTCGACATCATGTGATCGTTTCATAGGCTTTGTCCAGAATATGCGTTGTGTTAGCACTGAAAGAGTCCCTGGCACTGACATCATGTGGTCATGAAGTGGTTTCTGTGAGAGGTACAGTGCTTCATGATTTTTGGGTATTTTTGCAAATTCTGCCATGTTACCCACAAAAATGCGAGGACAAAGTGACAAGAATGTTAGCAAGAAGCATCCTGGTGAGAAAATAGCAGGTGGTGAATGTAAAGGAAGGGCTATAACACTGGAAGAGAAGCTAGATGTTATAAAAACATTTTGAGCGTAATGAGAGAACATGTGATATAGTTTGCATAACGGGAATAAAGGAGTCTACCTTGCGCACCATTAGAGACAATGCAGCAAAGATTAAAGCAAGCTGTATTGCTGGAACAAGTCTGAGTGCTAGCAAATCTGTGAGGTCACGGACAAAGGAACTTGAGGAGATTGAGTGGCTTGTAAGTGTGTGGATTGAAGATTAAACAAAAAAAAAGTGATCTGGGACCACATTTCTCACCATAAAAGAAAGCCTTATCAATTTATGAAGACCTAACAAAAAAAGCTGAAAATCCTGCAGATGTGCCTGCCTTTAGTGCTAGCAGCAGCTGGTTTGCTGGTTTTAAGAACCACTATGCTTTTCATAACATAAAGTTATGTGGCGGAGCTGCCAGTGCTGACGAGGAATATGTGATGGCGTTTCCTCCCATAATAAAAAAAATTAATTGACAAAGAAGGCTACAACTTAAATCAAATTTTCAATTTGGATGAGGCAGGTTTATACTGGAAGCGAATGGCATCGAGAACCTACATTTCTATGAATGAAGCTCATGCTCCAGGCTTTAAGGTGGCAAGGGATCGTATGACTGTGCTGCTGGGTGCCAATGCCAGTGGAGACTTAAAGCTTAAGCCTGTGGTAGTGTACCACTCTGCCAACCCACAGGCCTTAAAAGGTTACCTTAAGACAACTATAGGTGTCTACCTTAGGTCAAGCAAAAGAGGTTGGATGACAGGACAAATTTTTTTCTGATCTTATTGTTGATGTTTTGGAAGATGTTTTTAGAAAGTATTGCAGGAAAAATATTTGGATTTTAAGATTCTCCTCATCCTGGATAATGCACCAAGCCAAGCCATTCTCCCACCATTAGTGAGCTTTCTGGAAACAAAGTGCTATTTCTACTCCCAACCGCAACCTCTCTCCTTCAACCCATGGACTGCAGTAGCAGCTTCTAAAGCTTATTATTTAAGGCGCACATTTAAGAGGCTTATTGCAGCCACTCAGGGGGATAAGGACAGTGCTCTTCAATTTTGGAAGAGCTTTAACATCAAGAATGCAGTTGACATTATCGTTGGGTGATGTCAATAAGGACTGCTTGCATGCAGTTTGACAGAAGTGTCTCTTTCAAGATTTTAAAGGCTTTGATCCATCGGAGGAGCTCCCAAGAATCAAAGAACATTGGAAAGCAAATTGGATTTGAAGAGTGGAGAGTGAAGATGTTGAAGAACTGCTTGAGTCCCACTGTGAAGACCTCTCTACAGCTGATCTACAACATCTTGTCGCTGAGGGGGAAGTGGAAGCTGGAGGTGAAGATGTTGTTGTCCAGGATGCAGCACCATGAGAGCTTTCCACTTCTGTTTTGTCTTCTATCCTGAGGGAAATTGAGAAGCAGTTGCAGCCCTCAGAGGACAACAGTTACATTGCAGAATGCAGCAGGGTAGCAGATCCTGGAATAAGATCTTATTTGGCACCCTATGAACAGCTTCTTCATGAAAGATGAAAAAGGGCAAAGCAGCAAAAACTGGAAGTCTTTTTTAAGCCAACCCCAACAAACAGGCAGAAGACAATAAACCACATCCATCCACCTATGGAATAACTATTTTTCGCCCTAACCCTGCAACCATAAACTGCACCTGAAGGTGGCGATGATGATGACCCTGCATTAACAACAGAGCAACCTCAAAATCTCCTCCCCCATCAAGTTATCTTGACATTTTTTCAAGATAAGGTGTTAAATGTACTCTTATTTCATTATTAGATATGATTTAAACATTTATTCAAACAGTGCTATCCTTTGTGTTAGGCTTCTGAATGATTTTTGAGCAATTCTGAGTGACAGTTTTGGTGGTCTGCCCCTAATCCCGCTTTTTCCATAGGCCCCATTATTCCTATAGCGCGATTTTCTATGATGCAATGTTGCATAGGAACATAACTATTGCGTTACAGTAGAACCGACTGTATGCTGGGTGACTGTGTCTGTGGATAGACACCAGGTGGAGTGTTTCTGGGTTTGCACGCTGGGTGGCAGTGTTTCTGGGTTTGCACGCTGGGTGGCAGTGTTTCTGGGTTTGCACGCTGGGTGGCAGTGTTTCTGGGGATTGACACCTAGATGGCAGTTTTGAGCCAGATTTTAGTATATACTGCCAGCTCACTGAATTTCTTAAATATGAAAACTGGGTGTGCTGTAAATACGCGGCTCAACATCAAAACAAACGAGAAGCAAAACCTCAGCTCTCCACAGATCATGCCAAATCTGCTGAGTATTTCCAGCATTGTGTGCTTTTATTTCAGCTTTTCAGTATTTTGAATATGTGGCCCAATTTTGTTTTGAATTGTTTGGAAATCCTGTCTTGATACAGCTGCTTGGGTCCTAAGCTCTGAAATTCCATGTTTTTATCTTTGTCTCACCATCTTGACTTTAATTCCCTCAGTCACTCATTAAAATCTAAAACTTTAACCTGTCCTGAACCTTATCATGTGGTTCACTATCACATTTTGCTTTATAATACTCAAGTGTAGTGTCTTGGAAGTGACATTAAAGTTGGTTTACAAAGACAGGTTGTTGTTGTTAAAGTGCTTTTCTTTGCTAGTTCTTCATACTGCTGTCTCTACATCCTTTGCTCTGTTTAGTCATCTCCCGTTCTACACTAAACACTTTTCTGTTCACTCTTGTGCATATTTTCATTTTGGGGTATTTTTCTCCGTTACCCTTTCCCTCTTGAACTTTATATAGCACTTAATGTTTGTTTTCAAATACTGTCTGTGATATGTCCTAATTCTGATGCTGGGTCCATGCCTGACATGTTGATTTCTGTTCTCTCCTCCTGTCAGACCTACTAATGGTTTCAAGCATATTTTTGTTTCCTAGAATCTCTTTCTTAATTCTTGATAGGGAGGTAATCAAATTGATCAAAGATACATATCTGATGTAGAGATTACAGGGGGCTATGACATCACTGCTGTATTGTGTGCTCAAGTGTAACTTAATCTCTATTAAATAGAAGCGCGTTTTTGAACTGATGACTGGGGGTACGAGTGATATAATTTATTAGTTTGGAGCGAATGAGGATGCTGTTTTATCACCAGTCACTCAGAGATGAGATAGAATTTACCAGCCTAAAAGATAGGGGCAAATCTATTAAGAATATGTACTTCAATATATTTTACTGTTTTGAGAAATCATGGAGAACAGTTGGAGAGCTATAATCACTGTATATTTACGTATTTTTTGAAGATGTATTCTACTACACTCTTTGCTTAGACTTCCTTCAGATTCTTGTGTCCGTTAATATACAGGGCATCCCTTTGGGACTTGCTGTGAGTTGATACTCCAAAGGGGCATAATTAATGTTCTGATTTGGTATCTTGTCAACTAACATATCTTGTTAACTAACATAATGCATTCTATCCTTTAATGACCTATACTCAAATAGCATTTACTCTGGACTGGACATTATTCTTGGTAACAGATATTTAATTGTACAGCCTTCTATATTACTGCTCAGTATACTGCCTAGTAATATTCTTGCATTTGTACTTCAACCAATAAAATAGTTTTCTAGTGTGTTGGCTCAGTCCATTATCTACAAGGCAAACTCAAGAATATTCCTCACTTGCCTGAATGAGTGTCGCTCTGGCAACACCCAAGAAACATGCCACCATCCAGGATGAAGTAGTCCACTCAATGCAATATGCTGGACTTGATTACCCATTAACTCTGATCAACCATGTTCCTTTTTCACGTTGCAAGCACCTTTCTCAAAACCTTGTTTCTTATCTAGTCAATATTTTCCTGTATCAGAGGCTCTCTTCTTTCTAAACAGTAGATAATGAACTGAGATATGAAGGAGAATGAGGTGTTTCTATCTGACACAGCCTAGACAGGCTAAAGGATACATCCTAGCAAAGCGTGAGGTCATTTAGGGGGAATTAGCTCAGTGGATGCGGGAGGCAGAGCCACTTTGAACCCAATAATTATGTAAGAATTACTGTAATTGAGATAGTCTTATGTACAGGGTAGCTTTACAAAACCAAAGACTACTGCAAAATCTGTACAAATTACTGAGCAAAGGGCTGAATGGCCTATTCCTGATCCTAAGTCATGTTGTTATGTTAACATTTGATGATCATTATGGGTCCCAACAACAACAAGAATAATATCTGAGAATTGATAACGAGTGAAATATGCACCTTTTTAAGTATTTATAATGGCAGAGAAATATTTTCTTATTCTTAGGTGTGGGAAGATGGCATTGCTGAGATCTCACAGGATTTACTGAACAGTGAGGATCCAGATACCCCTGCAGAAGAATTGATATATTCTATCAAGCCTCCATCCAATGGCCATGTGGCTCTGAAATCATCTTTGGATGACAGCATTCTGGAGTTTACCCAGGAACAGATTAACAATGGTCAGATCATCTTTGTGCATCACGGTAAGACAGGAGTCATGATTAGTTATTGAGCTGGTTTATTTACATGTTGAGGTTATTCGGGGTAGCCAC
Organism: Rhincodon typus; assembly: GCF_021869965.1. Taxonomy (NCBI): domain Eukaryota; kingdom Metazoa; phylum Chordata; class Chondrichthyes; order Orectolobiformes; family Rhincodontidae; genus Rhincodon; species Rhincodon typus. Next base: position 22,401,299 of record NC_063367.1, on the reverse strand, counting down.
TGAACTAATCTGATGGTAGAAGTCCATTATCACTGTTCTACTTTGTACCAAACACAGTGAACAGGGCAGTAAAATGTTCACTGACGGAGAGAGAAAGAAGTGGATACAGAGTTGGTGCAGGGTCATGCAAGGCCAGGAAAGTTAGGTACTAGAATGACGAGTTGGGATGGGCTGAAAGAAGTCTTTTTGAGTTTGACCTCTCCTAGGTTACTAATCAATGCAGATCCAGAAACAGCTGGTACAACAAACCGGGACCACTTTCTGGAACACCTACGCTCGGTTCGCAACAAACAACTGCACCTCCCAGTCGCGAACCATTTCAACTCCCCGTCCCACTCCTTAGACGACATGTCCATCCTGGGCCTCCTGCTGTGCCACAATGATGCCACCCGAAGGTTGCAGGAACAGCAACTCATATTTCGCTTGGGAAACCTGCAGCCCAATGGTATCAATGTGGACTTCACAAGCTTCAAAATCTCCCCTCCCCCAACCGCATCCCAAAACCAGCCCAGCTTGTCCCCGCCTCCCTAACCTGTCCTTCCTCCCACCTATCCCCTCCTCCCACCTCAAGCCCCACCCTCATCTCCGACCTACCAGCCTCATCCCGCCCCCTTGACCTGTCCGTCCTCCCTGGACTGACCTATCCCCTCCCTAACTCCCCACCTACACTCACTTTTTTACTGGCTCCACCCCCGCCTCTTTGACCTGTCTATCTCCTCTCCACCTATCTTCTTCTTTATCCATCTTCTATCCGCCTCCCCCTCTCTCCCTATTTATTTCAGAATCCCCTTACCCTCCTCCATTTCTGAAGAAGTGTCTAGACCTGAAACGTTAGCTTTCCTGCTCCTCTGATGCTGCTTGGCCTGCTGTGTTCATTCAGGTCTACACCTTGCTATCTCCCATTCTCAGAGTTGGTGCTTGTAAATCTAGCTCATGTACAAACCCAGGTTATATAGCAGTTAGTATCTATGCAGTTAAACACATAGTCAGTGGTATCACCAGTATCACCAGGAGGGAGCATTAATCGTTATGTTTCATAAGGCTAAAAGTAAAGGCTTGATCTGTTTTTAAGTATAAGGGATATTTACATGCTTTTGCCAAAGCCCAGTATTGCATTTGTAAAGCAAGGTTCCATTGATTTTATCCAGTTTATCTCTGCGCTCTAGGCAAGTCTAGCACTGAAACCAAGTATATCTTGCAGAGACCCTGAGTAATTAACCCTGGGCAGACCTGGAAAATCTTCCTCTTCCTAATTTGAAATAATATATTTGGAAGTGTCCTTCTCACATTCTTCTTAAGCCTGAATCTTTCTCTTCCTGAATCAAAATATAAACTCTTTGCAGGGCCATCAGGCGTGAACTCATTCTCCCCAGGCCTTCACATTGTGGGGAAACCCTCCATTATCACCCCCACCCCTCTCCACAATCTTCTGAGAAATCACCAAACACAAGACAGCAATAAGCTAACTGCCATCTTCTGAAACAGTCCTGTTCAGTGGTAATTTGATATAATTCAGTAGCCATTTCAGAAGGCAGTTAAGAGTCAACCACATTGCTGTGAGTCTGGAGTCACATGTAGGCAGATTTATTTCTCTAAAGGACATTAGTGAACCATGTGGGTTTTTATGAGAATCTGACCTTTCATAATCATTTGTAATGATACTAGCTTTTTATTCCATATTTATTTATTAATTGCATTTAAATCTCACCAGCTATCATAGTGGAATCTCCTGTTTTTTTAGTTTAAGCCTCTGGGTTACTCGTTTATTATCATTACCCCGTGCCATGATCCCACAGATGGCAATTTATGAAGTAGAAAACTGAATGGATACCACAGTGCATCAAAAGGTTATTATTTTCTATACAGAGTCTGTAGAAGTCAGGCAGGAAATCTTGTGTGTAAATATTAATCTTGAGATAATCTGCTTTTCCCCTGGTGTCCCTCCCATTTGTAGGAGCATTGTCTGGAGGATTCAGCTTTGATGTGTCTGATGGAGTGAATAGTGCAGCTGCACAGCTATTTACAGTCAGTGCGAGACGTTTGAACATCCTAATTGAAACGAAGGAACCTCTCATTGTTTATCCAGGTATGGACATGGGTTACAACAATTGGTGTGGGTTATATCAGGCACTGAGTGCATTCGACAACCGCTCACTGTTGCCTACCTTATGTTAGCCAGTTCAGAACCAAGGTGGGAAGGAAAATGAGATTTTCCCATTGTTTGTGACTAGCTGGCACCAGGAACTTTCAACCCAGTCTAGCATTAAGAAACCTTCCTCGAGTCTGTTTAACACAGTCTTTTTAAGAACAGCAGCAATGAGGAGATGCCTAGCCATGTGCTTGGAAAGGGAGCTGGAGTATGATGTGAGTGGAAGGAGGGAGTCCAGCAATTGAAATCACTCTTGGTTTTATTGATGAGAGGCTGGGAGTGTCCAAATCAAACAAGTGAAAATAATATACTTTTCTTTCCATGCCTTCCAGGAACACGTCAACCAATCACAAGTCAGTACCTGAAAGCGAGAACCAGTGATATCAACAAAGCAAATGATTGGCCATTGACATACACAATAGTGACTGCTCCATCCCTGGGACAGCTCATCAGGGTCGAGGAAGGCAATGTCGTTGGGAAAGTTTCCAACTTCACTGAGAGAGATGTGAGTTCAATTACTTGGACACTATAATCAAGCTCCTGTGGTGGTTCAGTCAATAAAAGATCCAGTATAAGTCTGGAACATATGCCTGATGACCTTTGGTGAGGACAGGTGCCAGTGTGGCTGTGATGTGTCGTCCCTTCCACCCACACCACCCCCCAGTAATCAAATAGACTGGCAAGTAGTTCAGAATTAGCTCTGCCACTGAAGGTGGGAAGAAATAAAGTTTTCAATTAAATTGCTTACAATGGGAAGAATCTTCCTAGGCCCTGAACAACAGCGGACATTCAAGGAAATTAGAAAATTTGGGTAAGATACCCAGTAAGGCCCTTCCCAGAAGTTGCATTTTCTAACTAAATCCTGGGTGTCAAGATCAGATTTTCCAAGCAGGAGTAGGAAATTCAGCCCCTTGAGCCTGCTTTGACATTTAATATGATCATGGCTGATCTTATCAGCCTCAACTCCACTTTTTCCTTCCCTCTCTATAACCTATTACTAATTAAAAAGCTATCTTATCCTTAAATTTACTCAGTGTCCCAACATCCACTACACTCTGACGTAGTGAATTCCACAGATTTACAACCCTTTGAGAGAAATAATTTCTCCTCATCTCCATTTTAAATCTGCTACCCCTTATCCTAAAACAATGACCGCTTGTTCTAGATTTTCCCACATGAGGAAACATCCTCTCTATGTCTACTTTGTCAATCTCCTTTATCATCTTATAGACTTCAATTAGATCTCCTCTCATTTTTCTAACCTCCAGACAGTTTAGGACTAAACTGCTCCCTCTCTCTTTTTGAGACAAACCCCTCATTTCTGGAAACAATCTAGTGAACATCCTCTGAACTGCCTCCCCAAGTAAGGGGACTAAAATTGTGCACTAATGCCTTGTAAAGTGCAGCAACATTTCCTGACTGTTATACTCTATTCCTTTAGTAATAAATGCCAAAATTCCATTTTCCTTCTTCATTACTTGCTGTGTGTGCATCCTAATTTTCTGAGATTCATGCACAAGGACGCCCAGATTCTTCTGCACTGAATGTGGAGGTGCCAGTGTTAGCCTGGGGTGGACAAGGTCAGAAATCACGCAACACCAGGTTAGAGTCCAACAGGTTTATTTGCAGTCACAAGCTTTTGGAGCACTGCTGCTTTGTCAGATGAAGGAGGAAGTGTGTGAAGTCCTCAATGAATATTTTACATCGGTATTCACAAAGGAGAAGGATATGGTGAGTGGTGAGTGGTGAGTCTTGGGAGGGGTATGTTGATATTCTAGGGCATGTCAATATAAAAATGTGGAGGTGTTGGATGTTTTGAAGAGCATTAGGGTAGACAAGTCCACATGACCTGATAGGATCTATTCCAGAATGCTGAGGGAGGCAAGTGAAGAAATTGCTGGAGCCTTATACGAAATCTTTTTTATCATCTATTCTCACAGAAGATGTCCCCAGAGGACTGGACAATAGCCAATGTGGTTTCTTTATTTAAGAAGGGCAACAGGGATAATTTGGGAAATTCCAGGCCAGTGAGCCTTACATCAGTGGTAGGAAATTATTGGAGAAGATTCTTAGGGCTAGGATTTACTCACATTTGGAAAAATATTGACTTAGTAGCAATAGATAACATGGTTTTGTGTGGGGATGGTCGTGCCTCACAAACTTAATAGAGTTTTTTGAGGAAATGACAAAGATGATTGGTGAGGGCAGTAGAGGTTGTCTACCTTTGACAAGGTCCCTCATGGCAGGCTGATACAAAAGGTGAAGTCATATTGGATCCGCAGTAAGCTGGTAAGGTGGATACAGAACTGACTGAAAGGGTGTTTTTCTGACTGGAGATCTGTGACCAGTGGTGTTCCACAGGGATCAGTACTGGGACTCCTATTGGTTTGTAATGTACATAACTGGTTTGGAGGAGAATATAGGTGGCCTGGTTAGTAAGCTTTTGATGACACAAAGATGAGGGAAGCTGTAGATGATAAGGAGGATTTCCAGAAGATCCAGCAAGATTCGATAGACTGGAAACTTGGGCGGAGAAATGGCAGATGGAGTTTTATCCAGACAAATGTAAGGTGATGCATTTTGGGAGATCTAATGCAGAGGAAAGTATACAGTAAATGGCAGAACCCTTAGTGGCATCAACACACAGAAGCACCTAGGTGTACAGATCTACAGTTCCCTGAAAGTGGCAACACAAGTGGATAAGGTGGTGAAGAAGACATATGCATGCTCGCCTTCATTGGTCATCGAGTATAAAAATTGCCAAGTCATATTACAAGTATGTAGAACTTTGGTTCAGTCACATTTGGAATATTGTGCTCAGTTCTGGTTGCTGCACTACCAGAAGGATGTGGAGGCTTTGGAGAGGCTACAGAAATGGTTTACCAGGATGTTGCCTGGTTTGGAGGATATTAGCAATGAGGAGAGATTGGACAACCCTAGTTTGTTCTCAGTTGAACATTGAGGATGAGGGGTGACCTCATAGAAGTTTACAAAATTATGAGAGGGATGGATAGAATGGATGGTCGGAGTCTTTTTGCTGGGATAGAAATGTCAATTACTAGGGGACACACCTTTAAGGTAAAAAGGGGTAAATTTAAAGGAGATGAGAGAGGGAGGCTTTTTTACACAGAGGGTGGTAAGTGCCTGCCAGAGGAGGTGGTGGAGGTGGATACAATAGCAATGTTTAAGAGGCACATTGACGGATATGTGAATAGGCAGGGAATAGAGGGAAACGGACCGTGTAGAGGTAAAAGATTTTTAGTTTAGAAAGGCATCATGTGTTGGTACAGTCTTGGTGAGCTGAAGGGCCCATTCCTATTCTGTATTGTTCTTTGTTCGTTATTGATGAGGTGTGGTATAAGGAAGAATTGATGAGTTCATTGGTGTATATCCAGATTCTGGACTTTTCAGAAGGACCCATTAAAATTGGGAGATTGGACAAATTTAACCACCACACAATATTCTGCAAATAATATAATTTAAACTTTTGCTGCTTGTTTTAGAATGTTGAGGATTGTCACGGCTGTCATAATATGAGCAGAATTTTCAGAGCAGCTTGTTTGATGCAGCAAAAACATAAAAGTTGGAGCAAGATGCTCCTGATGTTGAGAGAGACCTTGTCAGACTTTTCATTTTTTTTTTTTGGCACAAATCTTGTCATAATCCAAATCGCTCAGATCCCTGTAAAATTCTGCCCATACAGTGCAAAAACAAGATGTTACCCAAAATGTTGATTAAAAAACTGGTTTAGCCCCTGATGGAGCATTGTGTTCAATTCAGGCACTACACCTGAGGAAGGATGTCAAGGGCGCAGAGGAGATTGCTACATTGATACCAGGTTTGCGGGACTTCAATTATGTGGAGAAGCTAGGGTTATTCCTCAAAGCAGGGAAAATCAAAGGGAGATGTAAAGAGGCATTTATTGAAGAACTTTAGTGGAAGAGATAAGAAGAAGGAGAATGACAAAGAGAAACTGTTTTCACTGACAGTTAGTAACAAGAAATTACACATTTTAAGATAATTCACAAAAGAACCAGACAGGAGAAGAGAACGAACACACTGCCTGAAAGGGCAGTGGAATCAGATTCAATAGTAACTTTCTAAAACTTGAATTGAAAATAACAATACTAGTGGGGATACAGGTGAATGTGACTAGCCAAATGATTTGTTCAGAAAACCAGCACAGGTAGAATGGGCTAAATGGACTCTTGTGTGCTATATAATTCAAAAACTCACGAATGAGGAATAGCCACCTGGACAACATTGTGAAGGATCTGCCCATACCTTCAGCAGAAAATTAGAAGACAAAAAAAAAGATATCACATAAATTATGCTGGAAAAAGGCTGTATAATATAATCTGAGCACTGGCTCTTTGGTTTAATGGGTTGCTGCTGAAGCGTAACTTTGCAACTTGTGGTATCTGTTAGTGTCAGGGGAGATAAACGACTCCCTGAAATCGCATAACACATACTCCATGCTGGAAGAAAATAATTAATATCCACGCTGCAAACAAAGTCAAATCATAGACTGCATCGACCAATCTAAAATGAGCTCAAAATGAATGGGCACTATTACTTTATCTGTCAGATCACTGCCAACCTCCTTCACACGGTGCTTGCTTAATAAGTGCAGGGAATTATTTCACAGCTCCTTTAACTCTTCAGGTCCTGGAGATCTTTGAAGGGACCATACTGTGTACAAAGGCATTCACTTCCACTTGGATTAGGCTGGAACAGAAACTCTCTAACTGTGACATTCTGTACTCGGCTTCATTTAGCCACAGAAGGGGTACATCGACTAGTTTAAATGGTCACCTCTTCAGGAAGCCTTTCCCACTGATCGTCTACACAACGGGTCAGGAGGAAAATACTCTTCCTTTGTACTGTAAGCACACAGGAGTTGACACTCACCCACATGCCTGCTGTACATTACCTGCCCCGTACTCCTTCGGTCTAGGTTTGTGGTTTACTGAGATCTACATTTTGTGATTTCCAATTAGTCTCGTTCCTGAGGTGCAGTCAATAGAAATTTAAACAGAAATTCTGCAAAACCTTTTCCTCCCATTTGGTCATGAGTCTTTAGAACTCTCTTCCTGAAAAGGTGGTGGTAACAAATTCTTTGAATATTTTTAAGGCAGAGTTGGATAGAAAGAGAAATATTGTTAAGCAAAGGGGATGAAAGGTCATCAGGGTAGGTAGGAATGAAGAGATAAGGTTACAATCAGATCAACTGTATCTTGTTGATCTTATTGCACCATACAACAATCGCCAGACAGGAATGTTCCCTCCCAGTGGGGGAACACTTCAGTGGTCAAAGACATTCGGCCTCAGATCTTCGGGTTAACGTCCTCCAAGGCGGACTTTGGGATACACAACAACGCAGAGTCGCCGAGCAGAGGCTGATAGCTAAGTTTGGGACCCATGAGGACAGTCTCAACTGGGATCTTGGGTTCATGTCGCACGACAGATGACATCCCACGCACACACACACTTCTACAAACTCACTCACTCACACACACACTCTCTCTGTCTCACTGTCTCTGTCTCTCTCACTCTCATTCTCTCTCTCTCTCTCTCTCTGTCTCACACTCTTTCTCTCACACACACATGCATACACACACACACGTATAAATCGATGGGATGAATTTGTATTTGCAGATACATTCTATTTTGTTCAAAAAGCACACACAATTTGATAAAGGAGCAACACTTTGAATGCTTGTGTTTTCAAATAAACCTTTTGGACTACAACCTGGTATCGTGCGATTTTTGACCTTGTCCAGCCCAGTCCAACACCGGCACCTCCACATTATTGATGGTGGAGCAGTCTCAAGGGGCTTAATGGCCTAGTCCTGTTCAGCTTGTTAATCAGGAGTAGCAGAGCTATGCTCGCTTCTCCACTCACTTCAAATCCACAATTTTTTTTTAGTTCCTTTATAGAATATGAGCATCACTGGTGAGGCCATTACTTGTTGCCCTTGAATTTGGCTATTTCAGAGGGTAGTTAAGAGTGAAATCATTGTTGGGGGCCTGGAATCACATATACAGGTCTGAATGGGTAAGATGGCAGAATTAATTCCTTAAACAGCATCAGTAACAACAAAATGAGTTTTTACAACAATTAATAATTCATGATACCATTATTGACACTATTCTTCAATTCCAGTTTTTTTAAAATTGACTTTAAATTCAATCAGTAGACATGGTAAATTTTGAAATTATATCCCAAAGAATATTAGCCTAGAACGCTGGATTACTAGTCCAGTGATGTTACCACTACACCATCACCTCCCTGTAACTCGGGCTTTCAAGCAGGAGGTGAAATGGATCAATGCAATCTCATCACCAGCTCTGACAGCCCACACTTGGAGACAAACTGGTTCTAGAAGGATTTCTCTAAGCAGAGATTCCTACTATCTCTTGCAAAAGTCTTCACGTAGATTTTTAGAGTAGAATTCATCCCTGCACCAAATACAGACACGTTAGTTAATCTCTGAAACCCAATTAGTGATAATAACTAGGCTTCAGGGTCCCGGTTAGTGATAGCAACTGCAGGTCCCAGGCCCTGAGTTAATATAGTAACGACACTCCAGGGTCTGGGTTACTGATAGTAAACGCAGGCTCCAGGATCTGGGCTAGTGATAATAACAAGCTCCAAGGCCTGCATTAGTGATAAGGATCATTCTCCAGGGCCTGGGTTAGCAATAATAACTAGGCAATAGCATCTGGGCCTGGGTTGGTATTAGTAACCAGGCCTCAGTGCCTAAGCTAGTGATAGTAACCGGGTTCTGGATCCTGGGCAAGAGATAGTAAAAGGACCTAGAACTAAGGCTAGGATACTAACCACGCTATGGAGCCCAAGTTAGTGATAGTAACCGGGCTCCAGAGCTGGGTTAATGATAATAATTAGGCTTTGGCGCCCAGGGCTGTAAGATTGAGCCAGAATTTATTTAATCTAAGGTTTGATGAACATTTCTAGGCTCTGCTTTGGAGAATGTGAGACGTGGGAACTCCAGAGAGGAGGAAAGCTGCCCCATGGTGTGGCTGAGGGGAACCAAAGGGGAAGTTAAATAAACACATGACAGAGGGAGGAATAGAGGGATGTGTTCATAAAGTTAGGATTAAAAATGATGAGAAGAAGCTTGGAGCACAAACACCATGTCAAGGTGGTCCAACATGGACTCTTTCCATGCTGCAAATGTTTTACAATCATGTAATAGAGTGTGGGTTCCTAATACTTAGGATAATGTCAGTGAACAGCATTCATAACATATTCTGTCTTCTTCACTAATAGCTGGAATCTGAAAATATTTTCTACCAACATAATTGGCCAAAGGAACCCTTTTGGAAATGTCAGGATTCATTCGAGTTCACAGTTTCCTCTCCCCCGGTGGTGACAGAAAGGAAGACCCTTACATTATGGATTTCCTTTGAAAAGCATAGTCTTCAACAAGGCACTCAGCTATGGCACAATAAAGGTAAAGTACAGTTTATACTTTAACAGTGATGCCATCTTAACAGTCGCAGTGACTGAGCATACAGTTCAACAGGAACTAAACCACCCTCAGCTGCTTTAGCTATGTAGCCAATGTGTTGGACAAGGTATTCTGGTTGCCTGGTACTTTACGTCTCTGTCTGTATCTCTGTCACTATCTAATTAAATTTTTCCAGGATAAACAGGGGCCTCCTGACCCAATGCAATTCCTCCTGGGCCTTGCAGCTCCTTACCTCCAGCCCCGTACCCGTCTTTGACATCTGCAATACCAGCTGCTTGAGAATCCATGATTTAATTACATTATTGGTAACTGTGCCTTTAGCTGACTGGGCCATAAGTTCTGGAATTCTCTCCCTAAACCTGTCAGCTTCTCTCTCCACCGTCTTTGACCAAGTTCTTGGTCTCCCATCCTAATATTTCATTATGTAGATCAGCATCAAATTTTGTCAGGTTGCACAAATGCAGTTTGTTGTTGTCTTGACAGCATTGAGTTGCTGTCATTCCAGCTAGTTATATAGTGTGGTAGAAAAGATGCACTATTTAAACAAAGATCTGGGTCAAAACCAGGTCAGAAAAATTTCACGACAGTGAAGGCCATTCTGTCTTGTAAATACAAATGGATTAGGCTGTGTGTCAGATCCACTTCTACTGCCAGGAATAGCATGGCTGCATTATTCTACTGCACAAGACAAAGAGACTGAGTTGTTTGAAGAGGATAAAAGGTTGCATGTATGTGCAAAATGGAAGCAATAACAACAACTCACATTGATGTAGTACCTCTAATTTAAATGCATCCCAAGGGGGTTTACAGTTACATCATTAAATAAAGTATGACACAGAGCCACACAGGAGGTATTAAGTAACTGACCAAAGGCTTGGTCAAAGAGCTCAGTTTTAAGATGAATCCCAAAGAAAGAGAGAGAGGCAAAAAGAGGTTTAGGAAGAGAATTCTGAACTGAGGCTCCAAACTGGAGGCAGGACCACCAAAGAGGCCAAAATTAGAGGAGCACAGATATCTCTGCGGGTTGTAGGGATGGAGAAGATTATAGAGTTGGGAACACAAAATTCCGTAGACTCATGAGACATGGCTCACAGACATGACATACACGGGAATCAGATGCACACATGTTGGCCAGTTGGCCAGTTCCACAGTTGTGTGCAAACAAATTCAAACAGGACCAACATCCTAATGAGAAGATTTGCTAGAGCAGCTCGGGAGAGTGTAAACTAGTCTGGCAGGGGTGGGTGGGATCCAAAGCAGTAGATAGATGAAAGGGAAACTTGAGGACAGTACAGACGTTAATGAGAGCAAGTTAAATAGTAAAGGCAATCTTGGTAATCCCAGCATGAGACAGGGCAGGCAAGAGCATGGCAGGAAGTCTGGGTTAAACTACATTTATTTCAATGCAAGAGGCCAGACAGGTAAGGCAAATGAATTTGGGGCATGGATGGGTACATGGGACTGCGATATTATAACTATTACAGAAACATGGCTGAGGGAGGGACAGGGCTGGCAGCTCAATGTTCTGGGGTACAGATGCTATAGGAAGGATAGAAGGGGAGGCAAGAGAAGAGAGGGAGTCGTGTTTTTGGTTAGGGATAACATCAAGTCAGTATTGTGAGAAGACATTCTTGAAGATTCCCCCATTGAATCTATATGGATAGAACTGAGAAATAAAAAGGGGGAGATTACGTTGATAGCATTATACTGTAGGGCCCCCAGTAGTAAGTGGGAGTGGGAGATTGAGAAGCAAATATGTAAGCTGCAAGAATAATTGAGTTGTAATAGTAGGTAATTTTAACTTTCCTAACATCAACTGGGACTGCCATAGTGTTAAGGGCTTGGATGGAGGGAAATTTGTGAAGTGTGTTCAGGAAGGATTTCTTATGCAGTATGTAAATGGCCATCCTAGAAAAAGGGCAAAACCTGACCTTTTCCTGGGAAATAAGGCAGGGCAAGTGATGAAGGTGTTAGCGGGGGAGCACTTTGGGACCAGGGACCATAATTCCATTAGTTTTAAAATAGCTATGGAAAAGGATTGGTCTGGTCCACAAATTAAAGTTCTAAATTGGTGCAAGGCCAATTTTGATGGTCTTAGACAGCAACTTTCAAAGCTGATTGGGGGAAGCTGTTTGCAGGCATAGGGATGTCTGGTAAAGGTTGGGGGGGGAGGTTTCAAAAGTGAGTTAATGAGGGTTCAGGACCAGCATATTCCTGTTAGAGTGAAGGGTAATGCTGGCAGGAATAGGGAACCCTGAATGATGAGAGTTATTTGAAGCCCTGGTCAAGAAAAACAAGGAGGCAAATGACATGTATAGATCAAGTGAATTCATTGAGGAGTATAGAAGGTGTCCGAATACACTTGAGAGAAATTAGGAGGGCTAAAGGGGACACGAGGTGGCTTTGACAGATAAGGTAAAGGAGAATCTGAAGAGATTCTACAAAGTACATGAAGGGCAAAAACTAATTAGGGACAGAATAGTGTCTTTTAAAGATCAACAAGATTGTTTATGTGCGGAGCCACACGAGATGGGTGAGATCCTAAATGAATATTTCTCATCAGTATTTACCACTGAGAAGGATATGGGTGCTAGGGAACTTCAGGAAACAAACATTGATGTCTTGAAGAGTGCTTTGAGAGGCTGGTCATGGCCCACATCAACTCCAGTCTCCCAACCTGCCTCGATCCCCTACAATTTGCCCACCAACATAACAGGTCCACAGAGGATGCCATATCCCTAGCCCTGCACTCATCCCTGGAACATCTTGACAACAAAGACACCCACATCAGGCTCCTGCTCATTGACTACAGCTGCCTTCAACACCATTATCCCCTCCAGACTGATCTCAAAACCCCAAGACCTTGATGTTGGCTCCACCTTCTGCAACTGGATCCTCAGCTTTCTGACCCACAGACTGCGATCAGTGAGGATAGGTAACTGCACCTCCTCCACAATAACTCTCAACACTGGAGCTCCACAAGGATGTGTATTCAGCTCCCTACTGTACTCCCAGTACACCTACAACTGTGTTGCCGAATGAACGCCATCTACAAGTTTGCTGATGACAGCACCATAGTGGGATGGATATCTAACAATGATGAGTCAAAATACAGAAGGGAGATAGAGGGCTTGGTGACATGGTGCAATGAAAACAACCTCTTTCTCATCATCAGTAAAACTAAAGAACTGATCATTGACTTCAGAAAGAAAGGAGGAGAACACACCCCCATCTACATCAATGGAACTGAGGTTGAGAGGGTAAACAGCATCAGGTTCCTAGGAGTGATGATAACCAACAACCTGTCCTGGACTTCCCACATAGATGTGACAGTCGAGAAGGCACAACACCTCAGGTGGCTCAGGAAATTTGGCACATTCATAAGGTCCCTCACCAACGTCTACAGATGCACCATTGAAAGTATTCTGTACAGGTACATAACAGCCTGGTACAACTGGTCTGTCCAGGACCATAAGAAACTACAGAAAGTTGTGTGCACAGCCCACACCATCACGGAAGCCAACCTTCCATCCATGGACTCCATTTACATGGCTTACTGCCGTGGAAAGGCTGTCAACATCATCAAAGACCCATCACACCCTAGTAATGATCTCCTGCAACCTCTTCCATCAGGCAGAAGATACAGTAACCTGAACACGCAGCAGCAGGTTCAGGAACAGCTTCTTCCCTGCCATTATTAGACTGATGATTGGACTCTCCAGCCTCCAATAATGCTGATCTTGCTAATGTTGATCTCACCTCTGGCATGTCCTGTGCAATGTAACCTGGATGCCTTTATCCAAGTCTTCTTGATCTATACATCCCTGCTTACTATGATCTACCTGTACTGCTTGTAAACAGAGCTTTTCATTGTACTTCTGTACACGTGACAATCAATCAATCAAGAGAGTCTACATTACAGAGGAGGTGGTGCTGGAAATATTAAAACTCATGAAGGTAGATAAATGCCCGGGACCTGATGAAGTGTATTCAGGACTTTGTGGGAGGCTAGGTAGGAAATTGTGGGGCCCCTAGCTGGAGATATTTGTATTATCGATAGCCAGGGATGAAGTACCTGAAGATTTGAGGGTGGCTAATATTGTGCCATTATTTAAGAAAGGCTGCAGGGAAATGCCTGGGTACTACAGCACAGTGAGCCTAACGTCTGAGGAGGGTAAATTGTTAGAGGGGATTCTGAGAGACAGGATCTACATGCATTTGGAGAAGCGAGCACTCATTTGGAATTGTCAGCAATGGCTTTGTGTGTGGGAAATTGTGTCTCAATAGTTTGATTGAGTTTTTTGAAGGGGTGACCAAGTGAGTGGATGAGGGCAGTTTATGTGGTAAATGTTGTCCAAATGAACTTTAGCAAGGCCTTTGACAAGGTACCACATGGTGGGTTGTTGAGTAAGGTTAAATCTCACAGGATCCAGGGAGTACTAGCCAATCTGATACAAAATTGGCTTGACAGTGGAAGACAGAGTGTGGTGGTAGAGGGTTGATTTTCAGACTGGAGCCTGTGACCGGTGCTGTGCCACAAAGGTCGGTGCTGGGTCCACTGTTATTTGTCACTTATATTATTGATTTGGATGAGAGTTCAGGAGGTATGATTATTAAGTTTGTGGATGACACCAGGATTAGGTACGGTTGTCAGTGAAAAAGGTTATTTGGGAATGAATGAGATCTTGATCAACTGGGCCAGCAGGCTGAGGAGTGGTAGATGGAGTTTAATTTAGATAAATGCAAGGTGTTGCACTTTGGTGGGTCAAACCATGGCAGGACTTACACAGTCAATGGTAGAGCCCTGGGGAGTGTTATTGAACAAGAGATATAGAGGTATGGTTTCATAGCTCCTTGAAAGTGGAATCACAGGTAACAGGGTGGTCAAGAAGGCTTTCGGCATTCTAGCTTTCTTCAGTCAGAGCATTAAGTATAGGAGATGGGGGGGTCTTGCTGCAGCTGTACAGGATGTTGGTGTGCTCACATTTGGAATGCTGCCTGTAGTTCTGGTCGCCCTACTATAGAAAGGATATTCTTAAACTAGAAAGAGTGCAGAAATGATTTACTGGGATGCTACCTGGACTGGAAGTTTTGAGTTATAAGGAGAGATTGCCTTTTGTGTACAGAATGTGAGTCACATGCACTCTCCTAGGTTTTAATTTGCTGGGTTTGAAATATCTGCATGTTTCCAATTCAGGTCAATGGTTATGACAGACAGAGGCCACTTGGCCCCATCTATCTTCACGAGGGCTGACTAATTAATTTCACTTCCTCCTCTTTCTTTACAATCCAGATGCTGATTTGTAGACAATATTTAATATTTATAGCTGAATTACAATTATGTGCGTAGCAAACATTACTAAGCACACTATATTTGAAAATTAATTTCAATCATCCTGAAACATGCACCACATCAATTCACACCTATCTGTGGCAGAATAGACTTCCATTCTGTCAGCTTCTACAATTCTTTCAATCGGAAATGGAAATGGAAATGGACAAAGGTAAATATTTCAGCACTGGAAAGAGTTCTAGTAACTGAGATGCAGGAGAAAGCTTCAGACTGTTGCCAATGATAAGTTTGTACAATGAATGCACTGGCAGGGTTAGGAATGTGGCTGTCTGTGTTGAGACCAATCCTGTGGTCTGTTCAACCACATAGAAAACGCATGACTCATTCTATGGTGAAGTAGAGACAAGTATTTGAAGATTGCATTTCCTCTTCCACACTTTCTCAGTTTCCCTGGTGCCCTGTAGTTATCAGCAATTCCAGTTGAATACATTCGTAATGTAGAGGTTGAAGGTTATAGTTTGCAGCAAACTAGAACTCACATTAATTTATTTGAGCTGTTAAATGCCAATATGCAAATTGTGGGGTTCTTGTAAATATGGCATAGTTTAGAAAGGGCAAGCACTTCACTTTGGAATTGAATTAAAAACATTTGTTTAAAAAAAACTGCCTTTAGGCAGTCTCTGAGAAAGCTGTTCACTTTTTGCACAGCAGTCTGTTGCATGTAAATTGTGAAAGTAGGAATGATTGCTCTCCTGTACACTGAACCAATACTGGTTGACTTTTCTCTTTGTATTTTCCTTTGAGGGTTAACCCTATGCTGACAATCTGAAAAATCATAGTGCACCCAGCCCCTTTAAAATGTTAGTAATGTTGAAATGCTCCTAGTTATTGAGAACTCTGGATGCAGAGGTCAGTGATATAAGATTAAAATATTATAGATTTAGAACAGAGAGCATGATGCATTTTTTTTATACAGAGCTTGTAGATTATCCTGTAATTGAAGACTCCATATTAGAAAGAGGTGATACAGTAGTTACAAATAAAGAGAAAAAAGATATGACAAAATGAAATTTGAAGATTTGGCTACTGCTCATGCAGACAATAAATGCTAACACTTAAAAGTTTGGACCAAGGGAATGGTTACTGGGCAATAATTTTTATGAAATGAGTAAAAAAAACTTTTCTTTTTGCTCCAGGTCTTGTACTACCTGAAGGTCAAAGTGCAGCAATCGATCAGTCAATGTTGGATGCTTCAAATCTTCTGGCTAGTGTCCCAAAACCTCAGCAGCCTGCCTATGATGTGATATTTGAGGTGACCGCACAACCAGTCCATGGGTTTCTCTCATTAGCTGATGTGGGCAAGGTGAAGCACTTTACACAGTCTGATTTGCTAGACTCTGCTCTAAAGTATACACACACCAAACTAGGGCCTTTAACAGATAGCTTCACATTTCAAGTGTGGTTGAGTCCAAGGAGAAAGTCACTTTCGCATCCTGTGGATGATGGATCTCTCACTGTCCTTTCTGAGCTCTTCAATATAACTGTAGTACCAGTGAAGGATCACTCCCCACAGATTATGACTACAGGAATGACCCTGCATGTCCTGCAAGGCTCCAGCTTTGTGCTGACTCCAGATCACATGAACACAGTTGACTTTGATAATTCACCAGAAGAAATTCTGTACAGTATTGTCACAGGGCCAAACAATGGCTTCTTTGTGAATCAGGTTAACGACACTACGGCCATCAAACAGTTCACACAGGCGGATATCAATGCTGGCAGAGTGGTATTCAAAGCAGATGGGCAGCCGGCTTCTAGCATATTCCAGTTCAGTGTCTCCGATGGGAAACATTCAGCAGTTATTGGGTCTGTCACTGTTGAAGTTACACCAGCGACTATTCATATAATCCATAACAAAGATATTGTTTTACTGCAGGGCAATGTGTCTGTGCTGATAACCAGAGAGGAACTCTTAATAGACACCCAACTAAATGATATTGTACTCTATAAAATAACCCAACAGCCAAGGTATGGAAAAATAATTATTAACCAGTCTGTTGTGACTGAGTTCTCCCAGAAACATATTGATAATGGAGATCTAAAATACCACATGAGAGATTTCTCTGTTTATCAAGACAGCTTCCATTTCTCTGCAATGACCCGTGAGGGCAATCTATCAGGTATTGTGAATGTTACAGTGCAGCCTCTTGTAAGAGTGGCACGGGATTTGTACTGGCCCAGAGGAACCACTATTCTGATTGACACAGATGTTTTGGATGCTAGTGAACTGGCCAACAAAACCCACAGCATTCCTTCTTTCAACATTATTCAACAACCCAAAACTGGAAAACTTGTCAAACTGCATAGGCAGAATGGAAGTCAAAGTGATCTGAGGAATCAATTTACACAGTCTGACCTAGAAGATGGTCATGTGGTGATGGAAGTTTGGGATTATGGTGAGGCTAGCCCTTACCCTGAAATTGATAGCTTCCAATTTCTTCTGAAAGCAGATGGAGTACCACCTGGCATAGCCACTTTTGAATTTAGGACTGTCCCATATATACCTACTCACCATTACAATGCCACAGTGCTTAAAGTTTCCTCCTTGAGTGGGACCAAGTTACCAGATTTCAGCAGCAGCCCCACAAGTCAGAAAGGTGATAAAATGGATAAATATTCATCGACTGTAACCTGGGATCCCTATGGAGTTGCCAGAAGAGGCAATATACCAACATCAGACAATGTAATAACAGAATCCAGACCAACAGCAAGTAATGAGAAGGTTCTCACATCAGCAGGGAATAATCTTACAGTGATTATCATTGCTGTCATTCTGATCATTTTGCTGTTTCTGATTGCTGTTATAATCACAATCTATCTGACAAAACGCAACAAAACGGGCAAGCATAATGTGCAGATGCCTCCAACAAAACCGAAAAATGGTGCTGTGGAGAAGGAGACCTTTAGGAAGACCGATCATGTTCAATCTGTTCCTTTAGTGAATGTCAGGCCACTAAATGGCGTAGAAACACAATCCAATAGTGGGCATGTTAATCCTGATGCCAAACAGTTCTGCAGGACAAGCAATCCTACCCTGAAAACTAATCAATATTGGGTGTGATCTTTCCAATTGCTCACCCACTCATCCCAATCTAGGAGGGTGCTTCAAGTGAGTTCATGAAAAGATGTAATCAGACCATTATCAGCACCTTATGTACTGGAGACAATAACATTCCACTGTCTCTCTGTTCTTGCTTCACTACAACAAAAATCACAAACCCCTTGGGTTGGAAAACAATCCCCCACAGGATGGAACCCTGCCTTAGCTCTCTGACCATGAGGAGGGTGGCCAGTGCCTTACTGGCTCCCAGAGATGACTCATTCCACATCTCCTATAATATTAAAAAAGATTGGTTTAAAAAAAAGTTCATTAGGATAAAATTTATTCTGTCTTCACCTGTCCTTAGATGCAGCCATGTTGTGGTACTATCATTACTGACTCTTGTTGGTAGAGAAAGTCACAAGAATTTGGAATTACTGTGGTGAAGATGTGAACTGGGGTTGTGTTTGTACCAGCCTGCAATATTATTGCAGCTTTTCTTAACAGGCTGAAGGTTATGTAATGGGATATTGCTGTAGTTCTACACTGTAATTAGAAACACGTACATTTTCTCACAGCCTCACAGTCCCTACAGAATGTCTGTGCAATTAACACCATCTTTTTCACTCAAAACTATCAAAGCCTGAAGAGATTCTCAGTCCTATCAGTTCTGAATACTTTGCAGTGTTAATCAGGAGTTGGCACTTTTGGAGTAGATTTTTAATTGAACTGATGATTATTTAATTCTTGCGTCTCGTAAAGCACTTAACACACTTCACCCACCCTTCTTTCAATTGGCTTCCTGAGTTAGACTGCCATTCAAACGAAACTAATGACTACTTTTACTGACCTCTGTGCCAGATTACATTGTATATGGTCTCTTTTCTTTAAACACTGTCCCTTTCCTTTCCGACACTATCTTTTCTCAAAAAGAACAACCATGTCCTTGAAAACCAATGCTACCAGTTCCAACCCTCCTTTCCTCTTCAAAGTCTTTGAATCTCTTATTATCTGCTTGAAATTCTCCAACTAACCCAGACTGTGCACCTAACAATACTCTGAGCCCACATTCAATACAGCTTTCACCATTCTAAATATGTTAAAATTAACCTGCATTAAAAAGGATGCTGCCAATAATTCTAATTCTTTGTAACAAGAGTCTAGTAAACAGCCACAGACATCAATCAGAAAACCAAATAAAATGAACATAACTCCGTAAGAAGGGATTCCTGATCTTCCAAGACATAAAATTAAGTAGGTGGGTCTCATCATTCAGAATTCCCACTTTGGGTGAAAATTAAATCCCATGTTCCAATGAATCCAGTGAGCTAAGCATCCTGGAAGTTCATTAACTCTTCTGGAAGCAGACTGGGACCAACAAAGGAATTTTTATGTAAATTCACACCATTAATGAACACGCAAGCCCAAGATTGTATAAAATTGGCAAACACAATGTAAGTTTCTCTTGCTGGATATAATAAAGAAATTGTTCTTATAGCAGCGTGGAGCTTTTGTTCATTTACACTGACCTAACTGAACCAAGAAGAAATTAAGTTCGTTCCACTGTCAAACAGTTTTGGAACCTCTTTGGTTTGGGATGGTGCCTACTCTAGATTGCTATTATAGTGAAAAATATATTGTGGAGAAAGGAAATGACAGGATGAAGTTGTGATGCCTGTTTTAGTTGAAAAGATGTCTACTCACATGCCAAATGGTTACCTGGATGAGGTATTGGAGGATAGGCACTCAGTGAAATTTCAGAACAGGACAGATTAAAATGGGGAAAAAAATTCAAACAATCCTACAATCTTTGAGAAGGTTTCTATGGGATAAACTGAATCAATTTGTAACAATAATCAGTCTGGGCAGTATAGCTGCAATAACTTTGTATTATTGTGATAATTGACCTTAGAGTGAACACACTGAATTTAGTCTATTCTAGAAGAATGCAACCTGTCATTAAAGGGATACAGTCCCTAAATTAGTATGAATGTCACAGAAAATGGGAGATGTTTTAAGTCATTTAAATGACTTTCAAAAAAAAGTGTGGAAAACCCTGGACAACACTAAATCTTTTAATATCTGTGCAGGTCACAGGGTAAATATTATCATGATGTATTAACTATCAACAGGACACCTGGAGTAGATGATATACCCTCTAGAATCCTCAGAGAAAGTTGGTGAAAGGTGAGATTCTGATCAATATTCCATAAATGCAGGATCTCTCTCAGGTCTATAGCTTGATTCTTGTTTAAATAGAATTGAGATAGAACAATGAAACCATGGAGTATAACAGTAACATAACGCTACAGTGTGATCTGAAGCAATCATTAGTTGGAAGAATTTAGCATTGTTTTTAAAGTAACAAATGGCAGGACAAGGTGTTGCAGTGATCCACCATCATTTCCCTCCTCACAGTCCTGGTTTTATATTTAGTGCGGCTGAAACAGAAGTCTCTTTGGTCGTGTGAAATGAGTTTGGGTGTAACATGTGCATGCTTTCTCTCTTACCCACACTTCAACATATAACCAGCTGTGTAAATGCACAAAGAAAGAAACATGACCACATAAAATACAGCAAACACAACTAAGTACACAAGCACCTGTATACCTCGATCAACTATTCAGGTGTTAACACATACAATGCAAGTTAACATTGAAACAGTATCCACCTAGTTATAGAAAGAGCACATGTTGGAATACTGGGCAGTTATTGGAGGCAAAATCATTTCAGTTACATCTGGACTTGCATGGATTTCAGATCTGGGCTATGGCAAGAAAGGAACTTCCTAATTCAGTGTATTGTCAACTATCAAACCCCATTGCAACAACAGGCAGTAACCCTTCCTCCCTATTGTAGCATGCACACTTTGATTCACCATAATGACTGAAGGCTTGAGGCAGTACTAGACTCGTTGAAAGTAAAGTTAACCATTAATTGTTCTGCACTGCTAATCCAACAACAGCTGTAGGTGAGTGTGAGAGAGTTACAGATATGAACTTCTTGTGAGACTGTCATTTCAGCTGTGGGTTACCACGTTTAAAAAATCAGCCATAAAAAGGTATGGTACAATAATAGTACTGTTAATGTTAACTGTCCTCTGAAATGGCCTAAGAGTAAACTACTCTTATCAAGAAGAGGGCTCTCTACCAGCTGCTCAAGCAGTTCAGGATGGGCAATAATAAATTAATCCAAAAAAAGATCGATATCAAATTTACACTTCAGTAAATCTCAAACAGCCACTTTAATTTGATAAGAGTGGGTGTGTGTATGTCAGATAGGCTCAGCAGTTCAAGGGGGCAGCTCACCACCACCTTCTCAGGGCAAAATAAAAACCGAAAGAACTGCAGATGCTGTAAATCAGGAGCAAAAACAGAAGTTGCTGGAAAAGCTCAGCAGGTCTGGCAGTATCTGTAAAGAAAAAATCAGAGTTAACGTTTCGGGTCCGGTGACCCTTCCTCAGAGCCCTTCTCAGGGCAACCATTTTCCCAAGTTCTCTGTCTGAAGGTAGGTCTGACCTATGGCATCGTGACCTCCCCTGTACATAGAACAAAATCGAAGCCAGTACTATTTGCTTCAATCTGAGTCCCATCAGGAATCCAGCCAACTGGCCTACATAGGTAGACAGAGTCTCTGTGGCAACAAACACTTTGACATTCATGTTGTAGCTTGGAGCTATCAATATTGATGGTAGAGAGTCCAATTTCATTTCATCACTTGGCTAACCAGGAATCTCTTCCACTACTGCCACCTGCCACTACTGTGTGTTGGAAGCATCTGCAATTTGATGCTCATCGTGATTGCTCACAGTTCAAACATGCCTTCCATCACTGTAAGACCTGGAATGGGACTTGAACCTGGAGCTTCTGGCTCAGAGGCAAAGTCACTGCACAGAAGACCACCCCACAGAGCAATTCAGGATGGGCGCTGAATTTCTGGCTTAGCCAGTGACACCCTCAGATTGAAAAGAACAGTACAGTATATAGATGAAGGTGTTGGATTCACAGTCAATTGGGCAGCAAAACGGCAAGGCTAACTGATAAGTCCTGGAGGAGTTCACTGCCTATACTCTCTTTGACCACCAGATGGGGAGTGTGATGCAGACGGGGGCAATGAGATTCACTGCCAAGTCAAACAGAGATTGGACATACAGCTGAAGCATTCTAATTAACATGATGACTTGTTTATTATCTTACACAATGACAGGAATTGCTGGAGGAGAATCAACAATCAACGAGTACACAGGAAACAGGCGTAATGACATCACTCACAGCCAATGACAAGGCCTGGTATAGATCCAATCAGAAACTAAGAAGCTGTCAGTGCCGGGAGTGCAGTTAGGCAGCATCTGCAGTAATCTTATACGTTAAAAAAATGAAATGATTTCACTGGGGAGGGGAATGCTTTCATTATATCATCCAATAGTAAAACACAACTTCACCATGATTATGATTAGGGCAAGACTGGGCAAAATCATGTCTTGATGTTGTAGTGAATAACACGGATTGGTCCCTAGGAACCAAGGTAACAGGAATAGAGATAACAAGGTGTAGAGCTGGATGAACACAGCAGGCCAAGCAGCATCAGACAGGAACATGTCTTCATAAACAGCCCCTTAGGACTGACACTGAATTAGAGTCAAAACAACTGCCTGCCCCATCACATACCCAAAAATGTGCACTTCAAATAACACAGTTTTTATCCAAATTGTCACAGTATAGCAATAAATGTGGCTGCTTATCTCATAAATACCCCATGCCTCATACACCTCACAGATGTACCCATGCCCCCTCACTGTAACACTCTGATATTCCCACACTCCTCACTTTAACACTCCAATATACCCATACCCCTCACTTTAACTCTCTAATATACCCACACCATTCATTGTCACAATCCGATTTACCCAACACCCCTCACTGTAACACTGACATATCCCACATGTCTCACTGTAAATTCTGATATACCCCACAGCTCTCACTGTAACACTCATATATCCCACACCCCTCACTGTAGCTCTCTGATTTACCTCACATTCCTTACTGTGACACCGATATACCCCACATCCCTCATTGTAACAATTTGAAATATCCCACAGTCCTCACTGTAACTTTCTGATATATCCCTGTTCCTTACTGTGACACCACATCCCTCATTGCAACACTCTGATATCCTCCAATCTTCTCACTGTAATGCTCTGATCCATCTCATACACCTCACTATAACACATGGGTATATCTCATACTCCTCACTATAACCCTCTGATATACCCTACACCATTTCTCCAACTCAACCTGGTGAAGGTAGGAAACAGGACTACTAGCATGCGAAATAGCATAAGCAGCATGTGATAAACAGGGCTAAGCGATCCCACAGCAAATGGATCAGATCTAAGCTCTGCAGTCCTGCCACACCCAGTCTTGAATCGTGGTAGACAATTAAAAAACTCAGTGGAGAAGGAGGCTCCACAAATATCCCCACCTTCAATATGGAAAAGCCCAGCACATCAGTGCAATAGATAAGGCTGAAGCATTTGCAACAATCTTTAGCCAGAAGTGCCGAGTGGATGATCCATCTCAGCCTCCTCCAGTGGTCCCCAGCATTACAGATACCAGTCTACAGTCAATTCAGTTCATTTTGCATGGTATTAAGAAATGGTTGGAGACACTGGATGCTGCAGAGGATACGGGTCCTGACAACATTCCAGCAATAGTACTTTAGACCTGCACTCTAGAACTTGCCGCTCCCCTAGCCAAGCTGTTCCAGTACAGTTACAACACTGGTATCTACCCGACAATGTGGAAAATTGCCCAAGTATGTTCTGTACACAAAAAGCAGGACAAATCCAACCCAGCCAGTTACTGCCCCCATCAGTGTCCTCTCGATCATCAGTAAAGTGATGGACGCGCCATCAAGCAGCACCTGCTCAGCAATAACCTGCTCAGTGACGCCCAGTTTGGGTTCCGCCAGGGCCACTCAGCTCCTGACCTCATTACAGCCTTGGTTCAAACATGGACAAAAGAGCTGAATTCCAGAGGTGAGCCGAAAGTGACAGTCCGCAACATCCTGGCTGCTTTTGACCAAGTGTGGCATCAAGGAGCTCTAGCAAAACTGGAATCAATGGGTATCAGGGGGCAAATGCTCCGGCGGTTGGAATCATACCTGGCACATAGGAAGATGGTCGAGGTTGTTGGAGGTCAGTCATTTCAGCTCAAGGACATCTCTGCAGGAGCTCCTCAGGGCAGTGTCCTAGGCCCAACCATTTACAGCTGCTTCATCAACGACCTTCCCTCCATCATAAGGTCAGAAGTGGGGATACTCACTGATGATTACACAATGTTCAGCACCATTCACAAATCCTCAGAAATTGAAGCAGTCCATGTTCAAATACAGCAAGATGTGGTCGATATCAGGGCTTGGACTAAAATGTGGCAAGTAACATTCACGTCACACAAATGCCTGGCATTGCCCATCACCAATAAGAGATAATCTAACCACCACCCCTTGACATTCAATGGTGTTACCATCACTGATTCCCCACTATCAACATTCTGAGGGTTACCATTGACCAGAAACTCAACTGGACATGCCTTGTAGAGTGGTTACAAGAGCTAGTCAGAGGCTAGGAAAACTACAGTGAGTAACTCACCTCCTGACACCCTGCCCACCATCCACTAGGCAAAAGTCAGGAATGAGATGGAATACTCCCCATTTGCTTAGATTAGGGCTGCTCCAAAAACATACAAGAATTTTGACACCATCCAGGATAAGGCAGTTTGCTTGATGGGCACCATATCCACCACCTTCAATACTCACTCAGTGCACCACTGATGTTCAGCAGCAGCAATATGTACTGTTCACAAGATGCACTACAGAAATTCACCAAAGATCCTGAGGCTGCGCCTTCCAATCACTTCTGTCTAGAAGAAAAGGCATACCACTATTTGCAAGTTCCCCTCCAAGCCACTCACCATCCTGTCTTGGAAATATATCACCCTTCCTTCACGATGGCTGGGTCAAGATCCTGGAATTCCCTCCCTAAAAGCATTACGGATCAATGTACAGCATGTGGATTGCAGCCGTTCAAGAATGCAGCTCACCCCCACCTTTTCAAAGGTAATTATGGACAGGCAATGAATGCTGGCCAGCCAGCAATGCCCACGTCCCACAGGTAAATAAAAAAACTCTGAGATACCCATAGCCCTCAGTGTAATACTCTCCTATGCCCATCACTGTACAATCTGAGATAACCCACACCCCTGATTATACACACAGATGTACCCCACACCCCTCACTGTAACAATCTGATATGTCCTCTACTCCTTTGCCACCAAGGGGTAGCAGGTGTTACTGAGGACTATTCCTCCTCTGTGCTGTTTAGGGCTTGTTTTCAGAGACACTGAAATTTTGTAATTTTCACCGCATCTCTTTTGGCTCCTGAATGCAGAGATTCCTCAGACTGAAGATTGTTGATTTTAAGCCAGCGCACCCCCTTGGCTTCAACTGATGTTCATTTTTAAGCATTCTAAAACACAATGTTTAAAGCAACGTCAGCCTGTCTCTTTTCTGTTATTTTGTTTCCCTGTTCTGAACAATTCAGTTTTTATGATTTGGCTGGGAGGGACACACACACACACACACACACACAAACATTCCAGCAAAGGATCCTGGTTGAATTATTCCTCATTGGCCCTTCTAAACTCAATTTACTTGAAGAAGTTGCTTCACTTTCAAAATGGGGGCAGGAAATAATGAAAATTAATACAAAAACGGCATAATAAATTGGAAAAGGAGGAGCATGAGCATAAAAGTAAGAAGATAGGCAGAATAGGAGTTTTAGAGAATATAGATGAGGGATATTAGGCTGCATACCTCTCAAAGAAAAAATGGACCATCATGATAGACTGAAAGGCCTAATTCTATAAATGTAAAGTTCTAATTATAGAATAGATTGATATTTTCACCCCTGGGGTTAAACTACATGAACAACATAGCTTGTATTCCCAGGAGTTTGAAAGGTTAAGAGGTGATTTGATTAAAGTTTTAATGATATTAAAGGGTGCAGAGAAAGAAAAGATTGAGGAAGATATTTTCTCCAGCTGAGGAGTATAGTATGCACCGGAAAATTTAAAAATGAGGGATAGGTTTTCCAGGAGTGACATTAAGAAATGATTCTATGCACATGGGTTGCAGAGATTTTAGTCCCTTGTCTGCAAATGATGACTAATGCCAAGTCGATGGTTAATGTTAAAATTAGGATTCACAACGTTTTGTTACCAAAGATATTAAGGATATGGGATGAAGATAGATATATGGACTAGGTTGCATATCAGCCTCATCTTATTAAATGATGGAACTGACTTGAGACCTGAAATTGCCTCCTCCTGCTCCTAAGGTGAGTTTGTTGAGGGTAAAATTGTCATACTCCTCTTTACCAGAAAGTGAATCAATTTGGATATTAGATGAAGATTGTTTAGGGCTGGACGATGATTGAAAAACAGGGCATTGCTCTGCTTATACATGGCAAATAAACATTTGGGCAAGAAACTGGGCCTCAAAAATTCCAAAACTCAGCATGAGACCTTTGGGAGAAGGGGGAAAGGTCAACACAATAAATTGATAGCAATCTGAGAAACACAACATGAAGCCAATCGTCATTCACTCAAATACAGCAACTCCCACAAGGAAAACCATATCCAAATGTCTAGCTTCTTTTCTAGTTAAATAATATCATCATTGATTTAGAAGAACTATTTTTCCAAAAGAAGAACCTCATATTCTTTCCCTGACTGCAGCTGCTTCATACCAGACATTTCAACATTAAATACATGGGAGACTGGACTCCAGTCATGATTTTGGAAACATTTCCCTCTAAGAATAGAAAAAAGCACAGAAAGTGAAGAAACTTTAGCATCTGAAAACACCCATCTTATAACCCTGTATATATTCTCCTCACCCATTTAATCCCCTCCCACAGCCCAAGTATACTCATCCCAACACTGACTCTACCCCTGATTTTAAGCATCCAATTGAAATTTCTAGGTAAGTAGATCCAGATCTCTTGACATAATTAGGGATAACTCTGGAACAATGTACTTTACACCCGACTGCTTGCTTATTATCTCTCACATGTTGCTTGCTGTAACTATGCAGCGGTGTCCCTCAGAGCATTTCATAATTTAAAAAAAAAGTTTGTTGACAGGATGTGGGGTGCTGCTGGCCTGGCCAGCGTTTATTGCCCATATCCCTATTTACTCAGGAGGAGTTAAGAGTCAATCACATTGCTGTGGCTCTGGAGACACACGTAGGCCAGAGCAGGTAAGGACATGGGTGAACCAGATGGGTCCTGAACAATTAACAATGGCCACCATTTGACTGGCCCTTTTGAAAAAACTTTCCAGGTATTATTGAATTCAAACTTCAGCATCTGCCACAGTGGGGTTCAAACCCATGCCCCCAGAACACTGACCCGGGGGTCTGGATTACTAAACCACTACACCACCACATCCCATCTATCTAATGAACCTCAACAATTAATGCAATAAAATATACCAGTTTATTCTGAGGTGGGGGATTGGCTGGGTGAGGAGTGCAGAATGATTCTGGGAATAGACAAAGGTGAAATGTAAGAAGTGGATTTTAGGATCTGTTTGGATGACATCGAGAGGGTAAAGAGGTTTTTTTAAGGAGGGACCTGAAGAGTAGGCACCACAAACAGTGTAAAGACATAAGTGACAGGAGATCTGCAAGTGAGGGGAGAGCGAAAGCAGAATAAAGAACTGAACAAGGGTGCTAAGGACATGTGAAGTGAAGCCATGGAGGGAGTTACAGATGTGAAGTAACATTCCAGTTCATAGGCTGAGAGATGGTATGATGCACCATGTGACCCACATCCAGTGCTACTGTATCACATGACCATGTGTATTGTCTATATGCTCCACTGACACTTAGAGGTTTATAAACTTGTAACAAAAACAAATTGCTGCAGAAATTCAGCAGGTCTGACAGCATGTGTGGAGAGACAGCAGAATCAATGTTTTGAGTTCAGTGACCCGTCTTCAGAACTTTATAAACTTATATATTGTACATGTTGCTGCACGTTGTCAGGAGGAGAGACATGGATGTTTGTGATATTGTTTTGAATTTGAGGGGAAGCTGCTGAGTTGGACCAGATCCCAGCACGGCTTCGGGAATATCAATTCTCAGGACTCTCCTGTTTTCAGTAGGCAGTTTCCTGCACACTAACCCCACCCCCAGCCCTCTCCTTCACTTCAGCATGGAATCACCTTAAAAACATCCGGGTTAGCTGCACTTCTGCCAGGATCACAGGAATTCGCAAAGCTTGCCTAATGCCAGAATATCTGGCTCATTTCAAACGGGTCACATCCCAAGGGGTTGTGGAATTTGGAATCTGGAATGTTCCAGCTGAGCATTCTGAGATTCCTATTTGAATCTATTTTTCTGCCAAATCAATGCTGCTTGGATTATTAGGCAGAGTTCAACAGGAGCCAGGATTACAAAACTATGCTGTAAATAAACTTCAAACCTTGACTGGCAACAGGAAATGCAAACAAACTTCTTTGTGTCATCACATCCAGTACATCAAGATATTTACATCATTGTGAAAGTCTTAAGCTTTGGAAGTTCCAACAAGATGATCACAATGTCAGCTGTGACTCAGGAGTCAAGCAGCCTTAAGTTAAAAGTTCATGGTGTCAAGTCCCCTTCTAGAGGGTCAATACAGAGGGAGTGCTACACTGTCATTAGGTCAATGCAGAGGAAGTGGTACACTGTCAGGGGGTCAATACAGAGGGAGTGCTACACTGTCGGAGGGTCAATACAGAGGGAGCGCCGCACTGTCGGAGGGTCAGTACTAAAGGAGTGCAGCACTGTCGGAGGGTCAGTGCTGAAGGAGTGCCGCACTGTTGGAGGGTCAGTGCTGAGGGAGTGCTGCACTGTCAGTAATGAGGGATTGCCTCACTGTCGGAGGGTCAGTGCTGAGGGAGCACCGCATCGTTGCAGGGTCAGTACTGAGGTAGCGTCGCATTGTTGAAGGTCACAGCGTTCGTACTAAGGAATGCACTATCAGAGGATCAGTCCTGAGGGAATGCTACACAGTTGGAGGTTTTTGTTCTGAAGGAAATGTTGCACCATTGGAGGGTATGTATTGAGAAGAACCGTATTGTTGGAGTATCTGTACTGAGGTAAAGCTGCACTGTTAGAGCATCAATATTGAAAAAGTGCCACACTGTTGGACATCAGTCCTGAGCAGCAGTTTAAGAAGGCAGCTCATTCTCACCTTCTCAAGGACAACTAGGGATGGGCAAGAAATGCTGGGCCCAGCCAGTGATGCCCACATCCCATGAATGAATAAAAAATAACACTAGACTGTTTGGAAGTCAGTGCTGAAGGTTGGCTGCAATGTCAGAGTGCCAGCTACATGTCTCCGATGCTCACTAAAGACCCCAAAGAAATATTCAAAGATTGGTAAATTTTTTAAACACAGAAC
Source organism: Rhincodon typus (assembly GCF_021869965.1). NCBI lineage: Eukaryota > Metazoa > Chordata > Chondrichthyes > Orectolobiformes > Rhincodontidae > Rhincodon > Rhincodon typus. The sequence goes on along the minus strand of NC_063367.1, from coordinate 22,371,752 downwards.
CAAACAGTGCTAAAACTGATCATCTAGTCATTTATTTAATTCTTGAATATTACTGTTGACTCTGAATCCACCACTCTATCAGCATTGCAATTCAAATCCTAACCACTCATCGCTTAAAGTAGGTATTGTTCTTTTGCCAACTACCTGAAATTTGGTGCTGATTGACCTTTGAGGCATTGGAAACAGTTTATCTTTATTTTCTCTTTCCAAACCCTTCATAAATTCTAAATGCCTCAATCAAACTTCCTCTTCACCCTCTTTATTCTAAGAAAAACATTAGAACAGTGACTACATTTAAAAAGACAACATACACACAACCTGCACACACTCAATGACACACCCCACTGCACACACAAACATACAGACACACCTCACTGTTCACTCGCAACTACACTGCACATTGTCATAGACACACCTCACTGTCTCACACACACTCATTCATATGCACTACACAACTACACATTCACAAACACAGCTCTCCGCACATACTCACAAACAAACCTCACGGTACACTCACAAACACACCCAACTGCTCACACTCACAGACACGGCTCACAATACTTGGTTAAAATCATTGGATCGAAGGAATGCCTTGAGGAAAGAGAATTAGAGAGGAAATTCCAGAGGATAGTGGCCAAGCAGCTGAAAACCTGATCAGGAATGGTGAAGCAATGGTTACAATGATAGGGGGGGGCAATATCATTGATGACTTCGAAAACTGAGGATCAGAATCTTAAAAACTGAGGCAGTGCTTTACTGAAAGCTAATGCAGCTCAGCAAATACAGGAGGTGAGAGGAGTTAACAGGGTTTTGTGAGAGTTAAGAACAGTAGAGTTTTGGATGACCTCAAGTTAATGGAGGGTAGAATGGGAGAGTAGCCTGCAGTGCATGGAATCCATCATGTCTGGAGGTGTCAATGTACGAATGAGAGTTTCAGCAGTAAGTGAGCTGAGACAGGGGGAGAGTCAGGTGAACTTGTGGCAATGGTAAAAGACAATCTTAGTCAATAA
>NC_063367.1:22353881-22370342 GCF_021869965.1 Rhincodon typus | reverse complement strand
TGATGCTGCTTGGCCTGCTGTGTTCATCCAGCCCTGCACCTTGTTGTCTCAGCCATTGGGGAATGTCTCCCGAGCTCACATCTCATTGTCAGGTATTCTGTAGGGAGGTATGGAAGGCCAAGTTGTGACTCAGTGGTCAGCTCCCGGCTCCCAAAACAGAGGTCTTTTGGTATATAACTATCACTCTTCTGATGAATTAGACTGAGACAGTGCAGATGGAATTGTCCAAACACTGAGTATATCATGTTGAGACTAACCTTACTTCAACTTGTTACTGACAGCTGGGCTCCTCGAGTCTGGGAGATTCCTGCTGTGCCTGGTTTAGGACAATATGCTCACTCTCTGCACTGAAATAATAAACTCTTCGTCCCTTTCTGGATTTAAGCTACAGTGAAGAATTCACTCTGCATTTACCATACTACATCTCCTGAAGGGTCCTGTTATATGCAGCTGAACTCACTGAGGTCCATTGTTTCCCGTCCTTAGGATTGTCCTCATTTTGGGCACAATTGGAGAATTGGGTTTACAGGGTAACAGGAGGAACTGGAACTGGCAGTAAAAGAGTCTGGAGGCCATGAAAGTTGATTTTATTATTAAATTTGTGATACAAACTGAACCTACAATAGAAGGACACTTCTGTTTGGCCCTAATTCCTCTTTTGTCAGTCGATTGTGTAATTGCTGTTTGCTCTTAGCTTAATTGCAGATTTCTGGCATCTATGGTTTCTGTTTTTTAAGAATCTGAATATCTAGTCATTTCTTGGTCTGGTGAAAAGAGATTTATTTCAGGGGATTGTATTGATTCTTTGGGGGATCCAGTTCGATTAAAATCCTCTTTAGCTTTGCTAATCTTGGAGGAACACAACTCTACTTCCCAGCCCACTGGTCAATTTTGCTTACTTGAAAGGAAAAAGGAGCTTTTGAATTGCACTCATCAGAATTAGGATACAAGAAACAGCCTTGAAAAGGATATTGGGTCCTAGTCCTGATGAGTGCAAGATGAAACACTTCAACTTCTCATTTGCTTTTAGCAATGTTTAAGTTCTCTACTTCCAAGCTATTAATTACATACCTGATTGATAAATCCTTGATAACCTTACCTAACAAAAAATCTATCCATTTCATTCAAAACCCCAGTTTCCAGAGCTCTGTAGGGAGAGAATTCCTGAATCCGTGACCCTTTGTGTGGAGATGTTTTTCCTTATTTCACTGTGAAATGGCCTGGCTCTAATCTTAAGATTTTATCTTGTTCTGAATTACCCCAAAAGAGGAAATATTTTTGTTATGTCTGTTGTTTGAATATCATTATCGTTTTAACTATCTTGATTAGAGATCTCCCCTTTCCCAACTTCTAAACTTAAGGGAGTATGAGTCAATCCTTCTACAAACTTTCCTCAACTTCCTTTTCCTCATGGGAGAGGCAATAGGCTAGTGACTTAATTGCTAGACTATTAATCCAGAGATCCAGATAATGTTCTGGGGACCTTGGTTTGAATCCCACCATGACAGATGTTGGAATATTAATCCAATTAAAAAATCTGGTCCAATGATGCTCATTAAAACCACCATCAGGAAAACAAACACAGTGGCTCATTAATGCCTTTTAGGGAAGGAAATTGCCATCCCTACCTGGTCTGGCCTACATATGACTCCAGACCCACAGCAATGTGGTTGATTCTTAACTACCCTCTGAAAAGACCTAGCAGACTTGTATAAACTACTAGAAAGGAATGAAAGCAGCTTGGCATTGGCAAAGGCATCGGAAATGACAACAGCAAATCCTGCCCTGTCACTACTGCCATTCATTCAATGTCACTCAGTCAAAATCTTGGAACTCCCTCCCTATTGGCATCGTGGGCCTACCTGGAGCAAACACACTGCAGCAGTTCAAGAAAGCAGCTCACCACCGTCTTCTCAAGGGTAACTAAGGATAGGCAATAAATCCTGGCCCAACAAGTAATACCTCTGTCCCACGAGCGGAAAAAAAAAAATTCAACCCTCTCAGACTTAGTATTATTTTGATGAATTTTACTGCCAGGAATTCACTCACTTCTTCAGACTCCATTCTGAAGAAAGCAGACAGTGAGTCAGAACATGACAGACTGCAATATCCTCACACTCTGACCTGCTAGCCAAAGCCCTATAAACATAGGCAGCTATAACACAAACACATTTTCTGGAGCATTGATTCCACAATAAACGGGTCAAGAGTGTTCTGCTATTGATTGTGCCCATCAACTAGCAAAATGCTGTTTCCTGGAATGGGCGCTTTTACCATCGTCCCTCTGTTTCCTACAGCTTCCTATTACAGGAACAGTGGAAAATATGTAGCAAGAAAATTCCATCCAGTTTTCTTGATGCATATCATTGTAGGGTGGCCGAATATGATGCTGCCCTTCTTAAGAACAAGTTTTAAACTTGTATCATATTCATGCTTTGAAAGAAGAGCAAAAAGCTGCTGTAAATGAGTAAACTGCATTTGCTCTTTGCAGTTATTTTGTGTTTCCAAAAGCACTGGCCCCATTTCTGCAGTAGACAACAGTGAAAGCATGTCAACACTCTCAGTAATGTATCCCAGCTGGGATCATTCTTACATCGGAAACCTGTGGACAATTAAAGTTCCTGGGTATGTAAGAAATTAAATGGAACATCACCACCCATGTGGGGGAGGAATGTTGTATTACAGTTTCAGATTCACAACAGCAGCTGCACAGAATTCAGACAGGAGGCAGCCTGTATGCTCGAACCTGGTTTGATAACATGGCAGAACTGAAGAGGGCATTTCATGGTATTAAGGATATTTGTTCCTCCCTAACCTGATGTGGGTGTGCCTGAATGTACACAACTGATATCTGGGTCTAGGCCCGAAACGTCAGCCTCTCTGCTCCTATGATGCTGCTTGGCCTGCTGTGTTCATCCAGCCCTGCACCTTGTTGTCTCGGATTCTCCAGCATCTGCAGTTCCTACTATCTCTGATATCTGGTTTGACTGCTTTATGCTTGTTTTAGTTCATTCTGGATTTGGAGTTACTCAAAACTGATTTAATGTCAAGTTTTAAAAACAGCTTGATGTCAGTTTCAAAAGATGGCCAGTGTGCTGTGAAATTTTGAGCCCATCTTTGAAGTCTTTGCCTCTGTCATTCAGTGGATAGCACCCTTGCCCCTGAAACAGGGAAGTTGTGGGTTCAAGACCCATTACAGACACTTTATAGGGCTTACATTTCAGTGCAGCATTGAGGAAGCACTACAGTGAAATATCAGAAGTGTTACCTTTCAGATGAGATGTTAATTTGAGGCTGTATTTGCCCTCTTTGGTGAATGAAAATGATCCAAAGCAGAATTCCAAGAAGAGCAACGGTCGTACTCCTCATGTCCTGGTCAATATCAATTCCTAATTCAACATCACAAAGTTGATCAGCTGTTCACATTGCTGACTGTGGAATCTTGCTGTGCACCCTAAGTTTCCACATTTCAAACGTATTTCATTGGCTGTGAAAAACTTTGGGATATCCAGAGGTTGTTACAGTAATATTACTGTCGGTGATATATGTAAAAGATACAGAAGAAAATGAGAAGGGAATGATAAGTTTGTGGGTAATACAAAGATTGGCCAGGTGGTTGAGAATGAGGAAGGAGGTCTTAGGTTACAAAAGGACACAGACAGATTAGTCAGATGGACAGATCAGTGGTGGATGGAATTTAACCTTCAAAAGTGTAAGGTGATGCAGTTTGGAAGAAGTAATAGGCAAGAGAGCACTCAATATTGGAAGGACACTAGGAAGCTCAGAGGCACAGAGGGATCTTGGGGTGCTTATCCATAGATCTTTGAAGGCACAGGAGAAGTTAATAAGGTAGTTAAAGTAGCCAATGGGACACGTGCCTTTATCACTTCTGGCATAGATTATAAGAACAGGGAGGTCATGTTGAGCTGTACAAAAATTTGGTGAAGCCACAGCTGGAGTACTGCGTCCAGTTCTGGTCACCACATTATAGGAAGGATATGGTTGCATTGGAGGGGGTGCAAAAGAGATTTACCAGGATGCTGCCTGGTGTGCAGCAATTTTGCAATGAAGAGAGGCTGGATAAGCTTGGGTTGTATTCTTTGGAGCAGAGAAGGCTGAGAAGGGACTTAATAAAGGTGTATAAGAATACGAGGTACATGGATAGAGTGGAATAGAAAACAGTTGTTCCCCTCAGTTGAAGGGTCAATAACAAGAGGCATAATTTTAACAAGAAAAGCAGGAAGTTTAGAAGGGATTTGAAAGAAAGTCTTTTCAACCAGAGTGTAATGAAGGTCTGAAATGCACTGCCTGGGAAGGTAGTTAAGGGGGGGAACCTCTCAACCTTTAAAAGCTACATGAGTGAGCACTGAAATATTATAAAATGGGCCAAATATATGGGGTCAGTAGGCTGGTTTGCAACGCAGAGTAATGCCAACAACATGGGTTCATTTCCTGCACCGGTTCAGGTTACCATGAAGTACTCTCCTTCTAAACCTCTTCCCTTGCCTGAGATGTGGTGACCCTCAGGTAGAACCACCACCAGCCATGTCTCTCTAATGAGGGAGCAGTCCTTTGGGCTGATAGGACAAGAGTGACTTTACTTTAGGGGTTTGTTTAGCTTAGCTGGCCGGACCAGCTGGCTTACAATGCAGAGAGATGCCAACAGCATGGGTTCCATTCCTGCACTGGCTGAGGTTATCATCAAGGACTTTCATTTTCAGTCCCTCCTGATGTGCAGTGACCCTTAAAACACCACCAGTTCTCTCTCTCTAATGAGAGATCAGCCCTATGGTCTGGTAAGACTATAGTGACTTCATAGAGCAAGTGCTGGAAAGTGCAACTGACATTGATTTAGAGTAGTTTTCATTGGTACAGACTCGATGGGCCAAAGGGCCTCTTCTGTACTAAATGATTCTGTGCAGGTGATGCACAAATCTATTCTTGGATTATTTCATATTATCCTCAATCTCAGTGTTCTCTCTGAAAATGTACCTGAATTCACCTCCTCTCTAACCCTGTGATGAGTTAGGTGAGCTCAACTGGTTGTTGGGACTGTGGATTTGACTTCAATGCCCAGTCAAGATGCTCCCTCCACTTATTTGTAATCCAGTGAGATCCTTTTTGGAGTATGCCCATTCAGGGAACAAGAAAAAGATCAAGCTCCCCTGTGATATCCTTTGATCTCCCCGAGTGAGCTATTTCACACTGTAGACATTGTATTGCTGTCCTTCACTTTCTGTATAAGATGTGCCTCAAAGCTGGAAAGGAAGATTGAGATAAGCAGGAAAGTCAGAGGGATATTGACGGGGGGAGAAAACAACGGATTACATTTGTCTTGGTATCATTAAAGCTCTATGTTTGTGGGCATCTTGTATGTACACTTTACCTTTTCTAGGACGAGATTATTTCTTGCAATTCCCTTTACTGAAAAATCATTGTAAACTTTAACAACACAGAATTTGAGATCCTCAAGAAGAAAGAAGTGAACTTCATAAGTTAGACATTTTGGGCATTGAAAGATTTCAACCAAAAAAAAAATCAACTGTCCGATCAAGAACTGATTTGATGTCTGCCTCAGGGAAACTGAACAAGGGGAATGAAAGGAGTTGATTGAGTGTATGGAATGAGGTGAAACTTGTCTTCTGATGGGGAGGAATCTATTCCATGGTAACAGCTGAATAAGCCTCAGGTTACATTTCAGGTTTGACCTCAGTAACATGATCACTGCAAGCACCATCCTGTCACCCAGCTACGGTCATACCTGCCTGACAACGGCTTAGGAATTGTTTATATGATCGCTACACAGAACAAACACTGCTCTTCACGTCAGAGTTGTGTTTGTTCATGACTCCTGTCTTTGTTTAGATGGAGGAGTGCTGGTGTTTATTTTTTGCCTGGGTTTGGTCTAGTAATCCAGAAATTGGACTAAAGATCCAGAGGTATGAGCTCAAATTCCATCATGGTATCTAGAAAATTTAACTTCAATACTGTAAATAAGTCAGGAATAAAGCACTCGTGGTAGTAACAGTGATTATGAAACTACAGGATTGATGTAAAAATCCACCTGATTCATTCATGTCTTTTAGGGAAGGAAATCTGCCATCCTTATCTGGTCTAGCCTATACATGGGTCCAAATCCACAGCAACGTGGTTGACTCTTAAGTGCAATTTGAAATGACCCAGCAAGACACTCAGCCATATACTAAAAATAAATACTGGAACTAGTGGGTGTAGGTTCACAACAAAGACTGTAGCAGTGCTAGAGGGCGGATCACACCCCACCTTCTCAATGGCAATTAGACATAAGTAATAAATACCAGTCTAGCCAGCAATACCTAAATCCCATGAACAATTAAAGAACCAAGCTGGGAGAGGTCAGCACTGAAATATGAACACTGTTACTGAAACACACATCGGCTCCAAATTTCAACTGGTCCTTGCAACAAACCACAAGTCAATATTATGTGCTCACACACAGTCAAGATTACCTTCAATCTTTTTGTACTTGGTAAAATCTTCTTTGCATGTATGCACCTACTGTTGACCTTTATGGTCCCAAAAGAGAGAATTGAAAGGGTATTGAGACAAATTAATATTACAGAATCTCTAAAGCCCCAGACAGTGATGTTATTAGAGTTTTTTTTTAGGTGTTAATTCTAAACTTTCACCACAGTTCTAATCCCTTCACTGCTTCCAGCTGAACCAGAATGTTCACAACCTTGATGTCCAATTTATCAACTGTAGAACCCCATATCAATGTCTTTGTCACCTTCATATTTTATTACCCCAAAGGACCCCTACCAAGAGTTTCCTGCCTTACACTCTATTTGTCAATTCCAGCTCAACCAAAACTCTGTTGCCCAAATCCTATCATGCACCAAGTCCTGCTCACACATTCCTCCTGAATGGCTTCTCCCCAGCAGTTCAAATCTCAAATCCTACCTTCCCCTGGCTCAACTTGTGCTTTGTCTACCTTTTTTACCATTTTTGGCACCTATCCCTTCATCTCTTGAAAATGTACCAGATTAATCCAGCTTTCAGTCACAGACCCAGTTTAATATTTAATACTTTTACCAAACACCAGTTCTTTTTTGATTACAACAGTAGCACCATGGGAAGCATTTTTCTACATTCCTTACATTGGTGTTGTTGTTTATCTTCTATTAATCCTTCCCCTAATAAATTTTTCTCATGATCAGTGAAAGATGACAGAAAGTGCAACGAAGGATAGGTTTCGTGCTGGTCATTATGTGTCTGGAGTATTTCTAACATTTCCACAGGGTCATGGATTCATTGTGACATGTCAAACAGAAATTCTCTAAATGGACAATTGGACCAGCCTCAATGGAGATGATTCCTGTTGTGATAAGCAGATGCAGTGACTCACTTATGATCACAATCCAGACAGAAAAAGAGAAAGAAAAAGCAATATACTTACACCCATGAACGTGTTTTCAGGACATTATCCAAAAGTCCAATGTCCTACAATACCTAGAGAGCTGTTTAGAGAATAGACAAACAAGATCATCACAAGAAGTACAAAATTACTTTCTATTTTGTCATTTTATTTTCTATTTTTGATGTCAAGATGATGTTTAACGGCTTCAATATTGAGATAGCTGCTTCGGGGGGGGGTTATGTAGCATCTTCACTCTAATAGCAAATAAATGTTGTTCAAATGTGCTCAATGTTCATCTGCTAATATAGGCTGAAATCTGGGTCGATTCCCTTCATTATCCATTGTAAACACAGTAATATGGTTTGTGTCTGTTGTTACCTATTGTAAACACAATAATATGGTTTGTCCCACTGTAGTCAGTAATATGGTGTCTGTCATTTCCTGCAGTAGACATAATACAGTCTGTTCCTGTTGTTCTTCACTTTTGACGCAGTAATGAGTTTTATGCCTGTTGTCACTAATTGTAGACACAGCAATAGGGTTTGTGCTTTTTGGAACTAATTGTAGACAGTGTAAAGAGGTTTGTGCATGTTGGTACTAATTGTACAGAAAGTAATGGGGGTTTTTTCTGTTGGTACTAATTGGAGACACAGTAATGGGGGTTTGTGCTTGTTGGTACTAATTGGAGACACAGTAATGGGGTTTGTACCTGTTGGTACTAATTGGAGATGCTGTATTGGGGTTTTGCCTGTTGGTACTGGCTGTAAACATCCTTAGGTTCTGGAAAAATCCCACAGGATTAGTGAACTGCCAATGTAACACCCCTATTCAAAAATGGAGGGAGTCAAAACTAGGTAATTTTAGGCCAGTTAACTTAATATCTGTCATTAGGAAAGATTTCTAGTCTATAATGAAGGATGTAACAACAGAGCATATAGCAACCCATAATATAATCAAGCAGACTCAGCATGGCTTCATGGTTTCATGACGGGGCAATCATGCCTGACAAATTTATTACAGCTTTTTGAGGAGGCAACAAGCAGGATAGTTAAAAGTGAACCAGTGGATATAATACATTTGGAGTTGCAAACAATATTTGATAAGGTACCACATAAAAGACTACTAAATATGAGAGTCCATGGTGTTGGAGGTATTATGTTAGAATGGATAGAGGACAGGTTAACTAATAGCAGACTGAGAGTTGAGATAAGGGAGCATTTTCAGGATGGCAACCCGTAATTAGTGGAGTGCGACAGAGATCAGTGATGGGGCCAAAATTATTTACACTATATATTAATGACATGGCTGAGGGATTTACTAGAACCAAGTTTGCACATGACCTAAAAATAGGTGGGAAGAAGTGAGGATGACACAAGGAGTCTGCAGAGGGATATAGAAAGGTGAATGAGCAAAAATGTGACAGATGGAAGACAACTTGGTGAGACTATGAGATAATGAATTTTATCAGGAAAAACAGAGGAGCTGAATATTATTTAAATCGGGAAAGACTGTGGAAAGCTGCAGCGCTGACCAATTTGGGAATTCTAGTGCTGGAAGCACAAAAACCTAGCATCTAACTTCAGGAGATATCAGAGAAGGCAAATGCAATGCTGGTTTTTATTTGAAAGGGAATGGAATATAAAAAAAAGAGGGTGGTCTTACTAAATTATACAATGCACTAGTCAGATCACAGCTGGAATTCTGTGAACAGTTTTGGAAGAATATACTGGCATTGGATGCAGTCTAGAGAAGGTTCACTCAGTTGGTTTAGACATGGAGGGATTTTCTTATGAGGAGAGACTGAATAGGTTGGACTTGTATTAATTGAGGCTTACAAGAATGAGAGGAAACCTTTTAAAAAGCACGCAAGATTCTTAGTGGGCTTGTCAGGGTAGATGCAAAGAAGTTGTTTCCATTGTGGAAGTCTGTGTGGAGTACTACCCATTAATACAGTCTATACAGTAATATAGTCTGTGTCTGTTCATACCCATTGGAGACACTGTAACATGACCTGTGTCAGTTGTTAGACAAGTAGACACACAAATAGATACTCATTGTTACCTAGTCTCTGAGTTTCTATCTCAGTTGTATCATGAGGGATGAACCATTGAGTTTCAACAAGTAATGGTGAGTGGGCCTTCTTCTGAAGCTGTGTTCCTGTTTCTGAATTTGTTTCATTCACTGTCTGACGCCACTCCCTTGCATTAGCTGAAGCGCTGAGATCCAAAATGTGCAAAGTCTCAGTGGTCTGAACACCTCGGAGTTGCTGCTTAAGTTGCTGCCTGAATCTCACTGGGTATTATATTTTCACACACAGCTTTTGACTAGCAGACTCCTGGGTTAGTTTGGGAGAATGGTAGTGCAACAATGTAGTTCATCCCAGCTACTGCAAAGTGGGTTTACAGCACAAGCTGATGGAGGTAAAGATTTATTCCAAATCCAATCCCAAAGGCTCCACTAGTCCTCTAAAACTAGGAAGGAGACGCTAGGACTGATTGAAATAACATGAACTGTAAAGTTAGGAAGTCCAGGTTTTATGATTAGTGATGTCATGCAATGGTATTTACATCACTGTCCAACTCCCACTGGGATCAGCAACAGTTGTATGACACTGGCACCATCTTTTTAACATTTAGCTGCTGCTAATTGTGTGCTGCTTTGATGTCACCATTTCTGCTTAAATAGGGTGTGTGGATATTGTCTGATGACGATACATTACATCTTAACTAGATACAGTGCCTAGTACCTGTTCAAACAGCAGCTTGCCCCTCTGAGTCACACCAACTCGTTAAATATCTGTACTAACATTAATCTGCCCAGTTATATCACACTCACTAAATACAGTGCCCAGTACATGTTCTAATAGCAGCCTGCCCCTCTGAGTCACATTGACTAGTTACAGTGCCCATTATCTGTTCTAAAAATAGCCTCCCCCTCTGGGTCACACTGACTAGTTACAGTGCCCAGTACCTGTTCTAATAGTAGTCTGCCACTCCATGTTACATTGACTATTACAGTGCCCGGTACCTGTACTAATAGCAGCTTGCCCCTTTGAGTCATGCTGACTGGATAAAATGCCCAGCATCAGGGTGGCACGGTAGCTCAGTGGTTAGCACTGCTGTCTCACAGCGCCAGGGTCCCGGGTTTGATTCCACCCTCGGGCAACTGTCTGTGTGGAGTTTGCACATTCTCCTTGTGTCTGTGTGGGTTTCCACTGTTTCTCCCACGGTCCAAAGATGTGCAGGTTGGGTGAATTAGCCCTGCTAAACTACCCATAGGGTTCAGAGATGCGTTGGTTAGGTGCGTTAGCCATGAGAAATACAGGGTTACAGGGATAGGGTAGGGGGATGGGTCTGCATGGCATACTCTTCGGAGGATCGTTGTGGACTCGTTGGGCCAAAAGGCCTCTTTCCACACTGTCGGGATTCTATGCATCTGTACACAACAATAGCCTACCCCTCTGAATCACACCAATGGTGTTCTCAGTCCCTCTGGAACATTCTACTCATATTGATCATGTATGGTTATCGTTATGCATTTTTATATTGAGAATATTAAATATTGCTGATATAGCACTGTTTTATAACCAGCCCTGATTATCAGTGTACAATTAAAAAATGATATACAGCTCTGAATAACATTGTAGTGGAAGAGTTTGACAGAATACAGTCTAAAGTGCAGTGTACTCCTTGAACTGTCCAGCACACCAGGAGCAAGGATATTGGCACATTGTAACTATAGGCTAAACCACAATGAGACAACTTTCTCTGGGTACTTGCACACCCGTTTGGAAGAGTGTAAAGATGTCCCTTTGTCTAGCGTAGCCTCTCATTCCTCTGTCTCCATCGCCACTTCTTCTCACACATCCTGCAGTGGCCTCTAATCCTCCCTCATGTTCTCACTTTTTTTTTGCTTTTAGTTGCTGTCATTCTGTTAACATTTTCCATTTCAAAAGTCCAATTCCTTAATCTCAGCAAAACATACCCAACATTATAGAAAACAAATCTGCCAACCCAATAGTCCATGGTATCTAGCTTAGCAAATTTTAACAAATTACTCTACTACAGTTTACACCCTACCTGTAATACTAAAGATTTGTACTTGAAGATGTCCTGTATGTCCCTGTATAGAAAAAGATTAACTATCACAACAGTTCAAACATCCTGTGGCGACATTCTACAACTGCCACAGTCTGAGACTGAGAGCAAATTCTGGTGGTGGTTATCATGTGAAGCCATATCATCTGCCAGAAAATGAATGTAAACCTTGGGAGTTGGAAGAAGGGAACTGCTTCTGAAATAATGCCGTTTCCCTCATTTTTCTCAAATCAATCTTGTTGAAGTGTCAAAGATAGAAACATCCACAGTCAACATGGCTGTTTCTGCTCGAATGTCTTCCGAAAAATGTATCCTTGGTCGAAGTGGATGTGATTTAGCAGAATCTTGCCACTTGTCCTGTCTTGGTAATGTAATCCAAAACAATGACAGAATCCCCAGAAACATACAAAGAAGTTGGTACTGGTGAACAACACACTCTGAACTGGTTCGTAAAGCACAATGTAAACAGCTCTGAATTATCCAGACTTGCAGTGATGATGGTGAGGGACAAGTGAACTTGTAGTACATCAGAACCCAGCTCACAATGAACTGGCTCCCGGTGCTAAACTTCCATCTGAGTAATGGACTATATCTGTATGGTGAAGGAATCAGGGAGGAGGTAATGGGACTAGGGGAAAGTCAGAGGGATTGGAGGAGAGTTTGGGGGTATTTGAGAGGATTGGGGAAGGAATTGAGGTGGGTTGAGAGGACTGGGGGAGATTGGAGGAGGACTTGAAAGGATAGGAGGGATCAAGACAATCAGGAGCGGCATCAAGGGAGAGTTAAGGAGATCAGGATTGGTCAAGGGGAATGGGGGAGAATCGAGGAGACAAGGGAAGACTCAAGGGGCTCAGGGAAAGGTCAAGGGGATTCGGCGGGGATTGGGGACGGAGTCAATAGAAATGAGGAGAGTGGAGGGGATTGGGGATGGAGGCAAGGGGATCAAGGAAGGAGTTGATAGGTTTTGGGGAGAGGCAGTGGGATTATGAAAGAGTCAAAAGGATTGGGGAAGGAGTCAAAGGAATTAGAAGAAGAGATGAGACAATTGGAGGAACAGTCAAGGAATCTGGGGTAGAATTGAGGGGATTGGGTATATTCTGAGATTTGGGAGACTTGAGGGGATAGGGAATGAGTTGAGGGGTTTGGGAAGGAGTTAGCGAAATGAGGAGAAGAATCGAGGTGATTGAGGGAGAGCTGGGGATTCAGGTGAGTTAAAGACATTGGGAAGGAATTGAGGGGGGGGGAGGAGTTGAGGAAATTGGGGAATGAGTCAAGGGGATTGAGAAAAAGAGTGGAGAGGGTTGGGGATGAGTTGCAAAGATGCTGGAGAGTTGAGAGAGGAGTTGTGGAATTGGGGGACAGTTAAAGAGATTGGGGGTGGAGTTGAAGGGACTGGAGGGAATTTGTGAAAGTGTTGAGGGATCAGGGAGGAGTCAAGAGATTGGGGAAGAGTTATGGAGGTGTCATGGGGATTGGGGAGAAGTCAGAGGATTGAGGGGACTATGGAGGAGTTGAAGGGATTGGCTGGAGTTAAGGGAATTTGGAGGAGTTGAATGAACTGGGAACAGTCAAATCTATTGGAGAAGAGTCAGGGATTGGGGAGGAGTCAAGGGGTTTGGGGTGGAGTCAAGGGGTTTGGGGAGAAGTCAGGAGATCAGGGAGGAGTTGGGGATTGAGCAGAAGTCAACTGAAGTTAGAGAGGATTCAAAGGGATTTAGGGAAAAGTTAGCGAGATTGTAGACAAGTCGAGTGGATCATGGAGGAGCCTCAGTATCTTTGTCCTGTATAATCTTCCAGAGTCTCAGGGAGTGGGGGCCTTTTATTACAATGAGTCATACAAGTGTAGACTCTGCTCCAGTTGCTGGCTGATTCTCTGATAGAAGACGATTTGCTGCTGGAGATAAGACTGCATCATGCGCTTGAAATCTATGATCCTGCGCTTGTGGAAGTGGTTCATCTCAGCCTGTAGAGCAAATCCTACCACTCGACATCGTCTCTTTATCCCATCCACCTGCTCCTGATCCATCTTTCCTTCATCGCTCATCCTCTGGCTATCTTTCACCTTGGCAAAGGCACCTGTTACCAATACAGAGACACATCTATCAGTCAGAATTTACCACCCATTTTAAACACCACTGGAATTGTTTGAATTCGTCATTTTGACATTTTACCCAGCATCAAAACCCTAAAGGAAAATTACTGTTTTAAACATATTATAGGACAGAAACATTTGGGTGTCTGAGCAGTGATAGCACCACAGCACTAACGAAAAATGCTTTTGAAGTGGGAGCTTTTTTGTACCATGTGCTCCTTTGCTTTTGCTGAAATTGTGATATTTAAGGTTCAGTGATTAGTACTTTTGCCTCTGAATCATGTGGTTATAGGTTCACATCTCACTTTAGAAACTTGAGATCAAAATCCAGGTGAGAAACTGAGGGAGTGCTGCACTGTCAGAGATCAGACATTTTTTAACAAGCCATTAAAACAAGCCCCATCCCCTTTCATTGATAGACATAAAAGATCCCCTGGAATTATTTTAAGATGATCAGGGGAGTTTGACCTCAATGTCCTGAAATCAATATCTATTTCTCAACCAACATCATACTACAGTTTGTGACAGCTTGCCGTAGGTAAGTTGGCTATACTTTAAATATGATTCTGTTGCTGTAGAATTCTTTGGAACATTTTGAAGTGACCACCAAAGCTTTATGATGACAATTCCTTAAACACCACAATCCATTCTGTATCTCAGTCAAGGGACCATTTCTTGTCAGCTGTTTGACTTTTGTCAACGACTGAGCTGAGCCTTCACTGGACATTAATGGACATTCACTGCACAGTAACAGAGTAAAAAGCAGGAACAAATACAGAAAACACTGGAGTAACTCAGCAAGTCTGGTAGGGCGTGTGGAGAAAGAAAGAGAGTTAAATGTTTGAAGTTTGTTGCAACTTTCCTTCAGAAATTTCTCTTTTAAAGAAGAGTCATACCAGACTCAAAACGTTAACTCTGTTTCTCTCTCCACAGATACTGCCAGACCTGCTGAGTTTCTCCAGTGTTCTCTGTGCTTATTTTAGATTTCCAGTATATATAGGATTTTACCTTTATAAAGAGCAAGAACCTTGGTTGATTTCAGGCCCAGCATTACAAGGTTGAACGTAACCTGATTACTGTAGCCTCTACATGTCTCAACTACAACTAAACTCTGCAGAAGCCTCTTGAATTGGAGTTAAAATCAAAATGAACCGCAAACACAGCATTTCCCATGAGGTTAATCCATTGCTTTGGTAACGTGAAGAGTCTGAACCAGGCTTTGTCAGAAGCCTGATGTGGAGGCAGCGTATTAAATACCCACATCATTTACTAGCTGTGATCCATCACTCTCTACCAGCAAGAGTCACACAAACAATAAAAACAATTTCAATGTTTTGAATCATTTACTACAGTAATTTTAATTTTTGACCCAGTAAATTTTTTTTGGTGTTTCTGTTATACAGTTAGTTACTAGTTAAGATATTCGCTACACCGGTTAACTGGAGCTGTTTGACTCTATAGTTGAAAAGTTCTTGTTTTGAAGCAGAATGAAATTGAACTAAACTTCCACACTTTATTATTTTCTTTACTCACTCATGGGACGTGGAGTTCGTTGGCTGGGCCAGCATTTATTGCCCATCCCTATTTACTTGAGAAGGTCAGCTGCCTTCTTAAACCGCTGTAGTCCATGTGCTGTAGGTAGGCCCATAATGCTGTTTGGGAGGGAACTCCAGGATTCCAATTGTTTAAAGATTTAATACATGTACCAGTCATGTCTGAAGACTTATTTTCAATTCTGTTTAACTGATAGTTTAAGGGGCTTGGTTAATGAATCTCAACATTTAAGCATGGTAATTGAGATCAGAGGAATGGAAGAAAAGATTAGCACTGTGCTTTTTCATTAATTTACGGGATGCAGGCGCTGCACAGAATTTAATGCCAATCCCTGAATGCCCTTGAGAAGGTGGTGGTGAGTTGCCTTTTTGAACTGCTGCAGTCCTTGCGGTGTAGGTACAGTCGGAGTGCTATTAGGAAGGGTGTTCCAGAATTCTGACCCAGCAACAGTGAAGGAATAGCAATATAGATTCAAGTCAGGATGGCATGAAAGAAACTTGCAGATGGTGCTGTTTCTGCGAATCTGCTGACCTTGTCCTAGGTGGAGATCATGAATTTGGGAGGTGCTGTCGAAGGAGGCTCGCTGAGTTGCTGCACTGCATCTTATAGTGACAACAGTGCATAATCATCTACATGTCAGTGGTGAAGGGAGTGAAATTTGAAGGGGGTTGAGAGAGTGCCAATCAAGAAGGTTGCTTAGTCCTGGATGGTGTCAAGCTTCTTGAGTATTGAAGAAGCTTGTACTCATGCAGGGTTTTGCATGGCCAGTCCACCTAACTTACACATCCCTTGCCACTATGGGACAATTTAGCATGGCCAACCCACCTAATAACCTGCACGTCCCTGGACAATACAGGCAAGTTAGCATGACCAATCCACCTAACCTGCACACCTTTGGGCTGTGGGAGGAAACCGGAGCACCCAGAGGAAACCCACGCAGACAACAGAGAGAATATGCAAACTCCAGACAGACAGTTGCCGGAGGGTGGAATTGAATCCAGGTCCCTGGCGCTGAGGCAGCAGTGCTAACCACTGAGGCACGGTGTCATGCATTAATGGTTATCCAAAGAACACCAGCAAGATTCTGAAACAAACTAACTGACAGAATAGAGATAGTAAGAACTGCCGATGCTGGAGTCAGAGATAACACAATGTGGAGAGATAGTAGGAACTGCAGATGCTGGAGAATCTGGGATAACAAAGCGTAGAGCTGGATGAACACAGCAGGCCAAGCAGCATCAGAGGAGCAGGAAGGCTGATGTTTCGGGCCTAGACCCTTCTTCAGAAATGGGGGAGGGGAAGGGGATTCTGAAATAAAT
>NC_063367.1:22283657-22353481 GCF_021869965.1 Rhincodon typus | reverse complement strand
ACCCGAAACGTCAGCCTTCCTGCTCCTCTGATGCTGCTTGGCCTGCTGTGTTCATCCAGCTCTACACCTTGTTAACACAGTGTGGAGCTGGAGGAACTCAGCAGGCCAGGCAACATCAGAGGAACAGAAAAGCTGACGTTTCAAGTCGGGAGCCTTCTTCAGAAATGATTTCTGAAGAAGGGCCCTGACCCGAAACGTCAGCTTTCCTGTTCCTCTGATGCTGCCTGGCCTGACAGAATAGAGACTTCTTTATCATGGTTCTCTACCTACACCAGACTAAAATTTTTGTCAGCATGATTCCATAATTGCTGAATGAGCTCCGCTTACCTATTGCACTTCCACACGAAACTGAGATCAATGTAACTGTGGAAACATCACTGATAGGAAGGTTAGTATGGCACAGCTAGATTTAGTTTAGTAATTGTAGTTGTGTTTTAGGTTGTCATGCTCAGCTAGGCCTCTGCTTACTGGTTTTTAATCAGGCTCATATTATCAACATTTTAATAGTTACATTAGATTAGGTTTGTCAGTGATGTTTAACAGTTGCAGTTGGCTAGATCCTTCAGTGATGCTTCTATCAACACACAGATTAGAAAATTATTTGTCCTTGAACCAATCTTAAACACCACTCCCACAATCAGAATGATTCAGTAGTAGGATGTGTGTTTTAAGTCCTCCCAAACCTGTTAACCTATGACTGAGAAGCAAGGGAACATAGTCAATATAGAAGTTAATAACTGGAGTCACGTGATTCAGCTTCTGAAACTGGATTCCTGTTGAAGGAGGATTCTGGCTGAAGGAGATCATGGGAGTGATTTCAGAAAATGATATCATACCCCAAACCAACATTTATTTTACAGAGGAATTTAATAGAGGTCACGTGCGGACAAAAATCGCAAACAAACCCAAGTTACACCAAATCAAAAATTACATTTAAAACCCTTAGAAAGTTATCGTTAGAGGTTTTGATACAGTAGCTGTCAAGAAATTGTTTCCAGTAGGAGGGGGTTCAGGAACCAGAGGCACATAAATCCAAGGTAATAGACAAAGGAATACACAGGAATTGACGAAATTCTTTTCATGCGGTAAGTTTTGATTTGTTAGAATTTGCTGCCTGAAAGGATGGTGGCAGCAAATTCCATAGGAATTTTCACAAGAGAGTTGGAATTGAAAACTTTAGAGGACTGTGGGAAATGTTTGAACTAATTAGAAGGACTCTTATAGAGTCAGCAAATGCATGATGGGCTGAATGCCCTCCATCTGTGCCATAAGATTGTACAAAGCTACAGCACCACAACAGATGTAGACACCAGTAACAAGGTGACCTTTCTATCAGGCTGATTCAAACCAGAACATTAAGCGTAAATGAGATGACAGCAATAACAGCACGCTTAATACCTGCACTGACTGCAAATTGCAAATACAGCATTGATCCAGAAGCCAACATGGGGCCCTTATTGTCTGCACGTTCACATACATTAGCAGTCACTCAGTTTCAACCACAGAGCCTTCAGAAAACCAGTTCACAGAATGTTTGCAGCCTTCTTTCAAATCTGGGAGTGTCTGACCTTTCTACTTTCACCAATACTCCACTATGTGAAAAGAAAACAAAACAAATAGAAATAAGAGAGCAATATGAAAACTTAGGTTGGAAAAGAGAGACAATGGACAACAGGAGAAATGAATGAATGGGTAAGAGACCTGCAATCAAATTTGATGTAAATAATCTTTCCTTCTCAGACGATGTTACCAGACAAACAGAAACATCAGTATTACTGCAGTGAGAAACCAACATGAGCACTTCCAAGGAAAAGAGAACAAGGCTAAAGCTTCGAAAAAATGCACTCCTGGATGACAGCCATTCTCTATGAAGCAGCTGAGAGTAAACAGTGAGACCGGAAACTGAAAAAAAAAGCTTCTGTCGGCTTCTGGAAAAGGACAGTCTGGTCTTCCAAACGTTAAACATGGTAGCTGACTGTAATTACAGTACCCTCTCTCTAAGCGGCTACCCTTAATGCAGTATACCCCTTTTCTATTACCTTTCTCCATTGCCTGAATGAACAGGACTAATGAGTTGTATTAATGAACGTTAGTACTAGAATAATATTTTAATAGCCACGTTAGAACTAAAAATATCCTCAGCTACCTCTTTTGATCTCCTGAAATTCCTTCACATTGAGAGAAACATTGGAAGTTATCAGCTGGTCTGAGAGAAACTGCATTAGAATCCAAACTTGGTCACTGTCTCACTAGATCCCTCATCCCCAGATCTTCTTGTGTCTCTCAAACCCAGTTCTCCACTTGTTCTTCAACCTCACCCCATCTACCAAGGAATGCAATGGCTGAATTTCTAGTGCATCATGTGGCAAGTGCTATATAACTGCAACTGGGTGAAAAAGTTTAATCTGTTCTTCCATTCTGACTGCATTCACTTTTCTTCCCCTGGAAATTGAATGTCGTTCGCAAAGGTGAAAGATTTGCCACTTTGCTGACACATGACACCCAGAGACACAAAAATAGTGACTCAGTGATATTTCAGGAAAAGTAGAACACACACACACACATTATAGAATTCCTGATTAGTGTGCAACCTTCCATCACTCCACTGATGATTGAGAGTAGACAGATGAGATGGTAACTGGCCAGTTTGGATTTGACCTGTTTTTGTGTCAGGGTAATTTTGCAAATTGTCAGGTAGATGCCAGTGTTGCAGCTGTACTAGAACAGCTTGGGTAGGGGAGTGGCAAGTTTTGCAGCACAAGTCTTCAATATTATTGCTGGAATGTTGTCAGGGCCCATAGCTTATGCAATATACAGCCTCTAACCATTTCTTGATATCACATGGAGTGAATTAAATCAGCTGAAGCCTGGCATCTGTGATACTGGGGATGTCCGGAGGAGGCAAAATGGATCATCCACTCAGCAGTTCTGGCTAAAGATTATTGCGAATGCTTCAGCCTTAGTTTTTGGCACTGATGTGCTGGGCTCCCCCATTGTTAAGGTTAGGGATATCTGTGGAGTCTCCTCTTCCATTGACTTGTTTGTTTGTCCATCACCATTCATGACTAGATCTGGAAGGTGTGCAGAGCCTAAATCTGATGCTTTGGTTGTGGGATCGCTTAGATCTATCTATCACTTGCTGCTTTTGCTGGTTGGCATGCAAGTATTCCTGTTGTGTAGCTTCACTTCATGTTTAGGTATGCCTAATGCTGGTCCTGGCAAGTTCACCTGCACACTTCCTTAGGTTTATCCTGTGGCGTGATCCCATGGTAGAGTGGGGATAAGGTGATGCCAAAGGGTTGCAGATTGTATTGCTGTAAAATTTTACTGGCTGATGACCCACAGTGCCTCATAGATGCTCAGTCTTGAGTTGTTAGGGCTGTTTGAATGTTGTCCCATTTTGCACAGTGATGGTGCCAAACAACATGATGGAGGATATTCTCAATGTGAAGGTTAGATTTCATCTCCATAAAGACTGTGCGTTGGTCAGTTGGTCACTCGTACTGATACTGTCATGGACAGATATATCTGCAGCTGGCAGACTGGTAAGAATGAGGTCAAGTATGTTTTACCCTCTTGGTTGTTCCCTCCCCACCAGCCACAGACCCAGACTAGCAGGAGCATCCTTTAGGATCTGACTAGCTCGATCAGTAGTGCTGCTGCTGAGCCAGTCTTGCTGGTGAACATTAAAATCATCCATCCAAAGTACTTTCTGTGCCCTTGCTACCAAGTATTTCTACCAAGTGTTGTTCAATATGAAGGAGCACAGAGTCATCAGCGGAGGGAGGACCATACGTGGTCATCAGGAGGAGATTTTCTTGTCTATGTTTGACTTGATGCCAGGAGACTTCATGGTGTCTGAAGTCAATGTTAAAGACTTCAAGGACCATTCCCGCCCAAAAGTATATCATTATGCTGCCACCTCTGCTGGGCCTGTCCTGTCAGTGGGACAGGACATGTAGACCAGGCCAAATAAGGAGGGAAGATTTCCTTTGCTGAAGGACGTTAGTGAACCAGATGGATTTTTTCAACAACTGACAATGGTTTCAGATATCCTCAGAACACAAGGAAGTGCTAGGAGTATTCGAGTTCCATTTTAGTTTTCCATTGGGGAAGTATTCCCAGGCAGATAAATTGCTTGAAAAATCATAGAATGGTTACAGAAATAAAAGACAGTCATTCAGTCCCTCACATCTTTGCTGAGCCTCAGCAAGAGCTACTCAGTAGTTACAACAAATCCTCCCCTTTATCACCTTATGGGCTGGTTGTTTTTCATTTATTGTGTTTCACAATGTGAGTAAAGCAGAGTGTGTATGTGCAAGTGAACATATGCTGCAACATGCATGAGAGAGAGAAAGCAGGTCACTCTTCCACAAACCCTCTCAGCTACACGCACACCCCCACACACTCACCCACAACCCCACACACACTGTTACCCACAACCCCACACACATTCACCCAGACCCACATCCTCAAACCCACACTGCAACCACCACAATCTCACGCACACTTACCCAAACACTCACACCCCACCCCTACAGACTTGCACCCGTACCCACACTCCCACCCCCACAAACCCTCACCCACAATCCCAATCCCACACTCTCCCATACCCACCCGCCCGACCCCCAACCCCACACTCTCGCCTACACCCCCACGCCACACACTCTCGACCACACCCCCATATACTGACCCACACACCAACCGCACACACTCTCACCCACACACTCACCCCTACCCCCAACCCCTCACTCGCATGCCCACACTGTCATCCACACTCCCACACACTGAACCACACCCCCACCCTCACACACACTCAACCACACCTACAGCCCCATGCGCACTCACCCACAACCCCACCCCCAGGCACTCTCAACCACACCCCACGCCACCCCCATGCACTCTATCCCCCACCCCACCCCCCAAACACACACTCACCCAAACCCAGACATTAACCTACACTGCACCCCACAATCTCACACACTCAGCATACCCACAACCCACACACTCGTCCACACCCACACGCCATCTTAACCACACTACCACACTGTCACCCATGCACACTCACCTGCATCCCCACCCCCACACTCTCACTCACACAACCAGCCCCAAACGCTATCATTCACACCCCCAGCCCCACCCCCTCTCACCCACACCCTCAGCCCCACACAATCACACCCACACCCCACCCCTCAACCACATCCAACACACTCACCCACACCCCAACACATCCTCATCCACATTCCCACCCTCCCCCATAACCCATACTCTTAACCATTACCCCCACCCTAAGCACTCTGACCCACACCCGTATGTGCATTCACCCACACATCCACCCTCATGCACTCTCACCCTCACCCCACACACTCTCACCCACACCTCTGACCCCACACACATTTCTCCACCTGCACTCTCCCTCACTCTCTTTAATCACATAGTCTCAACCATCCACACATGATCTCACACATCTCACCACCTCTCCCCCACCCACATCGGACACACGCACCTATAGGCACATACCCATATGCACACTCGCTCCATTACACTCAAAACAAACGCAGGTACACTCTTAACATTTGCAAACTCTGACACTTCCTGTCTGTACAAACATACACATTCTCTCACACATAGACAGAAGCAATGTATTTTCACATTTGGCAAAAGCATATGAGCACACCTAGCCTCACTTAGTAACAGAGATAAGACAACAGCTCACCCTTTGTGATCCGAGACAAGAGAACTAGTAACTGGATTGAAATTCAAAGCCAATCATGCATGCTTCACTGGTTTAAGAGGAGTAAGACAATCTGTCTCAGGTTCATTTTGATCACAACTCCTTGTACTGTGCTGTGCTCTCAATAATTCAAACTCCTATCCAAGGACTCTGTTCTTCAATTCGTCTCTTCCGTTTTCCTACCTCACATCAAACATGGCATGAATGTACTTTTGAAGACTGGTGTACCAGTGAAAGGACTCACATTCCTGACTAGTGCTTCCTTCCTGTTTCTTTATGGAACCTTCTCCATAATTTATCTATCTCCTTGCTTGCAATAATATTATCAATTTTTAAGTGCTGTTGAAATACTGTGCTCAGTTCTGGTCTCCATTTGATAAAAGACAGTTCACTTTGAAGTTTCAAATAATGTTCTAGATTGATACCAAGACTATAACGCTACACCTATCAGAAACCCCGTATAATTTGGAGCTTTTTTCTATCAGAAAGAGAAGACTGAGGGTGACCTGATCAAAAACCTTAAAATTATGAAAGGTTTGATAGAATTTACACAAAGTGGATGCTTCCACATAGGGAACAGACCAGAATTAGGGCCACAAGTTTAAGTTAATACAGCCATAATAGCTTGTGAAGGCCATTGTGTCCAGGCTGGCTATCTGTAGAACATTCCAATCAGTTCCATGCACATGATCTGTAGCCCAAGTTCAATTCCCTCAAGTGCCTTTTGAAATAAAAACCGAAAGAACTGAAGATGCTATAAATCAGAAACAGAATTTGCTGGAAAAGCTCAGCAGGTTTGGCAGTATCTGTGGAGAGAAATCAGAGTTCACGTTTCTGGTCAAGTGACCCTTTCTCAGAATCCTCAGAAATGTTACCTCTGATTTTTCTCCACAGACATTGCCAGATCTGCTAAGCATTTCCAGCAATGTCTGTTTTTGTGTTTTTTGAAATGTTTATCTCTACTTCCATCAACCTCATGGACGGCAAGTGCCAGGACATTGTTGCATAAAGAAGTTCTTCCTTCCATCCCCTTGCATTTTTTATCCAAAACCTTAAATCTATGTCTCTTAGATTTACAACATCAGCTAATGTGAACAATTGGGATGCAATAGGGAATTCTGGAGAAACAGAGAATCCTGGACAGTATAAACAGGCTACTCACCATCGAGTACACACGGACTCTCCAAAGACCATCCCACCCAGACCCACCCCCTACCCTATCCCTGCAATGCTGCATAATAGTGAAAACTGTTATAATCCCAGGTGATGGCAATACAGGATAATTCAGATTTCAGAAGGAAACCTGGTTTGATAGAACATATATGAATCTTTGTAGTTGATTAACATGCTTGTTAGTGATGGTAACTTACTCACATGAGGTTTCTGATGTTCTTTAACAAGGGAACATGAAATTTATTATACAAAAGAGGGCAGTTTTATATACAGAAGTAAGTATTATATACAGAAGACAGTTAGACAGATCTTAACACAAACATCAAAACAGAGTTTCAACCTGTTTCCCAATATTATCCCTTACGGAGCCTCAATCCCAGAGGAATATTATTCAAATCTCAGATTTTAAAATCTTAACTGGTGCTTTTCAATTTCTTTCTCCTGGACTGTTTAGAGTTATATTTTACAATTCCTCTTCTGTGTTTAACGGCATGACCTCACAATTTTGATGGCTTAAACTTCTTTCAGTTCTAACAACTTGGAGATTTCTAGCCGAGCTGTTCTGGCTTGTAAGCCTCACAAATTAGAAACCACTTCTACTGTGAATGAAAATGAACCGCTGAACAAAAATGAGAAGGTTTGCTCACCTTCCAGGAGAAAAACTGCTCTCTTCTGAACTGAACCTTGAGTTCTTCTGGACAAAACCTTTTCGTTCTTATGTCAAAACTGAACTAATTGCCTTAATGTGTTTACTCCGAATGCTATCAATCCAATAGTATGAATATTTTATCCATTAAAACTGGAGGGGCCTTCAAGGCGCTTGACTACAGTCATGAGTATTTTTGAAACTGATGCATTTTGGTCATTGTCCAAAAGACTTTTTGACCTGTTTATAAAACAATCTTCACAGGATTGATTTACAAACCACTGTCTCTATTTTAAAATCCAAAATGTCAAAATATGTTATACAGCTTTCATCACAAAACCACCATTATGTTTTCAGATGAAGTAGCCAAGGAGTAGCATGTAAACTGAAAACAGGATGTGGCTAAGGAATGATCTGTGTCTATACTTCACCCTGTCTGTGTCTGAAGCTGTTACTAGGTTAACAGGTAGAACACTGGAGAGCAACTCGAACAGAGACTCAAATGTTGCACTCCTGGTGCTTCTTTACCAGAATGCCACCACAGAACTAATAAGAAGCTTTGCCAAACCTGCACTCCCCCAATCCTCCCAAAGTTTTTGGCATACACACAATACTGCAGAGTTCATCCATTTTATAGTAACCATAGTAATCACAAAGCATCTGTACTGCGCATCTGTCTCTGATGGGACACTATCAAAATTGAACTGATCTCATTTTGAGGAAAGTTGGGAAGATTGTTGTGATCTTACACACCCAGGTTCTACCCAGTTCAAGTGCTGCTGAGATTAAAAGGTGTTGGAGATACCTTAGTGAGGTCAGAAGAAAATTTGATTCTGGATACCTCTGGGCAAAATTCCACTGCACAGCTGTGACAATTGGGGGAGTTTAATGAAGTCCACAAGAGTGCTAAATATGACATGGAGTTACTTAATCAGGTGGGATGGGAAATTTTGATTAACTGACAGCAGGTTGAGATGCAGCAATAAATCTGCAGTGTGTCAAGCATTACACTGGCTGGTAATGAAATCATACTTGTAATTCATTTGCATGTCACAAATATTCAGTAACATGAGAGTTTTCAAAGAAGTCCTTCAAAGTAAAGTCAGTTGTGCATGAGAATCTTTTGACATCTGTTTAAAAGGGATGTGCAATAGTCATTTATGTACAGTTATGTGTAACATCAGTAGTTTTCTTTGTTTAACTCTGGAGCACAAAGGAGGAGAGCAGGGGAACAGATTCTTGCATAGCAGTTCAGGACAAGGATGAGTCAGTGGTGAGAGGAGTTGTGGAGTAGGGTTGGGGGGCCTGAAGAATTGGAGGGCGCTTTTGTGAGGGCAGAGGCTTGTGATTCAGAGCCTCCCTGTTTGACCACATGATTCTTTAATAGGCTGCCTATATATACAACATTGTCAGCTGACAGCAGGTTTCATCAATGAGAATGTTTCCCAACTGCTAAACCAAATGTGTTTTGCATGCACACCACTGGCACTTGGAATTTTAATTATAAATGTGTGAAGGAAAGGTAAGAAGACAGAGTGTGGAAGAGATGCACAGTTTTAGTTACTACATTGGGAATGGCCCATTGTTGTCAAAATCCAGACCAAAGTATACCTGATCTGTACATTCCACACTGCCCAGTGCACTCTGTTACGTTTTCATCTGTGTCAGTGAATAACCGACAGTGCTTCTGGTGCATAGCTTTCCAGGCAGTGAAATGCAAGATACCATAAAAAGAGGGCTAATCAAAGAGAAAAGAAAGAGCTTGAATTTCTACAGTATCTTTCATTATGTCAAGCAATGCTTTACAGTTACTTAAGTACTTTTTAAAATATAGTCACTGTTATAGTGTAGGAAATACAGCAATTAATTTGTACACCATTAGATTCAACAAACAAAATGGGATGATGGCCAGATCATGTGTTTTTTTCAGTGATTTTGATCGAGGAATAAACAGATGTAGATACTAAACACAACTCCCTGCCATTCTTAAAAATAATGTTGCAGGGTGAATGAGAAAGGAATTGGGGCCTTGGTTTAACATCTCACCCAAGATACGGCAAGTCAGACAGTGCAGAACTTGAGAAGAAGGAATGTCAGCGTGGACTTGTCTTCAGGTCTCTGTAGTGAACTTTTTCAGACTCATGGAGAGAATGCTACCCAGTGAACAACACTTAATACCATTTAAAGGGAAATCTAACATGGTTTCATATACTTTGGTACGACAGTGAAACTGGTTATTTGTCTCTAATCAGCTTGGGCGCTATCCATTGTGATCAATGTCAACAGTTGCTGCCCTCCCTTTTTATTAGTTCTAGTTGAGTTGGTTAATAAGTTACCTAGAAATGACCTGCCTTGCAGAGGATGCCAGTTACATCAGCAACAACCCTGAGGAGAGAGAGAGAGACATGGAGGGGGACTTTAACTTCCATCTTTGATGCCATGGGGTCAAAATTGATGTAACCATATTCATACATGAACTGTGGGACTGCTGATAATTTGCTGTTTCTTTTTCTGAAAGTAGCTGCTTTTCTGTTCATATTTAAATCAGACCAACGGGTTACACACAGAAATTGCTGGAAAAGCACAACAGGTCTGGCAGCAAAAAGTAAAGTGGTCACTACTTATCTAGGTCCAAAAAGATATTATCCAATCCTAATTTAAACTAACAGTCACACTCAGTTCCTCTTTGTGTACATTGTGTTCATGTTCCAGTCCTCCCCAATCCATTTTGGAAGGTGAGGCACTGCTTCCAGCTCCTGTTGCTGGGGAGCTTGGGTGAGTTAGGGAGGACAGAAGGAGCCAATCATAGAGCAGTACAATCTGTTCACATTGAAATATATTTTAACCTAATCTGGGAACAGGCAAGATCAAACATAATCCTGGTTTGACAATCCCACCTGAGTCTACTCTATACTGATGTTAGTGGAAATTAATACTGGGTAATGTGTAAAGACAGAATTGCACCTGATCCCATGGGTCAGGTTACCAATATTGTCACAGCACAGGCTGAATTCAAGTAAACTTGAAAATGCAATTAGATCATCCTAAGGAGGCCAATCCATTATGCCAATTGATTTCAGCACCTGATACAGATCCCCATCAAAAAATTGTTTGGCCAAGTTGCCAGCAATGAATTACTTTTGGTTAGGTATGGTACTCCCACACTAATTCCTTTATAGAACCATCAAATATTTATCAAACAGCATATGCACCTTATGGTAACTTCCCTTTGACTGGCCCAGTCGCTTTAACATCTCCTTCAATATAGCTACACTTTTAATACCCCTTCAATATGTTCTGGCCCTTGATTCAAAGCCACTCAGGATTGCAAGTTGTGAACAAAACCTCTCAAGCGAGCATTGTTGTCCTTAGATGTGAATCTTCAGCGGGTTTTATATTGGTTTCAGTCCCTGCAAATTTCATCCTGTGTCTGAAATATAATTTTTCTCTTGGATTGGAAAAACTTGTCCTACAGTCCCACAGGACGGATATGGACCTGCCCCCCAATTGATAGGTACAGAAACTCACTCAACAGGTACACAATACACATGACAGATACACAGACCCTCTCAACAGCTATGTAGGCCCATTCAATAGGTACAAGACCCATTTGATGTTTGACTTTGAAACTTCCACATTAAAGAATGGAGACAAGTTTGCATTTCTGTAGCACCTTTCATGGGCTCATTTCATCCCAAACACTTTACGCTCAGTTAAATACTTTTGAAATGTAGTCACTACAGTAAAATGGGAAAATTGACAGTTTATGCACAGAAGGCTCCCACAAATAACAGTCTGTTAATGGCTGTACAACCTGTTTTAGTTGGTGTTGGTGTCAGGGTAAATATTGGTGAGGGAAGTAGGGAAAACTTCCCTTCCGTTTTTTGAAATTCTGCCACGGAGTCCTTTACGTCCACTTGAAAGGGCTGACAGGGTCTCAGTTCAAAGTCTCATCTAAATGAGGGTACTTCTGACATTACAGCATTCTCACAGTACGGCAGTGGCATGTCAGCCTGGGTTACATGCTAGTAAATAGGAGTGACACTTGAATTCATAAATTTCTGACTCCCTCTCCACAACATGAATGCATCCATTGCTCCATTTCTCCAGATTAGACCTCACACTGTTAATATCGTGTTCTTTACCTTCTTTCCTTTCAAAACTATTTACAAAGAGCCCAGCAGTTATGCTTATACTTTATTTAAGTATCCCTCCTTGCATACTGGAGTTGGGGTCCTTTGAGTGTTTGCTGTTCCAAGAGATCAGTTAACTGAAGAGGGATCAAACCATAATCCTTATGGTCTCAGCAGCTTACCTATTTTCTGTCAAGGTCAGATGTGTAATTCAGAGAATTCATAAGATCATCTGTGGCAAACAATCTCTTATGAAGTAGGTCTGTTTATTTTAAACAATGCGATCCACTTCTGGTGGGTCCTAGTTTTATACTGTCTCACACTGGGGTCCAGTACTAGTGGAGACAGATCTGTGTAACACAGGGGTATGGTATTGGAGGGGGCAGGTCTGTCACTGTATTACACTGGGATAGAATATTGGTGGAGATAAATTTATCACTGTAGAACACAACAGTTCAGTTCCAGTGGATATATATCCATTGCTTTATAACAATGGATAAAGTACAACTGGTTACAGGTTCATCACGGTATAACACTAGAATCCAATTCTGGGGATACAGCTTCACTGCTGTATAACACTGGGGGTACAGTATGGCTGGGTGGAGGTCTTCAGTGGGATACAGTACTCATCGAGACAGGTCCATTGCATTATAACATTGGCTTCACTGCCTGGGTCAGCATCTATTGTCCAACCCTAATTGTACTGAAGAAGGTGGTGGTGAGCTGCCTTCTTGAATCACTGAAATCCACTTGCTGTAGGTAAACCCACAATGCTGTTAGGAGTGGAGTTCTAGGATTTTGACTCAGTGACATTGAACAAATGTCAATATAGTTTCAAGGCCGAATGAAAAGTGACATGGAGAGGAACTTGCAAGTGGCGGTGTTCCATGTGTTGGCTGCCTCTGACCGTCTAACTTGTGGTTATTGTAGATTTGGAAGGTGCTGCCTAAGGAGCCTTGGTGAATTTCTGCAATGCATCTGGTAGATGACGGACACTGCTGACTATGGAGCATCAGTGGTGTAGGAAGTGAATGTTTGTAGATGTGATGCCAATCAAGCAGTCTATTTTGTCCTGGATGGTGCTAAGCTTCTTGAGTGGAGCTGCCCTCATCCGGCCAAGTGAGGAGAATTCCATCACACTCCTGACTTGCGCCTTTGCTGGCAGAAGACAGGCTTTAGGAAGTCAGGAGGTGAGCTACTCATTGCAGGACTTCCAGCCTCTAACCCACTCTTGTAGCCATAGCCTTTATATATCCAGTTCAGTCCAGTCCAGTTTCTGGTTGATACTGAGGGAATCAATAATGGTAATGTCTTTGAATAACAAGGAATGTTTGGTTAGATTCTCTCTTGTTGGCACATTGTTTGTCACCTGTGTGGCACTTATGTTACTTGTCACTTGTCAGCCCAAGTCAGGATATATGTCCAAGTCTTGCTGCATTCGGACATGGACTGCTTCAGTATCTGAGGAGATACGCATGGTGCTGACCATTGTGCAATCATCAGCAAACTTCCCCATTTCCAACCTTATGATGGATGGAAGGTCATTGATGAAGCAGCTGAGATGGGTGGGCCAAGGGCACAACCCTAAGGAAATCCTGCAGTAACATCTGGAGCTGAGTTGACTGACTTCATCACTCACAACCATCTTCCTTTCTGCGAAGACGCCATGATAATCTCACTGGAACCAGGGGAGCACAGCCACATTCAGCCAGACAGTATTGGAGAGATGCTGGAGGTGGATGCTATGTTCATCCTGTCAAAGGCTGCTGACAGCTCAGGTGGAATGGGGACGAACAGCTCTTCCTTGTCATACTGATGCCATTGTCACTGCTCCATTTTTGTCTGTTTGAAAGTTTATCATTAAACCATTCTAACCAGTCTGTCCAGAAGTGAAAAGTGGTGATAGGCTCATTGCAAAGATGAGTCTGTGACACATATATGATAAACTATTCTCTGAGCACTCAAAAATGCAAATTCCTCAGAGGCTGAGTCAAATATCACTCCCCAACTCAAACATGACACTACTTGGCTTCTACTGAAACAATCACAGACCGTCATGATACAGACCAACTATTTCTATTGCCTGTGACTTCACAGCTGTACACACTTAAGTAGGTAGCCATTTACAGGGCGAGGGAATTATGTACATTTCCAGCTAAGCCATTTGCAATGATTCAAAAT
Source organism: Rhincodon typus (assembly GCF_021869965.1). Lineage (NCBI taxonomy): Eukaryota > Metazoa > Chordata > Chondrichthyes > Orectolobiformes > Rhincodontidae > Rhincodon > Rhincodon typus. The sequence goes on along the minus strand of NC_063367.1, from coordinate 22,339,614 downwards.
CCACCAGAGGAACAGGTAAATCTGCTCAGAAGTGATCCCCACAGGTACATGCCTGTTGTCCACACACACATTCATGCACATCTCAGCGGCCACGATCAAGTGAATTATCAGTTAGATGGGGTTGGGAGTTCCCTTTGCATTCCGTTTCAGGAAATATAGCTTACAATTCTATGGACTCTTTCAGGCCCTCAGGACATCCCAAACCACTCACAGCCAGTGATGCACTTTTGTAAAGTTTGTCACTGTCGTAGTGACATAGCTGCAAACTTGTGCGCAGCAAACCTATCACAAACAGCAATATGAAAATCTCCAGTGCTTTTGTTTTAGTGATGTTGGTTCACATAAGGGAGAATTCCCCTGCTTTTCCCCTTATCCACTGTCTCATCAGGAAAGATAGCACTTTCAACAGTGTGGCACTACCTTACTACTTGCTGGCAGCAGACATCTCAATGCACTGGAGCAGCACCACCAACACTCTCTGCATAAGATCCTGCAAATCCACAGGGAAGAAAGATACACCGACACTAGTCCTCAAACAGGCTAACATCCGCAGCATCAAGGCACTGACTACCTTTGATCGGCCACACTGGGCTGGACATGTCGTTATCATGACCGGCACGAGACTTCCCATCAGGTGCTCTACTCCCAAAACAGCAGGCGAGCCCCAGGTGGACAGAGAAAACGCTTCAGTGATAGCCTCAAGACCTCACTGGCAAAGTGCATCATTGCCACAGACACCTGGGAATCACTGGCTCAAGACCATACAAGGTGGAGGAGAAGCATCCAAGAAGTTATCGTGCACACAGACTTGCCATCAGGAAAAAAATGGAAGACAGGTGAAAACAGCATGCTGCCACACCAATGCTCCACCCACCCCTTCCCATGATCACCACCTGCCCCACATGTAACAGAGCTCGTAACTATCGTATCAGTCCATTCAGCCATCTACAGACTCATCCTGACAGTGGAAGAGAGTCATCCTCATCTGCAAAGGACCACCAATGATGAGGAATACTTGCTGAAATGCTTGTAGTCTCAGGAGTGGGGCTTGAACCCACAATGTTCTGAATCAGAAGCAACATCTACCCACTGAGCCACAGATGAGCCAGTACAATGATGGTATATACCCAGGCTTGGAATGAGATGGTGTTCACTGTGACTCTGAACCATCCATCCAGGCTGCCAAGGAGCATGAGCTCCCAGTCTGAGCTATATTTCCTTGGAAAGTTGTGTCAGATCCACCCCTCCCTCAACTAGCTTCAAAATCTCCCCACCCCCGACCTCATCCTAAGACCAGCGCCCCCTTCTCATCCCTGCCTCCTTGACCTGTCTATCTTCTCTCCCACATATCCGCTCCTTCCACCTCACTGGCCAATCCCCATCCCCACCCCCACTTCCTACCTACACTCACCTTTACTAGCTTCATCCCCGCCTCCTTCACCTGTCTGTCTTCTCTCCCACCTATCCACTCCACTATCCACCTTCTATCACCGTCTCTCCCCGCCTCTCTATTTATTTCAGAGCCCCCTTCGCCTCCCCCATTTCTGAAGAAGGTTCCCGACACGAAGCGTCAGCTTTCCTGCTCCTCTGATGCTGCCTGGCCTGCTGTGTTCCTCCAGCTCCACACCTTGTTATCTCAGACTCCAGCATCAGCAGTTCCTACTTCATATCAGCACTGCCTGCCTGTGTCACTGGAGGACACAGACAAGAAAAAGGATTTGAAAATACCACAAAATGGGAGAGGCTAAAGCTCAATTTAACACTCAAGACCAATTACTCCAATTTTTCAATATCAATTGTTGGAGGGACTCGCTTCCCTTGAAGGTGAAGGCACAAATAAATACATTATAATTTCAAACTCTGATGAAATCCCTTTTCAATACATTCTACAGAAAATCGAAACCAATTTGGGTGTCTCAATGAACTAGGTTCTAAGTCACAGTGATAGCAGGAACTGCAGATGCTGGAGAATCTGAGATAACAATTCGCCTCCCCCATTTCTGAAGAAGGGTCCCGACCTGAAGCGTCAGCCTTCCTGCTCCTCTGATGCTGCTTGGCCTGCTGTGTTCATCCAGCTCTACACCTTGTTATCTCTAAGTCACAGTCTTCATTTTGGCAAATAGATATGGAGTAATGAGTACAATAAACATAGATTGCACACATCTTAATAATCTGTGCATCTACCTGGAGACCACACAGATCCCATGTGATACACGACAACCTCCCACAGCCCGAACCTTTTCTCTGGTGCAGCAACCCCATACAGTTCCTCCTGTAAATTCAGTCCATTAATTCCCCTTGTTTAATGTAATGAGTTATGCAGTCCATACATTTTCAGTGTTACATACTGCTTAGTTTGCACAGTTCTCACAGTGTGATACACTTCTCCTTCTGTAACATACCTAGTGGTTTTCAGTGCATACAGTTTCTCATGCAACACTGCTTATCTTTACGGCCTATCTGATATAATCCTAGGTTCGCTCTGTACAGATATTTTGCTTGTCCACTATCAATAATATCTTTCCCTTGAGCAGGACAAGATCATCACAGATTATTAATACAATGAATGTCCTTGGACATTGAGTTGAACAAATAACAGATATACACCAACAGAGCTAGAAAGATAAGATTGAGGTTTAAGGCAGTTTATTTTCTGTACCGAGCTATTATGAATGGGCACAAACTCATTAATAGTGAGTTGTTATCATGTCAAGGAGAACTTCAACACTTCAGAGGTCTGCTATAATTGAGAGGTGAGCTTACCTTTCTGAACATGAATGATGTCTGGGAAATTGGACAGTAGGCCTTGGTACAGGGAAAGTGTGTCCAACATATGGAACAGATCATTCTTGGGCTGTTCTGCAAACAACTCTCCAATGGCTTCATATGTTTTGCCCGTGTTGGAAATGGCCTTGTTCAGAGGCACTGCAAGGTGTGGTTGATCCAATTCAAAAGCCTGACTTATTGAATTAAAAGCATTGCCTAATTTCTGAAATTCCTTCCTGAAGCCTCCGACATGTTTGCGGCAGAGGTCTGTGGCCACGTTGGTCAGTTGCAGCACACTGTCATCCATCCTCTTAGAGAAGGTTTTGAATGTGTCCACCCTCTCCTCCACATCCTGAAGATCCTGATGTTCCTGTGGGATTTGGATGGTCAGGAAAGAATTGGCACCGACCAATTCATCTTTCTCCATCCGTCTTTTTCCCTGTTTCCAGGCCCTGTCATCTGTGCAAGTTAGGAAGTGTTGAAACCCCTCGTACTGGGAAAGCACTGGATGGCTTGTCATGTGGTCCATCCACAGAATCAAGCGCCTCTTGCGTTTCTCAATGAAATCATCTTCAAATCGGCCAGTGGCCTGTTTCTCTGGCAGATGTGGCACAGAGATGACAGAGAACTTGTGCAGCAGCCTATTGTGTAGCCAGTCAAAGTGTTTGTAGCGACGATAAACAGGGTTGTTGGTTTGACTAGGCGTCAGCTTATAGGAGATGTAACTCTTGATGCCTTTAAACTTGGTTTGCTTAGTGGGTTCCTCAATGGTACAGGTGAAGGGGTGAGAGCTCTCGCTCCACTGAGGCCCATCAGGGCTCATCACCACACTGTAGGTTTCTGAAGTCTTAAAGATAGCAGGCACTTCACCCAGGATGAATGCTTCCCCACCAGATCTAACAAAACTTGAGAAGCGGTTGAAGTTCTTGCCCACAGCACTGCTTTTAGTGCTGAGTCTGCTGGCAGTGCTGTCCTGCCTTTCTACTGATGGCTTTTGCCGGTACATCACATTAGGATATGGGGAGACTGTGTATGGATGGAGATGATTGTGGCCATTGGTGTTACTGGACACACCAGGTTCATCAAACACAGTGGAAGAGTCATCCCAGTCATCCCAATCATCATCATCATCTTCCTCATAGCTGCCCTGTTGGTAGGAAGAGGCTGAACTGGGGGAGTAAATTGCAGAGTGATTCCCTGGTGAGTGGTGAGTGAAAGCAGAATTGGAAGTGTAGGGTAAGGGTGTACTGGGTTTGAGAATTTCCACATAAGAAGCTGGAAAGAGCCCTTTGTCCCCTCGGCTGTTCTGGCCTTCCAGCCAACCATCCAAAGACTTCTCATTAAAAACCAGCAGCTGTTCATTCTCTTGGATGCTGATCTCCTCGGGGTTCTCACTCTGGAAGCTGTAAAGAGCTTTGGCTTTGATGGAAGCCATGGTCCAGGGATGGGGAAGAAGGGGCTGCAGTATCTCCTCGGGGATCTGGCAGCTGGAGGTGGGTGCGGATTATTGTTCCAACTCTCTCCTCTAATGCTCGGCTTTCTCCAGACGGGAGAAGGAAGGCGGACGGCTGGTTCGCAGCTCCTACCGATTCCTCTGGTCCGGGTACATCATTCAGCTCGGCAATTTGTTCCTTGCGTCCAAGACCCAGCTACAAACTGTGTCCCGGGATACTGTAACCTCCCCAGCTATGGCCGCGGCCAAACTCCTCTTTGTTGTGATAAGCTCCCGTACTTTGACGCGCAGCAAAACTTTTGCAGCTTGCAAAAGAAGTTCGCGACTGCCCTCTAGGTATTGGATCTTGGGCATTTCAAGGAAACACATCCCACTGATCCTTCGAAACCGCCGGGATCAAGCCAGGAACTGACTGCTGGGACCAAAAAAACCCCGAAAAAACTGCGGACGCTGTAAATCAGGAACAAAAACAGAAATTGCTGGAAAAGAACAGCAGGTCTGGCAGCATCTGTAAAGAAAATATTAAAGTTAACGTTTCGGGTCCAGTGACCCTCCCTCAAAACTGACTGCTGGGGTTTGGTCCAGTCAACACCCCCTCCCTCCGTCTTCAGTAACTAACCAATCAGTGTAAGGCTTTCGTGGGTTATTTGACCATTTTAGCTCTGGCCACATCAGAGCACAGGGACAAGAGGAGGCCAGTCAGCTCCTCAAGATTGTGAACTATGGTCATGGTTGATCTAATATCTGGAGGGTAACAGGGAATAGTGAAAAAGATTCTGGAATCTGGCGCATTTTATCTTTCCAAATAACCTGCAGAGATTTTATGCAAACACAGGGTGTACTGGAGAGCACAGCGAGTGTTTAAGACCTTAAAATGAAACAAATAACTGCGGATGTTGGAAATCTAAAACAAAAATAGAAATTGCTGGAGAAACTTAACAAATCTAGCAGCATCTGTAACTATGTTACTCTCTCTACAGATGCTGCCAGACCTGTAAAGTTTCTCTAGCAAGATTTTTTTTTCAGATTTCCAACATCCGCTGTTATTTATTTTGTTTTAACGTTTCAAACAAAAGCAAAAATTGTTGGAGAAACTGCTAAGATTCTTTGGCTTTATTTAAGCGATTTTAGTGCTATATGGGCAATTATATCACCACCATCAAATGTACCTTATGTCATGGAACTGGTGTCAAAGTTTAGACAAAGTGTGAGAAAAAAATATTCACAGTCCCCATTTCCGGGAGAAACAAGACTTTGCGGTGAAACTAAAAACAAGCATCCCTCGCGTGACCTTTTCACCATACAGGGCCATCCAATCGTTTCCAAGCACATTCCAAATTATCTTCACCACAAAGAATTGACTGCTTCAAACATAGTCTCACTGAAGTTCTACACTGTTAAACTTATACACAGACATTGCAGCTATCTTTAAAAAAATGAACTTGTGCAGTGAAAAAGAGAACCTGAAATCCAATTGGTTTGGTTTTCAGGACTGTGATAAATCTGCGATTTGTCAGTTTATAGCTTTGAGCAGGTAATCGTTCATCATCAATGGTTTTTAACTAATTTATTCATCAGTCAGCAGCCAATTCTAAAGAAAGCGTAAAGAAAATATTCACTTTTTTAAACAATTAAGTTCATGCAGAGAAACTGAATTGACTGTAAATAACAACTTGGATCAATCAAACTTTACATTACAGAGTGCACCTGGATTAATAGGAATCTGAAAACTTATCATTTTCATCCACTGAACTCTTGAGCTTTCATTAGTAATTAGAAGAATCTGGATGACATAAATGCAGCAAATAATTTGCAAATGGGATCAATATTTTGCCACAGGGAAAATGAAAATAACTTAAAATTGCTATAGATTAGAGAAAAAGTAATATGAAGTGGAAGAGCAAAATAGTGTAGATGCTGGAGATTTGAAATAGAAATAGAAAATGCTAAAAATACACAGCAGGATAAGCATCATGTGTGGAGAGAGTAACAGTTAACATTTTTGGTCAAGCTGACCTTTCGTCATAACTATATCTCCCCACAGATGCTGCCTGACTTGCTGAGTGTTTCCAACATTTTCTGTTTTTAATGAAAACTATATATGGAATAATTCTCAGAAATAGAAGTGTTATAGAAAGGGAAGGGGTTTTGGGTGAATTGAACTCTCCAAATACTGGATCTTTCACTATTTCATTGTGATTTTGATGGGGGCAAATCTGGAGATCATGCAGAACCTGTTGACCTGCACTTTAGTCTTCAGTACCCAAACTTCATCAAGAATCACAGAGGAGAGCAGAACATGTCACTTCAAAGTAGGTGGTGACTTTTCCAAAAAGTAAACAGATGTACTGGACTCTTGATTTCAAAACTGAGGACGCCACAGTCAACAAGATTGCGGATTTGACAGGGAACTGACAGGATCCTGGTCAAAGCACTTTCCCCTCTCCTTATTTCTCGTGCTATAAATACACCTGCGTAGGAGTTGGACAAAATAATGGGACAAGTCTGTATTTAAACTGCAGGAGCTCAGACTTAACACAGCCTGGCCATGGGCACTAATTACAACTCTTTAATTTCATTCTAAAATGTTAGAACTTATGCTTTTCCAACCCATCCCGTCTCTACTTAATTGGATGCTAGCATTCCCAATGACTGTTTAAATGCTTTGGAACTTCAGATGTGTGGCTGTGGGCATTTTCTGGCAGAAAATAGTGAACTATATTCTCTCGACCATGAAGGAATCAAAGCCCCATCTACTGGTGGAGTATGGCAACTCAGCAAAACCAGGAAGGTCAGCAGCGACAGTTCCAGTGGATAAAGGAGTGTGAGGCTAAATTGTTTCTGGAAACTGTTGTTGGTGAGTAACAGGTAAGTTTTGTGAAATTGTTATCAGAGCAGAGAGCATCAGAAGCTTCAATTTAGTATTAAGGATATTTAACATTGTAAGGATTAATTAACGTAAAGGAATAAGACACGGCAGGAGAGCTCCAAATCACAGTTTGCTCCTCTTGCTCGATGTGGGAAGCCAGGCACACTTTCAGTGCCCGGGAGCTGCATGTGTGCAAGAAGTGTCTCCAGCTGCAGCTCCTGGAAGCCCGAATTTCAGAGTTGGAGCAATGTCTGGGGACACTGTAGAGCATTTGCAAGACGGAGAGTGTTGTGGATTGCACGTATAGAGAGATGGTCACACTGCAGACTCAGAATCCACAGGCAGGAAGGGAATGGATAACCACCAGGCAGAGCAGCAAGGCTAAGCAGTCAATGCGGAAATCTCCTGTGGCTATTCCCCTGCAAAACAAATATACATTTTTGGATACTGTTGAGGGGAATAGCCTCTCGTGGATAACAGCAGCAGCCAAATTCATGGCACCATGGTTGGCTCTGCTGCAGAGGGAGGGAGAGATGGACATAAGAATGCTATAGTTATGGGAGATTCAATTGTAAGGGGAATAGAAGGCATTGCTGTGGCTGTAAACAAGAGGCCAGGATGGTATGTTGCCTCCCTGGTGCTAGGTTAGGGTCTGGATATCTCGAGGTAGTTGCAGGACATTCTGGAGGGGGAGGGCGAACAGCCAGTGGTTGTGGTACACGTTAGTACGAACGACATCAATGAACAAAGGATGAGGTCCTAAAAGCAGAATACTGAGAACTAGGTAGAAATGTAGGATCTTAAAGGTAGTTATCTCAGAATTACTACCAGTGCCACAAGCTAGTCAGAGCAGAAACAGTAGGATATATAGGATGAACACGTGGCAGGAAAGATAGTGTGAGGGGGAGGGTTTCAGATTTGTGGTGAACTAGGACTGGTTCTAGTGGGGCTGGGACCTGTACAAACTGGACAGGTTACACCTGGCAGGACCAGGACTGATGTCCTTGGCAGGGATACTTGGTAGAATGGTTAGGGAGGGTTTAATGTGGCAGGGGAATGGGAACCAGCGGAGTAGGGTAGTGATGCAGCAATTGAGGAGAGGTAGAAACCAAGGAAAACAAAAAGAACAAGAACAGGGAGGGAAACACTGCTGAAAAGAGCAGGGGAGGTAATCTGAAATGCATGTATTTCAATGTAAGAAGTACAATAGGCAAAGTAGATGAACTTAGAGCTTTGGTTAGTACTTGGAACTATGACATTATTGAAATTACAGCGACTTGGCTGAAAGAGGGACAGGACTGGCAGCTGAATGTCCCAGGTTTTAGATGTTTCAGGTGTGATAGAAAGGGAGGTAAAAGGGGTGGGGGAGTTGCATTACTGGTAAAGGAGTATCTCACAGCAGTGCAGTGAGACAGTATGGGTAGAACTCAGGAATAGGAAAAGTGAAATCACAATGCTGGGGGCATACTACAGGTCTCCCAGCAGCCAGCAGGAGATAGAGGAGAGAATACATTGACAGATTTTGGAAAGATGTAAGAACAGCAGAGTTGTTGTGGTGGTGATTTTAACTTCCCCTCTTATATTGACTGGGACTCACTTTGTGCTAGGGACTTGGATGGGGCACAGTTTGTAAGGACCATTCAGTAGGAATTCTTGACACAATATGTAAACAGTCAAACCAAGGAAAGGGTTATACTGGACCTGGTTTTGGGAAATGAGCTCGGCCAGGTAAGTGAAGTTTCAGTGGGGGAGCATTTTGGGAGTAGTGACCATAATTCAGTGAATTTTAAGTTATTCATGGATGGCGATAACAATGGTCCTCAGGTGAAGGTGTTAAATTGGGGGAAGGCAAACTACAACAATATTAGGCAAGAACTGAAGAATTTTGATTGGAGTGGCTGTTTGACGGTAAATCTACATCAGACTTGTGGGAGTATTTCAAATTGCATTTGATAAGAGTTCAGGAGTGGCATGTTCCTGTGAGAATGAAGGATAGGTATGAGAAGTGACATGAACCTTGGATGACCAGGAATGTTATGACCTTGATCAGAAAGAGAAAGGAACGAAGCATATGTAAGGTCCAGGAGGATAGGAATTGATGAAGCCCTTGAAGTATATAAGGAAAGTAGGAAAGAACTTAAACAAGGAATTAGAAGTGCGAAAAGGGGTCATGAAAAGTCATGAGCAAACAGGATAAGGGGAATCCACCAAGTTGCTATTAAAAAGGAAGAGGTGTTGTGCATCTTAAAAAGTATTAAGGTAGACAAGTCCTGATGGGATCTATCCCAGAATATTGAGGGAGGTGAGAGAACAAATTGCCGGAGAAGTGACTAACATCTTTGTATCCTCTTTGACCATAGGTGAGGTCCCAGAGGACTGAAGAATAGACAATGTTGTCCCACTGTTTAAGAAGGGTAGCAGGAATAATCTCGGAAATTCTAGGCCAGCGAGTCTCACACAGTGGTAGGGAAATTATTGGAAAAGATTTTCAGGGACAAAATCTATATACATTTAGAAGCAAATGGATGTATTAGCGATAGACAGCATGGTTTTGTGCGGGGGAGGTCATGCCTCACTAATTTGATCAAGTTTTTTGAGGAGGTGACGAAGATGATTGAAGAGGGAAAAGCGATTGTTGTTGTCTACATGGTCTTCAATAAAGCGTTTGACAAGGTACAAAAGGTGAAGTCACATGGTATCGGGGTGAGTTGGCAAGATGGATATAGAACTGGCTTAGTCATGGGAGACAGAGTGTAGAGGTGGAAGGATGCTTTTCGGAATGGAGGGCTGTGACTAGTGATGTTCCACAGGGATCAGTGCTGGGACCTCTGCTGTTCGTGTTCTACATAAATGATTTGGAGGAAAACGTTGCTGGTCTAACTAGTAACAGATACAAAGACTGGTGGAGTTACGGATAGTGAGGAGGATTATCAGAAGATATAGCAGGATATGGATCAGCTGGAGGTGTGGGAAGAAAAGTGGCAGATAGAGTTTAATTTGGACAAATGTGAGGTGATGCATTTTGGAAGATCAAGTACAGGTGGAAATTATACAGTGAATGGCAGAACCCTTAGGAGTATTGATATGCAGAGGGATCTGGGTGTGAAAGTCCACAGATCACTGAAGGTGGCAGCATAGGTAGATAAGGTAGTAAAAAAGGCTTATGGCATGCTTGCCTTCATTGGAGGGAGCATTGAGTATAAGAATAGACAAGTTATGCTGCAGCTTTATAGAACTTTGGTTAGGCCACACTTGGAATATTACGTATAGTTCTGGTCACCACACTACCAGAAGGATGTAAATGCTTTAGACAGGGTACAGAAAAGGTTTACCAAGATGTTGCCTGGTATATGGGGGATTTTAGTTGTGAAGAGAGGTTGGATAGACTGGGTTTGTTTTAACTGGAACGCAGGAGGTTGAGGGGCAACCTAATAGAAGTTTATAAGATTGTATGGCATGGATAGAGTGGAAAGCAAGAGGCTTTTTCCCAGGGTGGAGGGTTCAATTACTAGGGGACGCAGGTTCAAGGTGCAAGGGAGAGAGTTTAAAAGAGATGTGCATGGCAAGTTTTTCACACAAAGGGTGGTGAGTGTTGCCAGAGGAGGTGGTGGAAGCAGACACAATAGCAGCATTCAAGAAGCACCTGGATAGCACATGAATAGGAAGGGAATAGAGGGACACGGATCTGTAAGTGAAGACAGTTCAAGTGTGGAAGGGCAAAATGTGGCAGCACAGGCTTGGAGTGCTGAAGGGTCTGTTTCTGTGCTGTATTGTTCTTTGTTCTTCTTTGTTCCTAACCCACCAAGTAGCCAAGCCAATTTCAGCAGCATCTATGCTTAAACAAGTTGCATTTGTATATACCATTTAATGAAATAAAACATCCAGAACTGTTTCACTGCAGCATCATAAAAACAAGGCCTAGGTAACTGAAGGTACGACTTTAAGTAGTGAAACAATTAGTCAAGATGCTCAAGAGGCCAGAATGAGAAGATTACAGATAAATTAGAGGGTTACAATGCTCGAGGAGATGACAGCAAGAATAGAAATGTGGGCTACCACCATGTAAGAACTGAAAAACAGGGATCAGAATTTCAAAATTGAGGTAATGCTTAACCAAGAGCTTAAATACGTCAGTGAGCACAAGGGTGATTCGTGAACAGGACTTGGTAAGAGTTAGGACATAGACATCATTGGGATGTAGAGTTTTAGAGGGTACAAGCAGGACTAAGTTGGAGTCGTCGAGTTTCGAGGTAAACTGCAGAGATAACTGTGTTTGTCTCCCTGCAAAACTGCTGTTTGATCTCTTGAGTGTTTCCATCAATTTCTATTTTTTTTCTTACAAGGATGGAATTGCCATGCCACTGTATTCAATTTCCCTATTTACAAAGCCAAGTATCCCATATGCTTTCTTAACTGTCTTTTTACTGGCTCGAAGGTAGGAGACAGGTGGAGAGATGCTTTTCAGACTAGAGGCCTGTGACCAGTGGTGTGCCACGAGGATAGGTGCTGGGTCCACTGCTTTTCGTCATTTACATAAATGATTTGGATGTGAACATAGGAGGTTAGTTTGCAGATGACACCAAAATTGATGGTGTAGTGGACAGCGAAGTAGGTTACCTCAGAGTATGACAGACCAATAGGCTGAGGAGTGGCAGATAGAATTTAATTAAGATAAATATGAGGTGCTGCATTTTGAAAGGCAAAGCACGCAGGGCTTATACACTTAATGTTAAGGTCCTGGGGAGTGTTGCTGAACAAAGAGACCTTGGAGTGCAGGTTCATAGTTCCTTGAAAGTGGAGTCCCAGGTCGACAGGATAGCGAGGAAGGCATTTGGTATGCTTGCCTTTATTGGCATTGAGTACAGGACTTGGGAGATCATGTCGCAGCTGTATAGGACACTGGTTAGGGCACATTTGGAATACTGCATGAGATTCTGGTATCCCTGCTATAGGATGTTGTGAAACTTAAAAGGGTTCAGAATCAATTTGCAAGGATGTTGCCAGGGTTGGAGGGTTTGAGCTGCTGAGAGAGGCTGAACAGGCTGGGCTATTTTCCCTGGAGCATCGGGGGCTGAGGGGTGACCTTATAGTGGTTTATAAAATCATGAGGGGCATGGATACAGTAAATAAACAAGGTCTTTTCCCTGGCGTGAGGGAGTCCAAAACTAGAGGACATAGGTTTAAGGTGAGAGGGGAAAGATTTAAAAGGGACCTAAGTGACAACTTTTTCATGCAGAAGGTGGTGTGTTTATGGAATGAGCTGCCAGAGAAGGTGGTGGAAGCTGGTACAATTACAACATATAAAAAGCATTGGATATATGAATGGGAAGGGGTTAGTGGGAGTACTAAATAAAAACTGAAAGAACTGCAGATGCTGTAAGTCAGGAACAAAAACAAAGTTGCTGGAAAAGCTCAGCAGGTCTGGCAGCATCTGTGAAGGAAAAAACAGAGTTAACGTTTCGAGTCCGGTGACCCTTCCTCAGAGCTGTTTTGTGGGATATAGGCCAAATGCTGGCAAATGGGACTTCATTTATTTAGGATATCTGGTTGGCATGGCTGAGTTGGATCGAAGGGTCTGTTTCCATGCTGTACATCTCTATTGCTCTATGACTCTAATTTTCCTTGCCACCATTAAGAATTTGAGAGAATGCACTTCCTTGGCATTATCACCAATCTAATACAGTATTTTGGAAGTGGAAGTGTGGAACATATAGCATTTGTATGAATAAAAACTTTCTTCTTATCACTTCATTATAATGTTTCATCACTGTTTATATTTATGGTAAATATTTATATCTACACTGAATCATAAACTTGTGGCTAGGCATTCTAACTCCATTTTATAATCTACAAAATTCAAAATTTCAAGAAATGACTTGCTTCAAGGCATTCAGGATTGGAGAGGTTTCACTTGTAAGCACACTTCTATTATCCTTTCAGGCAGCGAACATTAAAAATGTGTTAGTCGTCGTTCTGTGCTTTCATCCTCTTTCTCCTTCATTAGATAATCATCCTACACTTGTATTTTCTTACAACAGTTGACCGCACATCAAAATACTTTGTAGGCAATTCTGAATGTTCTGAAGGCTTTTCCTTCTTACATAATCCTTAAGATTTAATTACTTTATTCATAAATTCACTAATTCATAAATAATGAACAACAATTAAGTTTTCAAAAGAAAATAAAGTAACAGAGCTAGATTTAACAGAAAAGTTGCACTTAATTGGAACCTTGTCTTTCCCTAAGGGCAAATATTGTCAAGCATGATATTTACAAAAAAAACTAATTCTAAAGATGTAAGGCCACCTTTTGCTGTCTATCTTTATTTGCCCAGACTATGTGGCTTGATAGTATAAAGTGGGTTGTTAAGAGCCAATGCTGTTGGCCTGGAGTCACCAAAAGTTTTTTTAAGGATTGAGGATGTCATATCCTCAAGGGTATTAGTGAATCTGAAGGTTTTTTTAAAAAATGACAATCTGGTAGCTTCCTGGCCAATTTTAGTGCATTTTCCAGTTTTAAGTCACCAAATAAGAATGTAAGAACTGGGACAGGAGTAGGCAATTCAGCCCCTCAAGTCTACTGCACCATTTCATATGATCATGGATGATCTCATTTCAGCCTCAACTCCACTTTCCTGCCCTCTCTCTATAACCCATTAACCCATTATTAATTAAAAGTCTGTCTATCTCATCCTTAAATTTATACAATGTGCCAACATCCACCGAACTGAGGTAGTGAATTCCATAGATTCAGGACCCTGAAAAAGAAGTAGTTTCTCCTCATCTCTGTTTTAAATTTGCTAACATTTATCCTAAAACTATGATCTGTCATTCTAGATTTCTCCACGAGGAAACATCCTCTCTACATCTTTTTGTCAATTTCCTTTAACGTTGTTTGATCTCAATGAGATCTTCTCTCATTCTTCCAAACTGCAGAGAGTATAGACCTAAACTGTGCAATCTCTCTTCATAAGGCAAACCTCTCATCTCTGGAATCAATTGAGTGACTATCCTCTGAACTGCAACTACATCCTTCATCAAGAAAGAGGACTAAAATACACAAATTTAAACTCACAAATTGTGATGGGAAAATATACAACTCTCTGTATTACAAGCCCAGTACTTGGAACATACAGTATCACCATCTCTTACATTTTAAAAATGTACACTACCTTGGGGATTGTTTGGTTTATTTAATTGACTATAAGTCAATGCAAATAGGATTTCTAATAGGCCACATTATTAATATCTTTATAAAGTAAGTTAATTTCATGAAAATACGGATGAATGAGGATTAAGGACAGTGAGGTTGGCTCAGCGGTTAGCACTGCTGCCTGACAGCCCCAGGTTCAATTCCATCCTTGGGTGACTGTGTGGAGTTTGCACATTCTCCCCGTGTCTGTGTGTGGTTTCCTCCCACAGTCTTAAAAATGTGCAGGTTAGGTGGATTAGCCATGGAAATTACGGGGATAGGGTGGACTTGTTGGGCCGAATGGCCTGTTTCCACACAGTAGTATAAAACAGGATTTTTTCGACTGTAAACATTATTCGATGCGAATAAGGTAGTGAATCTATATTTTAAAGAAATTCCCAGTTAGGGTCCATTCCCTGGGGCTGTTGAAGATAACAATTTACCTCAGGAGGCAGTTAGCTCGAGAATATTCTGAGGTGTACGCACAGCCCGTCCCGCCTGGTCGTTAACCCCCATGGGAACAATAAAGTGTTGTTGTTGCGGGGCGTGGAACAATGAAGTGTCGTTTGTTGAAGGGCGTGGAACAATAAAGTGTTGTTGTTGCGGGGCGTGGAACAATAAACTCCCGTGGTTGAGGGGCCGTGGGGAACAATAAAGTTTTGTTGTGGTTGTCAGGCACAAGATGGCGGCGGAGCTGCGGTCGCCATTGATTCTCGATCCCGAATCTGAGGGAGACAGCGCCGAAGGGGAGGACATCTTCACCGGCAGCGTGAGTCTGTCCAGCTGCCGTGACTCCCCACGAGCTGAAGGGAAGGAGGGATAGGGTTCCAGGCTGCGACCTGTGATTTGGGAGAAATAGAGGAACAAATAGAGAGGGGGCAGCGGGTAGAAGTGGGTGTGGGAAAGGGTGGATAGAGTGTAAAAGAGAGGGGCTTTAACGGAGGGGGAGTGGGGCGAGAGTTGGTGGGGTTAGATGTGGGAAGGACGAGGAGAAAATGAGGAACCTGGAGGGGTGTGGAAAGTTGGGGAGATAAGTGTTTGGATGGAGGAGTTGGGGGGAGGGGGAGGAGGAGGAGGCTTGAAGTGGGGGCAAGAAACGAGGATTAGAGTGGAATGAATGAATGAAAGAATAGAGGAGCTCTCTGGTTGTTGGGGATGGTGGTGAATAAGGCCCTTGTTTTGGGGGAATTGATGAATGGAGGGTGTTTGTAGGCTTCCTTGGGTGAGGGACTTTTTTTTTTCTGTGCTATTAGTTGTGGGGGTGTGTTTGGAGCTGTGTAGTTGTCAGTATGTTGTGACTGTCACTTTGTAGGAAAGTTTGATGAAGGTAATATCAAAATTCTGGAACTCATTGTTCCCCAGCACTTGGCATTGCTGCTGCTTTCCAGAGGGAAGAGGAAAAAGCTGTTGAGGAAATATGGCACTAAAGGGTGCAATTTGGTCCATGAGGTTTCTGTGTGAATCTAACCAATTGGAGCCATTTTTTTCCCCATTCCATCCCTGTTCCCCTGAAAGTTTGTCATGTGTGTCTATTTGAATTTGTTTTGAACTAATTCATTCTCTGTTTCTAACCCTACACAGTCCTCATAACCCTGTACGCCATTGATAATCAGCAATCTATCAATCTCTACTTGAAATAATCTTAAAGGATGGAGAATTCCAAAGATTTACAATTCTTTCAGTTTAAAAACAATTCTTATCTAGGTCTTAACTGGCATTTCCCTGATTTTTATGTTGTACCTTTTGGTTCTAGACTTTCCAGCTAGGGGAAACATTTTGTCTACATCTGCCCTGTCTTGTAGATTTTAATTAGATTGCCCCTTATTCTTAAACTTGAGAGAATACCGGACCTGTTTACCCAATCTCTCTCCCCATACCTGCTGCACATGTATTGTCATCAATGCCTTATTGACAGGGACCCCCAGGACCCTTTTCACCCACTCACCACTTAAGGAACTAGTTGGCCAGTTAGTTCACTGGCCTAAAGTTGTGCTGTTGATTTTTTTTTTTTCACCGAATGAGATGCTTAGCACCCTTCATCAGACCGGTATCAGGGATTGCTCATTGGAATCAGTATCAAGTGATGCTCTGCTATAATACCACTCCACGCTGCATGCATGTTTGATGTTGTTGTTTACGGCTTTGTAGCATACCTGCCTGCTGTACTACTCAAACATTAGCTTGTCTTTTGTCAAGCCCAGATGTGCTTGGGCCAGGTTCACCCTCTGGTGCAAATCTTTGCTGATATACAGGTATCTGTGCAGGTGATGACTCTGCACTGTGGCTGTGAAATTTACAAATTTGGACTCGTGCATGAATGGTATGGCATCTCACTGCAAGATCTCACTCAAAAACAATGCAAAATATTCACACTGCAGTCAGGGTACTCTTTTGGCCTAATTGTAACTTCCCACCATACTGCTTTTAAATTGGTTACCAAATTACTTGCTTAAAGAGATCACAGTGAAGTACAGGTCAGTTTAAAAATGCCAAATTATCCACAGCTGTAACAGGAAGATCAGGTTGTTGCTATAGCAGTGCTGTTTTGACCCAGGCTTCTGCCACTATTCCTCACCACCTTAATCTTTCTTCATGGCTATCTGGAAGAAGACTTCAAGTATGCTTGTTATGGACCAGACCAGACCCCCCTCAATATATATTAAGAAGGTAGCCAAGGCCCTCACTTTCTTTCTTTAGAGGTAAATGTGAGGTGCAGTGCTCCAGGTGCAATTTGAAATGAAATGTAAAATTCTGTTTTATTCTGGTCACTCATCTTTAAAGGATTTTTACAATTAGGTTATTAATTAGCCCTTTTGCTTTTGTATAATGCTAGATCCAAAATCGCCTGTCCTCTAGTTTGCTCTTCAACATGCCTTTCTAGAAAACCAGTGCTAAGATACTTCAAAAAATTGTCCTCCACAGTTTTAGCGCTCAGTTGATTTTCCTGGTCTATATGTAGATTGACGTTATCCGACATTACTGTGTTGCACGCTTCTCTCATCTTCTAATTTGTATCTTGTATTAGGCCATCAAATAGCATGGTAGCTTATCAAAGACTCGACCAATGTCTGCTGACCTTTGTTTTCTACCCAAACTGATTCCCTTACTAATATACAGATCCCATTTTGTGCTATCGGTGCAACTCCAACTCCTTCTGTCCTTCCTAAATTTCAAATATCTGGAATATTTGGTGCCCAGTCTTCTTCATGCAGCCATGTTTCTGTAATGGCAATTATATTGCAACCACTTACCTCATTTGTGCGTTTTAGATTTCTATCTTGTCGCAAATGCTGCAAGAATTTGAATCTCCATTTGAAGAATGTGGAGTATACTTGAAAGTCTTCTAGGTGATTGTGAAGAAAGATTAAGGTGGTTGAGGAATATCTGTGAAACCTGGGACTTAACTTTGTCTTTTTCATATAGTTCTGCATTTGAGGCGTACTTGTTCTTGGCTTCTTTTTTCTCTCCTGTCTTTGAGTCTCCCTCACAGCTTTACTTTATCAGCTCGACTCCCTTACCCCTCTTTTTTTTTTGGACCAAATCAAAGATGATTATATCTATTGTCAGTCGTCAATGGCTAGTGGATTTGCAAAGTTCTGGAATAAATGAACTTTGTATTTTGTTCTAATTTCTGTAACTGATCTTCCTTCAGTTTGTCCCAAAGTGAACACTTTTTTTTTTGTTTCTTTTAAATTTTTAAATCATTTGAGTTGAGGGTGCGGTTGGCTAGGTCAGCATTTATTGCCTATCCTTAACTGCCTGGTGTGAACCACATTGTGGATCTGGAACCATATGTAGGCCAGACCAGGTAAGGATGGCAGTTTCTTTCCATAAAAGACAGTAGCAAACCAGATGGATTTTTCTGACAATGGCTTAATTAGACTCAGAATTCAATAAAAATCTGGAATTAAAATTACACCATCTGCTATGGTGGAATTCAGAGCCAGGTCTCTAGAATGTTACCTGGGTCTCTGGATTAACAGTGCAGCAATAATACAATTAGGTGTCCCATCCCCTTAACATCTACTGTTACTCTGCAGATAACAATCAGGATAAAAATGCATGATAAGCAACTAACTGAATAGATGTTGAGTTTTAAGCTTTTAATGATGACTGCACAAAGGTTCATTGTAAAGACCGCTAGGTCAAAATTCTGGAACTCCCCCTTACTTATTATTGTTGGCCCTATGTTCCAAGGAGAGTTCACCATACCTTCTCCAGAACAATTGGCGTGGGCAAAGATTGCTGGCCCAACCAGTGACTCCCACAGCCAGTAACACACTTTTTCTAAGAATGCTTTATGATTCACCTGAAGTTGAAAGGTTCTATATATCATTCTAGAACAGGTGCCATCCTTTTGATGTGACGGCACACAAATGCACAATAGTTGTTATGTTCAATTTCAAAGCATCAAGTTCCCTTGCTAAGTCCCAGTCCCTCAATTCCTGTCTGTTCTAGTCATTCAGGTAGATATTAAAGATCACAAGGCATTACTTCAAAGAGATATGAATAAGAAGGGTTTAGAGGGATACGGGCCAATTGCTGGCAAATGGGACTGGGTCAGATTAGGATGTCTAGTCTGCATGGAGGAGTTGGACCAAAGGGTCAGTTTCTGTGCTGTATATCTCTGACTCGTCTGTGAACTTTGAGCCAGAAGCCTTCAGCCCCTGTGCCATTTGTTTCCTTTCAAGTTGGTTTTAGCAGCTCCTGTCGGGTAAATGACCAGTGGTGAAACATCCACTTCTTTTGAAACAGGATCACGTGAATGTTTCTAATTGTGGGGGATTAAGATGTATATCAACAACTAACTTAGTGGAGGTGACTTGTGACCTTCCTTCCCTTTTTCCTTGCTACTTCTAATTTCAGGTAGTGGCACTTCTGTTTAGCTGATAATTCATGACATCTTGGCTGTGAACTGAGGCAATTTGTTTCAGTTGGGCATCTTTATCTGACTTTAGCAATCTGACTGGAGTCACACACTGAGTCAATTATTTTGGGACTGGTTTCAAACTACTTAGTGCATCAATTTAAGTACACCAGTTTCCTGTTTTCTTTTAATTTGTTTGTGGGACGTGGGTCTCGCTGGCTGGGCCAGCATTTATTGCACATTCGTAGTTGCCCTTGAAGGTAGTGAGCTACTGCTTTAAACCACTGCAGCCCATTTACTATGGATTGACCCACAATGCTTTAGGGAGGGAATCCAAGGAATTTGACCCAGCGACACAGAAGGAATGGTAATATATTTCCAAGTCAGGATTGCAAATGCCTTGATGGGAACTTGTAGGTAGTGTTGTTCCCAAGTATCTGCTGCCGTTGCCCTTCTATTAGAAGTGGCCCCCGGTTTGTAATGTGCTGTCTAAGGAGCCTTGGTGAACTTCTGCAGTGCATCTTGTGGATGGTACACACTGCTGCTGCTGAGTGTCAGTAATTGAGGGAAGGGATGTTTGTGGATGTGGCACAAGTCAAGAGGGCTGTTTTTATCCTGGATAGTGTCAAGCTTCTTGTGTTGTTGGGGCTGCATCCATCTAGGCAAGTGGGGCGTGTTCTATCACACTGCTGGCTTGTGCCTTGTAGATGGTGGACAGATTTTGGGGAGTCAGGAGGCAAGTTATTTGCTGCAGTATTCCTAGCCTCTGACCTGCTCTTGTAGCCACCATTTGTTGTGAGTCCGGTTGAGCTTCTGGTCAATGGTAACCCCTGGGATGTTGAAAGTGGGGGATTCAGTGATGGTAACACCATTGAATGTCAAGGGGCAGTGGTTAGATTATTTCGTATTGGTGATTGTCATTGTCTGTCATTTTGTGTGGCATGAATTTGTAATGTTGATAATAAGGAATCATGAAATTGGGAGGAGCTATCATTGAACATGAGGATGTTCAAATGAAGTTGGCTGCACCCATATGTTTAAATGTTCAGCTGATCTGCTTGGTGGTTCCTCAGAGTTTGGCCATTTGTGATGGTACCAGGCTACTTGTGATGGTCTGGGATGGGTAGATGAGGGAATCGGAATGAGGCTTTCTTGTGTTTGCCTTTGTGGCAGAAGACCTCGGGATCTGGAGTCAATGTTGAGGACTCCCAGGACCGTTCGCTCCTGATGGTGTACTACTTGAGCTATGAAACGAACAAAAGTGCGGGGGAGGGTGGAGAAACCTGTTTTCCTGCAGCAAGCAGTTTGTCTTTGCCATGCATTGCCTCTATCCTGCACACTCGCTAAGGTTAATCAGCGCATTCAGTAGTTAACTTTTATCTTTCTCCATATGACTGTGTGCATAGTTTTGGTGAATGCGGATAAATGCCATTACTCTACTCCGAGGAAGTGAATTTATCAGACACTGAGAAGGATGAGATTCTCTTTGATCATAGCCCAATGTTCTGTACTGATAGTAAACCCCTGTGCTACAGCTGTACTTCTCTTCATGGTGAATCTGTCCCTGTTTGTATCCACACGGCACATTTCCCATTGTAGGAATTGTATGAATTATGATACATGCATTCTGTTTTGCAGAAAACTCTATAGGAGAGCAGATTTCCGAGCTTGGGTGTGTCTAGTAGAGTGGGGGAGGAATTCTGCTAGTTGGAGCCTGCTACTGCATGCACTCGTTTAAGTAGATCTGTTTGGAGACTTTACTTAACAGGACTTGAATCAACCTAGTCGTGCTTTGAAGTTTAATCATGGTTGTTGGGATCCCAGTCTTGCTAATGGTTAGAACTGTGCTATGTACTTCATTCTTTGGGAGAGTGATCACTTCCTGTGTTATACTTTAAGTGGTTGTAAGAACATCTTTGTAACAGGAACATTGACTTGGTCTTCATTCAAAGTAAGTTAGCAACTGGAAATTGCTGCTATGCTGAAGGGCTTCAGCACTAAGGCAGGGGGGATTGTATAGTGTTCTACGTTGTACAACTCATGTTAGACAGCCAGATGTTTTTGGTTTTACTTTTACTGGAAGTAAATGAATCATCGTGTGACATAGAGGAAGCTGTTGAGTGTAATATGACACAGTTGACTACTTTTTTAAAAATCCTCTCCTTTTGCTGGAGTCAGTTAGAAGGGCAATAGCCACACTCTGCTAAATTACTGAGGTAATCTTCTTAACTTGTGAACAATTTATTGACAGTGCCCATGGTAGGCATCACAGAAGATCAAATTATGTCTTCAATTCTGATTGCACTTCAAATTGTGTCCCACAGGGACTGCAACTATTTACAATACATATTAAACAGCTTGGAAGAGGGAAGTGATGTACTACAGCCAGATTTGCAGATTACACACAATTGAGCAGAAAAATAGGTTGAGGGGGATAAATACCTATTACAGGGAGACAATGATAGGCTTGGTAATTTGGCAAAAAGTTAGCAAGTTGAGTATAATGTGGGAGAATTGTGAAATTCTCCATTTTGGAACGGGGAATGAAAGAAGTCTTAATTAGATGCATGAAAGCTGCAACACAAAGGGACTTGGGGGTACTTTTTCATGAAGCACAAAGCTAGCACACAGTTGCAGTAGGTAATCGGGAAGGCTCATGGAGCATGGCCCTTATTCCAAAAGGGTTATAGTATAAGTACATCAGGAGTACTGAGCAGTTTTGGGCCCCTTATTTGAGGAAAGATAACATTTCCATTGGAGGCGGTTCAGAAGGATGATTCCTGGTATGGAGGGATCATCTTATCAGCAAAGGCTAAACAAGTTGAATGTACTGATTTATAGAGTCTCAATTACCAACCTCCGGCCTCAAATTTTTTTTATCATTATTTCATATTTGGACGTTTATTTTGAGGATGGTCTACTCTGGCAACTCAGTGTTTATGTGAAACCAAATCGTCTTTTCTAATGAATTTAATTAAGCAAATAAGAGTGGGAATATGTTTATAGAAATGAGTTCATATGCTTTGACTTGAATGACTTTTTAAATTGAGTCAACTGTTAAAGATCAGTAGGGAACTGTTCCATGGCAACTGATGTAAAATTAAAGGGATGGAGGTTAGTATTCTGCGGTTAACTCTGGCAATATTTGAGTGAGGATGTCTTATTCGAGGCTTCTGCTTTTTGAACCAGTTTAGTTTGTGCTTTTTATTCTGCCACCTCTGTAGAAATAAGATTGGATTAGAAACGAAGAGAAGCCTAAATGTTTCCTCTAATTTGAGTGCCTATAACAGGATTACTCTCATTTTAGGGTGGGTCGGTTGAAGATCCCAGGTAAGGGTTACATTGGTAATTGAGTCATCTGAATGACTGCAACAGTTCAAACTCCCGCACAGTGTCATGTCTTGAGTTATGGTTGTTTTGCCTTCCCATACCCACGTCCCTTACCTGTTTGATCATTTTTCCCCTCTTGTCAACCTGTTTGTGTTCTGACACACCTTTCTGACCATCACATCCTAAGGTGGGACTTAAACCATGATGTTTTGGCCCAGTGGTAAGGCCAATACCATTGTGACCATGAGACCCTTTCAAATCATAGAAACCCCAGAGTGTGGAAGCAGGCCATTCATCTCGTGGAGTCTGCACCGACTGTCTAAAGTGCATCCTACCCTAGTCCCGTAACCCTGCATATGCCATATCCAATTCACCTCTCCTGCATTTTCCTAGGCACTATAGGTAATTTAGTGTGGCCAATCCACCTAATGTACACATCTTTGGACTGTGGGAGGAAACTGGAGGAAGCCCATGCAGACATGGGGAGAATGTGAAAACTCGAAACAGGCAGTCACCCAGCCTGCAATTGAACTCTGGTCTTTGACATTTTTTATTAGTTAAACTTTTTTAAGCACTGCAGTGTGCACACTACTTGTCTTTTTCTTCATTCTCACCACTTGTCCTCTTCTCCCTCCCTGCTCTCTAGGCCACCTTGGTGGGGGGAGAGAAAAAGCTTCTGTTTGGATTGCAATAGTAAACCTTTCACAGGAAGCTTGTTTTGCTTTGAACAAGGTAGTTAATTGCTCGCCAGGAGCTCTGAGTCCTTGAATAGCGAGCTAGCTTGTTCTGTGAGAAGTTGAACTTGAGATGAATTGAGGAAATAATGTGATTTCTCTGTATTTCCTGAGTTGCATAATTCCTTAGAGATGTACAGTAAGGATACTACCAGATGCCCAGTTACAGATATATGGGCAATTTGTAGGTCTTTAGTATCAATTCATGATCCTGCAGGTTAAACCTTAACCTTGTGAATATGTGCTTCCATTAACTTTTCACTTCATAAAATTAAGTGGTTTATATTGCTTTTATATTCAGAGTGAATTTTGCTGTCTTGCTTTTTAGACCAGTCCTTCAGAAATGGATTCCACAAAGATTTCTGGCAATAGCTCCAAGACAAATGGTATACACTCTGACGACGAGCAAGATATTTTTGCGGGTAATAAGTTTAAACTTTCAGGAATTTATTTATTCTTCCCCATGTATTGGTTTTCTGCTGGCAATACTGCAGGGCATGGCTATAGCATCTTTTCAAGATAAAGTCAGGTTTTTTACACAGCCATTTATCTCCTCTTGTAGCCCCTGATTTGGATGGCTGGTCCAGTTCAATTTCTGGTCAGTGGTTGGTAGATTTGACGTTGGTAATGCCATTGAATGTTATGGGATAGTAGTTCTAGCATTTCTCGACAAGCAAGTCTTTGTCTGGCATGATTGTTACTTGCCATATCTTGCATGTGGACGCAGACTACTTCATTACGTGAGAACTGTAAACTGGCCAAATGCTGATCTCCAAATGGTGGAGAGAAAGCAATTGAAAATAGTAACCTTTAGGATCTTTCTAAGTTTCTAATCTTGAAGGGAGGTCTAGCCCTAACCTTTTTTCTCAACCACCTTTCGAGAATAATATTTATGATTTGATAAGTCATCTTTGAGCTTGCAGTCCAATGTGGTGTCTCTCTTGACAGGTCTGGTAAGAAATGTTAACATGCCGTAATATGTTGTTGCTGAGGGAGCATGGACCTGTTGATGTGACCCACACTTTATGCCACTTTGAGAGAGCTATGCACATTGGCCTAAGGTTGGATGGTGGAGAGCGGAGTCGCGCAGTTACACAGTTGAGATCTGTTAAAAACTAGCTAGTGACTAGTGAGCCAGTTTGGATAGCATCTGGCCTATGAATTAAAGCACAAAAGTATAGAGAGCAGCGAATCTGGAGTCACAAGATGTACATGTTGTCTAGCTCAGGAAAGATGTCCTTTTCATTGCAGTAAAAGGTGATAAGTGATGTATGTAGCAGGAGCACATTTATTGTATCAAATATTGTCTCATTTGCAGAAGCCACTGTGGAGTTATCTCTGGACAGTCCTCAAAATGACAATCAAACTAAACCATCCACTGCTGGTCTGACAGTAACAGTTCCACCTGGATCTGCTATACAATCCCAGACAAAAGTATACCAAGAGGTAAAGATAATTTTAAGCCTTCAGTGTTATGAGCTCCAGACCTTGGTACACGAAGCAAACCTTTAACTTGCATTTTGAGAAAAAGTAATTTTCAAATTTCATTCCACTCCTGTCGTGCTTTCCAAAACCTCCCCACATGTCTATATCTTTTGTTTTGCTCTGCTAGTAAATATTGACTTCACAAAAAGATGAGTTGCCTAATGAAGAAATCAAATCTGTTGCTTATCAGCATAGGACATTGCATTTCAATCTCCGGCCTTTGACCCAGTCTCCAGCAGCACTAAGTAAATAGGTGATCGGCCTGAATTATTCATTACTGCAATGGCATGAGGTGTTCGTAAACCTATACCAGCCAAATGGGCTTGTTTGCTAGAGCTGTTGCATTGTCTTCGCTTATTGCTTTTTTTTACAGTTCTAGTACTGGACTTGTAGCTAGATAATGGGGTGCTATTTGGGAGATTGCTGCAGCCAGCTGTAATGCTGCACTGGGTGAGCAACTAAAACCATTTTTTTTTTATCCTCCACTTCATTACTGTATGTTGAAACCAACAGCAATTCACCTACCAATAGTTAATTTGGTACAGGCCAGTATTAAATGGCTTTCTGGTGTGTACAGCTCAACTTGCCACGAGCTAGACATTGCAGTAAGACTGTTTGTTTCTTTGAGTTTACATTAGAGCTGCTGATGGTGTTGTTCTGGTGGCTGTCTGATTAATTAAACATAGTGTCTATTTTTTTAATCTTGTCTCAGTTGTACCTTCCCAGGAAATTTAAATGGATGGTTGAAGTGTTTGTTCAAGTTTTTTTTTCTGGGGTAATGGTGATGCACCTGTTTGATTCCACTGACAGTTGGAGGAAGAGGTGGAGGAGGAAGAGGATCAGTTTGATGTGAATGTTACAGTTACTGAGCCAGAGAAAGTGGGTAAGTCTGATTCATCTCCTGTCCCAGTGCCCAACAATAAGTTTTATGTTTGGGGAAAGTGATGTCTCTCGTCAGTGAAGGGGCAGCATGGTGGCTCAATATGGTGGCTGCTACCTCAGCGCAAAGGACGCAGGTTTGATTCCACCCTCTGTGCAAACTCCACACAGACAGTCGACATTCTACCTGTGTCTGCATGGGTTTCCTCCCACAGTCCAATGATGTGTGGGTTAGGTGGATTGGCCATGCTAAATTGCCCATAGTGTCCAGGGATGTGCAAACTAGGTTGGTTAGCCATGGGAAATTCAGGGTTACAGGGATAGGGCTGGGGAGAGTGAATATGTGTGGGTTGCTGTGGACTCGATGGGCCAAATGGCCTGCTTCCATGCTGTGGGGTCAATGATTCTGAGATTTCAACTTAAATGTTCATGTTGCTAACATTGGTTACTATGTGCAGCTTTCTCATTTTAAATGGTATCTGTAAATGACTGAGTGCATTCTCCATTGGCTGTCTACTATTTCACTCTTAATTCAACACAAATCTCCGATCCTGACAGCATTGACTTTGCTTCTGCAGATTGAGGGCTCCGTTAGTCTTCAGTTTTCAAATTGAGGGTGGTGGTTTAGTGGAGCTTTGAATAGACAAGACCATGATGCTGATGTAATGTAGGGGGAGTTTCTCTGAGTTCTTAATCAGAGCTGCAGCTCTGCAGAAGCCAGACTCTTAAGAAATGGAGCCAGGAGCAAATTCTCTTTTACCAAGATGGAGGTGAGAAATGGGGGCAAGAAGTCACTAGTGAGAATGGTTCTACAGTCCCTTGAACAGTAATAATAACGTTGGACAAAGTATGCAAGAAGAAATATTGAATGTGATAAAGGGACAGCAATAATCATAGGTGACAATAATCGCAAGATAAACTGCAATAACCAAATTAGGAGTTGCAGCCTGGATCTAGAATTCTCTCGATGTTTTTGAGAATCTTTTGAGTAGCACACTCTGCACCCAACCAGAGGGCAGATTATATTCAACTTGTTACTGTGTGATATAACAGGATTAATTAATGACTTCACCATTGAGGCACCCTTAGGTAGTAGTGAGCACAACATAATTGAATTTTATGTCTGGTTTGAAAGGGAGAAACTTGGGTCTCAGACTAGAATTTACTTTATGGGCATGATAGCTGATCTAATTGTAGTGAACTAGCATACTGGGCTAGGAGATCAATCAAGAGAGACGCAGTGGCAGAGGATATTTTAAGAGAATATTTCTGAATATTCCTATTCCTACTACAAAGAAAAAAAAATCTAATATGCTGACCCACCGTCTGTGGTTAACTGTGTGGTTGTGGAAAAGCATCAAATTTGAGAAAAGCACATTGTGACAAAAAATGCCAGATTCGTGGTTGAAACTTAGGAAATGGCAGATGTAATGAACGAATAGTTTTGCTTGAGTCTTTGCTGTAGAGAATACAAAATAATTCCAGCAATAGCTGTAAATCAGGAGGTGGTGGGTGTGGGAAAGTGGTACTACACAAATAGACAGTACTCCAGGTCTAGATGGATCTCCTCAAGGTCTTAAAAGTTGTTGTTAATGAGGTAGTAAAACCTTAATTTTCTAAAATTCCCTGGATACAGGAAATGTTCCACCTGACAGGAAAGTAGCAAATATAACCTTTTGGACAGTACTTGGGAATATGGAAAGGTTCCTTTTTCTTTGGTTGAATGGTGATAAATCCTCTTGCTCAGGTAAAGTAGCTAATGACCCTCAATGCCGAAAATTGAGGAATAGTGATGTGTCAGTAGCTTTGTCAAATACCAACATCCCAGCACCTAATTTGAGAACTAACTAAGAATAAGTGGTCTGGTGATGAGTGAAGCGAGCACTTCCTGGATTTCACTCCGGAGCCCAAGATCTCTGCAAAGTTTTTTGTTTTTGGCAATGATAACCACTTTGCTTTATAGATTATAGTTCATCACGTTTATACTGAGCTAATGAATGCAAACTAATCTGCAGCGAATGAACACTGACCAAATTATGACAAGGCTTTTTTTAATTCACTCATTGGACGTGGGTGTCACTTGCTGGCCATCACTTATTACCCATTCCTAAATGCCCTTTAAGGTGCTAATGAGCTGTTTGGGTAGACCTCCAATGCTGTTAGGGAGGGAGCTTTGACCCAGCGGTTACAATTTAACATTTTCACATTGTAATGATTTGAGATGATCCTTATGGGACCATTTACTGTGGCAAATTTGTTCCCCCACTAGGACTTTGAAACAAGTAGTCAATACCCCAATCACCAAATTCATCCAGTTTTCTAAAACAAAGCACCCACCGCCTTAAGTCACTGTTTCATCATCTCTCTTATCTATTGCCTTTTTTTTTTTAAGAATATTTGAATTCTTTTGACCCTTCCAAGTTTGAGCCTTGTTAATTAGCCCCTCAATGTCGGTGCTTACTGGGACATGACTAGTTTTAAGCTGGAGCTGATCATGAAACTGGGTGTTGTTAGTCTACAGTGCTGTTTGACCTGGTTGTACTCTCCATCACCCTGATGGCTCTGCAACCTCTGGTCCCTTGCAGAATCTGGTGGAAAGGAAGCAAGCCATCTGCTTGAAAAAGCTCAGGCCAATGGCAATATGGTTTTACTCCAACCAGGAGTTCTGACCCTCTGGTCAAATGTAAATCTAGGAGCATTTTGTAATTTATTGGCAAGTTGATAGTTGATAAGAATAATTGAAATCAATAATATAGTTAATGCTGACTGCTGGGCTTTGTTTAAATTTTAAACCAGACAGGCTGGCTGATCTTCTCAGGGCAGTACTCTGACCAATGGACCAGGTGCTGTCACCAATCGACACTCCTTTTTTTTTTGTGAGTTTAAATGTTGGTTTCCCCTGCACTTGTATTATTGCAAAATGTCCTGATTGCAAGACGCAAGTTTTTTTTTAGAGAAAAGACACTTTGTCTGATTTATATTGCTTGTTCAGTGTCTGGGAAAGAATCGAGAATCAACCTGTAGGGTTTGTGCATTTTGTTTGATTCTTCCCAAGAGGGCTACCATCTTGATGTAGGGAGCTGGCTTTGCTTCTGTGTGGAGCTGTATCTTACTGATCTGCAGTTCAGTCAGGATGCAGACTGAGCTTACCTAAGGTGTCTCCACACATCTGGTGAAATTGCCTTGGTCAAAACACGTTCAGCTTTCAAATGGCTGAGTTAAATGCAGGTTGCAAATGATCAGTCTAAACATTGTAGCCGAATAGAAATAATTATTCTAAAATCAGTAGATTTGATATCTAGCTTGCTAGATCCTGCAGCTGTTGTCTAACCCTGCTGGCATTATTATATACTTATTTGATATTTGGAGGTAACACAGCAGCAATGTACCTGGGATAATTTTTATTTTTGATTTCACTAGGTGATGGGATGGCTGCATACATGGCCTATAAAGTGTCTACATTGGTATGTATCAGCAGAGTTTGGGTATCTTGCCGTATTGGATGACCTTTTGTGGTATATCTATATGACTCACTACTTCAGTGGATCAAAAGAGCTACATGATTCAAAGGTTCAAAGTTCAGTTATTTAGGGTATACGGCTTGCTGAATATTTCAAATGTTGTTTATATGAACGTGTAAATGGTCTGAAATATACAATGGGCAATGAATGAGAGAATGTTCAACTATCTAACCTTTTACCTTTTTAAGGTAAGGGTATGGGTTCTTAACATATATGATGGTGGATCTTGGGTCAATGTGCGTGCAGGTGTGTGCATGCGTATATTAGTTTGTGATGTTATGCTTTTGCTTTACAGACCAGCTTATCAATATTCAAGAGGAAGGACTTCAGTGTGAAACGAAGATTTAGTGACTTTCTTGGATTGTATGATAGACTGTCAGAAAAACATTCTCAAAATGGTTTCATCGTTCCTCCTCCTCCTGAGAAGAGCTTAATAGGTATGCCCATAATTGGGATTCATGTTTTATTTTTAGTCTTTTGACTGTCCAGTTCTCTGTACTCAGGTCAATATTTACTGAGTTTCAAATTACTTTTAAGAATCATTGTTATGAAAGGAGGATTTGAAGAAGATTGCTTCTTTATTTAAAAGAGCACTTCATTCTGTTTGAAACCTCCCCAGCATTTCATTTCCACAGCCTTCATCTTTTTGTGGATATTTTCTTTGAGCACCTGGATTGTTAGTGCCTTGCTCTTCCTCTTTCATCATGCACCCCTGCCATTCCATTAATCCTAAATGTTTATCTCCAGATGTAGCTCTGAGTCACAAGTGATTTGGATGTTACTTTATTTCCCTCGCTTGCAGCGAAGCAGCTGCTGTCCCCACAATCAAGTGTTCTGTAGCCTTGCCCTATGTGTCCCTCCCAGAGAAGAGAAATGCTTCTACCTGGCCTTGGCTTTTCTGCATGTTCTAGATCAGCATTACATAATAAATTTTAGCAGGAAATATTAATCCCAAGCTTATTTTCTTATGGGGTACAGACCTTTTTTGAATTGTAAACCTTAACCCTATCAAATTGGCATGTTATCCTTGGTAACGATCAACTTCTAATAGTGCTTAGGAATTTTTTCAGTACAATCCTTTTTACCCTGACGTTTTTTAAAATAAAAAGTGCCAATGTAGCCAACAAACTAAGCAATTTCTCCTCTTGTCTGAAATGTGTGTAATATTCATGTAGGTGCAGTACCATGTCATGACAGCTACCTGGAACAAAGATGGTGCCATCCAAATAGTTACAGTGTACTGCAGTCAGTAGGTAAATTCCTGACCTGGTATAAACTCTACAATTAGTCAAAACAGAACTGCGATTGCTGTAAATCAGAAACAAAAACAGAAGATGCTGGAAAGCTCAGCAGGGCTTCCAGCATCTGAAGAAAAGTCAGAGTTAATGTTTCGGGTCTGGTGAATCTTCCTTTATAACCAGACCCGAAACGTTAACTCTAATTTTTCTTCACAGATGTTGGAAGACCTGCTGAGTTTCCAACAACTTCTGTTTTTGTTCCACAATTAATCCATCCCTCACCATAATAAAAACAGGTGGACTAACCAGTTTCACTCATTGTACATTGAACAGTAACCTCTGAGTATGTCTCTGTGCTGACCAGAAGATGAGCCTTGCTGCCTTCTTAACTTACTGTGTTGAACTTTTGCATATGAAGTCTGAGACAGAGTAAAGAGTGTTGCTTCCCAAGCTAAAGTTCTGGCTGGCCTCCCAGTTACAGAAGTGACTTTGATCAGTTATTCTTTTGGAGGTGAGAAGGACAACTACAATGAATTAGTTCAAATAGGCCAAATCTACTCTAGTCCCCACTGCTTCATAAATGCTGGCAAAGTAATGCAAGTAAAGCTACAGTCCACTGAGCTGCCAAAGCATTTTGGAGAGATTAGCAGATAATACCAGTGTTGAGCAGATTGTGGTAGAGATCAACTTGGTGTTGGCAATGCATGTGCTGCTCTGTTTCTCCCCCAATACAAATTTATAATATGGATTCTATTTTGGGTAAGGTATGACCAAAGTGAAAGTTGGGAAAGAAGATTCTTCCTCCGCTGAGTTCCTGGAACGGAGACGGGCTGCATTAGAAAGGTGAGTACCAAAAGAAATTGGAGGCAGCCAAAATGACGTAGTAAACCCTCAATCTGCATTTTTATACATATGTCGATGGATGTTTAGAAAAGGACCCAAGGGTAATGGGGAACAGACAAGGATAAGACCATAGTCACACCAGCCTCTTAGCTGAGCAGGCTTGTTGGGCTTATTTCTTTTGAAAGTTGTCAGCTGACTGACCTTGTCCTGAGGTGCAAGAAAAAGTGATGCGGAGTCTGTAATGTGACTAAAAAACTTGGACAGGTACTTGTGTTATAAAGGTGCCTTTGGAGCTGGAGACGCCATGGTTGATGGAGTGGGAAAAATTCAGTTCAGGCATGGCTTGTAAAACTTGAGGGACGAGATTTGAGCAAATAACACTTTTGAAAGTGGATCTAAAGAACCAATATGTCTTGTCAAAGGAGCTTCTGGTAATCAAATAAGTTAGCTTCCAATGGAATACAATTTGCTAGCCTGCAACCTTGGAGACCAAAGCACTTGCACATTTTTTGCTGTTTCCAGTCTCCCTTCAGTTGACATGTCCTGAAAAGGTTTCTGCTCTATGGACCTGTACATCCAGCAAAACACCCGCAAAACATATATGATGGTGGATCTTGGGTCAATGTCTAGAATCAAGAACACTAATTCCCAACCCCCAATTCAGTCCACTTGCTAGTCTCAAATATTCCAATGCTCGACATGATCTTACATGCTGTTTGTAACCGATCTCGCACCAAAAGCGTGTTTTGCTGGATGTACAGGTCCATAGAGCAGAAGCCTTTTCTGGACATGTCAACTGAAGGGAGAATGGAAACAGCAAAAAATGTGCCAGTGCTTTGGTCTCTAAGGTTGCAGGCTAGCAAATTGTATTCCATTGGAAGCTAACTTATTATCTGCAACTTCCCAAATGTCAATATTTTGGTGCTATTTTCAGCTGCTTTTGAGTTTGATCTTTTTCAAAGGCAGTTTACACATTCAGCTACCCTTCTTTTTAAAAAGCTCTCGACCGTAAAATGGGGAATTGAATAAATGTACAGCTACTGTTGTCAAATTTTACTAGCTTCTTCATACATGCCGACCACCCCCAAGGCACCTCTTTAAACTTCAGCTCAATAATTGACTCAAGACCAGAGTCAAGTGTGTGATATAATGTAGTCTGTTATGGCCTAGTATCATTTGCCTTTTGTAGTATTTTATCCAGTCTGGAAAATAACTTTCTGTTGGTGATAGTGAGTGCGTGCGCCACCTGTTCCTGCAGTTCTGTTCCTTGAAAGGTTAGTCATTGTAAATTGCCCCATTTTATCAGTGTTACACAGCGATGTCGGCAGTTCAACTGCTACAGAACAAGTCTCCATGGTTTACTGGCTGCCATTCAGCCAGTGTCCATTACAACTCTTTTGTTGGGATTCTGCCCAAAATATCCTTGTAAAACCGTTGATATAGAGAAACAGTTTGTTACTTTCTCTGCCTCCCCTTGTGTGAGAGGAGGATGAAAAGAGGGAGAGGGAAGTGACCTGTGTTGAACAAAATGATGAATGTCGCAACTTCTTTGGCGAATGCGTGCTGATAC
This sequence comes from Rhincodon typus, assembly GCF_021869965.1. Lineage (NCBI taxonomy): Eukaryota > Metazoa > Chordata > Chondrichthyes > Orectolobiformes > Rhincodontidae > Rhincodon > Rhincodon typus. The sequence goes on along the minus strand of NC_063367.1, from coordinate 22,306,867 downwards.
TCAAGCCCCTCTTCTGCGGATCACAACAGAAGTTAATCCAATTACTCAATCTTCAGTTGTCCTGTCTGAACAATGGTTAACAAAACCCTGACCAAGGTTCTGTCCTTAACAAGAAAATGCTATTACAAAGAAGTCCATTCTAACCCCAGGCAAGCAAAACAATAGTAGAGTTATATATTGATAATTTAGCTGAAACTATAGCCATCTTAAGTCCCCACATGTGCAGACAAGTGTGCATGTTATTGGTGGAGGGAGAAGTGGTTGGGGCACAGTTCAAGAGCAACAGCCCCCAGGATTTGATGAGGTGTCCCTTTTGTCTCCTCCAACCCCATGTTCTTTGGTCTCCTTAACAGATTATTTGTTTCTTCAAAGAACTGAATGTTACACTAATTGAACAGTTCTTCAGTCATGGTTTAGAGACAACAGCTTGTAGTAGCTGATGAGAGAATAGCTAGATGTCTTGCAGGTTTTGTTATTTCATTGCACAGACTGAGAGCATAGGAGACATTGTGTTTCTCTCCTTCTGTGCAGTCTGGAGATATATGCCCCTGGAATGTTCACATCTTTTTGTTCATTTGACCAGAAGCTAATCAGAGTTGCCATGCTGATGACTACTGGCTTCCACAACTAATCCTGATTTCTCAAACCAATTGGAAAACTGTATCTGGCTGAGATAACAGTGTGGAGCTGGAGGAGCACAGCAGGCCAGGCAGCATCAGGAGCAGGAAAGTTGATGTTTTGGGTTGGGACCCTTCTTCAGAAATGGGGCTCCAGCATCCGCAGTTCTTGCTATTTGAGTTATGACACCACTGTGAAGCCTCTTCCAGGGATGCCCACCTTGAAGTTATCCTCCTCCCTCGAGCCCCATTTCTGAAGAAGGGTCCTGACACGAAATGTCAACTTTCCTGCTCCTCTGCTGCCTGGCCTGCTGTGTTCCTCCAGCTCTACACTGTGCTGTCTCTGATTCCAGCATCTGCAGTTCTTACTATCACTGTATCTGGGTGAAATTTGCTCTTCTCCCACACCCACAATGTCCAAGATGCCATGGCATCTTCCCCCAGTGCTTAAACAAAGCAACAGTGTAAACACAGCTCTCAATGAGTTCCAGGAACTTATAAGTACAGCAACTCTTTCCTCCAGTCCTTTCTCTATTTTTGTCCACAATCCAAAGTAAATAAAAGTTTAAAAAAAGTGGTCTTTGCTTAAAGCTGCGGCACTGACATCCTTTTCCCTTGCCTGTGCAGGTGGCTTGAACTGCATAACTGTACAGTACAGCCAGCAACCAGGGTGGTAAATGGTTTGTTAGATTGCAGTATAAAAGTGTAGCAGTCTTGCAGTGATGGGGATTTGAGGTTCTTTCTGCAGTACTATATACAATTTTATCTCTTTAGCTAAGGCAGGCAATATTTTGCTTTATGTAGGTTGCAGATGATTTCAGCAAACTAGTTCCTGGGAGGAAGGTGTCCTCCAATGAAGAGAGATTTAGTAGGCTAGGCTGGAGCTTAGAATAGAGCAGTGATCTGATCTAATTCAAGTATTAGTAACTTAACAGTAGTGCTGAGAAACTGTTTTCACCCTATTGGAAATCTAGAACTGACAGTTCTAGCGCATATGAACAAAAGGAATGGGAGTAGCCATTCAGGCTTACTCTGCCATTCATTAAGATCATTGCTCATCTTCTGTTTCAATGCCGTTTTCCTGAGGTGATGTTGGTGCCACAGTGGTTGTGTTCTGGGAGCTTGGGTTCAAATCCCACCTTGGCAGATAGTGAAATTTGAATGCTACAAACTCTGGAATTATAATATCATTAATGATGTGTAATGGTGACCATTTACCATCTTGTATGAAGAAATTCCTCATCAGTCTGAAATAGCCTGCCTTTAGTGTGGTGACTATCCTTGCCGTGACACACTCCCTGTCCTGTGGCTATCTTGCTTTATGGATCTTCCTTAGTTTTACCATGCCTCCTCTATGAAATAGCAATCCATAATCATAATCCCCCTGCTCTTTCTATACCATAGGGCATTTGCTGTTTTGAGCCCTCTGTACCTGCCATAACTTCCCTTTTTCCTTTTTTTCAATCCCATCCAGTATGTTCATTTGACATTGTGTTCATTTTTCCCCTAACTGCCTTAAATCTCGGATCCATGGTTACTAGCACCAAACTGTCCCCCACTGGCAATTCTACTGGTTGCTCAGAAATAATCTAGCTCACACTTTCTTACAGACTACCTAAGTATTTATCCTTCTCAACCTAGTGCTAATTAGAATAAGGGATCAGTGGTTTAGACTGAGATGAATTCCTTCATTTTAGGGTGTCCCCAAACTGTGTGGGTGATCATTCTTTAAGCATATTGAAGATGTTTTTGGGTGCCATGGGAATAGTGCAGGAAAGTGGAGTGTTTTGCTTGCTACTTGGGCAGATTGTACGGTACAAAGTGCATCAGCATAGCAGAGCAGAGTGCAGAATAGTGTTACAGCCGCAAAGAAGGTGCAGAGAGAAATCAGAATTAACGTTTGAGAGTTTGAAGGGCAGTCATGATCTCTTTGAAAAGCGGAATGGTTTGGAAGGACCAAATGGACAACTTTAATTTCCTATATATCATTGAAGGCCTGGTGTTCCTGACCAGTTTGGTATCTTGTGCACTAGGTGGCATCTGACCTACAATCTACACAGGAATGAGAAGCTTGGTTTTAGCTGCATTCTGGCTTTTGTATGGAGTTTGAGGTTTGATTTTTAAAATTTAGGGTGCATTTCTGCAAAAGTACAGACTGCTGTCCGTTATGCAGTGTTAACACAGGCATTTCTAAAAACTAATTCTATGTACAATTAGTTGTAAATACTTAATCTGGAAAGTATAATTGGGTGTATGCAGAAATGATATTTGGTTGATATTTCAAAATAATTTAACCCCAAAGAAAACTGCCAACCCTCTGGTTATCATTCCAGATATCTACAGAGAATCATCAAGCACCCAACACTCTTGCAGGATCCTGATGTGAGAGAGTTCTTGGAAAAAGATGAGGTAATCTCCTCCATTGTGGGAAGAGAGGGTTTGCTTTTACCTTTTTCTCTGCTAGTACCCCATCAACCCCTCCCCTTTCAAAATATCATGTCTTCTGTTTATTTGACTATCTGGCCTTTCTCCAGTCACATGTTCATGATGCTGTGTCTTGTGTTTAGTAATGCAGTGACATCGTGTCTATATGCACTTCATTTTTGTGTTGTCCTCATGACCTCTGCATCTAACCATTTTCTGGTGATTCATCCCAGTTAACTTCCTCTCCATTTGGAATATTGTTTCCCCTTCTCTTTCTGGATTTTATTGCAACCCCTGTCAGATTGATCTGTTATAAAATGTCGCACTTTCATTCATCGACCAATGCTGGTCCATTGGCTGTACTTTTCCAGCACTTGTCTTTTTTCCTCTTGTCAGTAAAGAACAGGAATATTCAACTCAGTTTCCAGCCAACTGGCCCTTTCTTCCTCCACCCCTGTTTTCCACCATACATTCATGTAGCTTATCCATTCTGTTGCCCTTGTGACTAGCTGAATCCAAAGATGCTGTACAGTGATGAATACCCAATTTTACAGAAATGTTTTGAAGCTGAATGTCCTGAGGTTTCCTAATCCGTCAAGCCTGATACACAAACTGATTGCAGAGGTGAACCAAACTCACTCAAAACCAATGCACAACCCTTTTCCTCTAGGCCGCTAATACTAAAATGTTGACTAGAAAGATGTCTGGTCACCATAAGTGTTTTTTGTATCCAATCAAATCCTGCATTTTAGGCTTTGTAGAACACTTACATTTTGTCAACAAAAGTACCCCAAGCTTCCAGTTGCCTGTCACCTCAACACTGTGTTCCCATGACCTTTTGTTACAGGCCTGCTGCAGTACTCCAAGGCTCAGTTCAAATTGGATGGACACATCTCATTTTCTCCTTTGGCGACCATGCAGCCTTCAGGATTCGATATCAAGTTCAATAATTTTAGAACCCAAACACCACTTTGTGTCCTGTGCACGCTCCCATTTATTACTCTCTTCTGGAGAAGAGTCATTGGACTCAATGTTAACTCTGTTTTCCCTCCCACAGATGTTGCCAGACCTGTCGATTTTTCTCCAGCAATTTTTCTGTTTCAGATTTCCAGCAACTGATTTTTTTTTCTTCTTATCCTGCATGCTCTTTAGCTGTCACTAAATGTAGTAAACTAGTGGATAAGCTGTCCTAGCAGCAGGCAAATTTTGCTTAGGTGCAAGGTGAGTAGCAGTTTTTTTTTTGGAGTCATTCATAGGATGAGGGCATTGCTGGCCAGGCAGCATTTATTGTCCACCCATAATTGCCCAGATGGTAAGAGTCAGGTAAGGATGGCATTTTCCTTCTCTAAAGCACATTAGTGAACCAAGTGGGTTGTCCTGACAATCGGCAATGGATAATTCCAGTTATTTGTTGAATTCAAATTCCACCATCTGCCGTGGCGGGATTCGAACCCGGGTCCCTCAAACGTTATCTGGGTCTCTGGATTAACAATCCAGTGATAATACCACTAGGCCATTGCCTCCCCTGCTTATTAATGTGCTAAAATGTTCTAATTGTTCATTTTGGCTAGTGGTTTTTTTAATTTTATTGACTTTTAACATGACTGACATCAAGAAGTTGCTCTAACGTTTTTTCATGCATGCCAAGGGTTAACTTTCAGAGTTAGAAATCTATTGGAAACTGTCTGAGACTAATTGTTTGTGTGGGTGGGAAATGGTGGTTTTTGGTGAGCAGTGTTCTGTATTGCATTGACATTTCGATCTGATTTACAGTTGCCACGAGCGGTAAACACTCAGGCTTTAAGTGGTGCTAGTCTCCTTCGGATGGTGAACAAGGCTGCTGATGCAGTCAGCAAGATGACCATCAAGATGAATGAGTCTGACATTGTAAGTATTTGTGCTACTGTGGAATGAGCAATAGGCTTCATTTTGTTGCTAATGTTACCCACACCTAAGTGATTTGATTCTGATCTCTGAAGATGAGCTGAAAGATGACTTGTGTAATTAAAAAAAAAAAGCTATTTAAATAATGGCCAGAACAAGAGCTGCAGGTAATAGTTGAGCTGCTAAGTTCAGATGATGGTCAGAAAGACCCATGTCCTGCCATGTGGTTTCTGTTGAGCTGGCCATTTCCAGGTATAGTAATGGGAGTGGGAAGGATAGAAGAGCTTGTTCCTTTGCTGAACCTGTCAGCCAAGGAGAAGAAATCCTATTCCTGATCTCCATACACATTCTCGTCCTCTGGGTTTGGTCTGTGATGTGCCTATTTCTGACCTGACACACTGTTTTGAAGGGAATATATGTTTGTTACTTCTGTTTCTCTAATCTTTGCTATTTGATTCTAAAAGTTGCAAAGTTATCTGCTTATGATTAAAGTGGCCATTATCGTGTCATGACTGGTTGGTTGCTTTTATTTAATTTTGTTGCTTTTCAAAAACCAGTTGGCAAGCTTCTGTATGAGTATGGGCTGAGACAGCTCCATCTCCATCTATACATGTCATTCTGTGTGTGATATTTCTCTCTTCCATCTCCAGTGGTTTGAAGAGAAGTTTCAGGAGATTGAGAATGAAGATCAACAATTACGCAAGCTTCATGCTGTTGTTGAAACGCTAGTCAATCATAGAAAAGGTGAGGCCAGAAGGTTTGAACAGTTGGTAAAGGAAGATTTGGCGTAAACTTTAGTTAACTAATCTGCTTTTATAAGCTGTCAAGTTTGCATTTTCCCTTTCTTTTTATTGAAGATGATGAATAATTGTATGGAGAGAACTGGGTAATGCCCTGGGTCACCATGAAAAAATCACTTCTGTGAAAGCAGTGGAATCTGTGGTTTTTAGGGCTCGTAGATTACTTTAAGCTAAGCAGTTTATGGTTTGCAAATAATATATGCTGCTTTGGATCAGAGGCAGGATTAACCATATATTACTGTTTTCATCCAGTAATTGCTTTGTGTTTGAGACTGGATGAGGTTGTTAGGACAGATTGGCTGATTAACACCAGTAAGTTAATCAAAAACATCAAATGCGCAAATGCCAAACATGAGCTCAATGTTCACTTTCAGTTGCAGCCATAAGTGTATAGTGTTTTTGTTTTTTCTTTTCTTCTCTTCTGGAACACTGAAGCCTAAAGGAGAACTGGAAGCACCTGCTTATTATGACAAGATTTTGTGATTACCTTCCACTATTTCAGTTCAGTGCAACTTGGAAGAGTCCCAGGAATATAGAGGGCCAAGGTTTATCAACCAGTCAAACTGCTGCCTCCAATCAGTCTGGAATTTTGAAAGTAGAAGTGTAGTATACACATTATATTGAAACCTTCTTCAGAGAAGGGAACTCAAGTTCACTTTTCAGGTATTTTAAGCAATAAACTAGCTTGTCCAGTCTTAAGTAACTAATCTAACAGCAGCTAGCGGATTTGCAGAGTGCTGAATTGTGGGAAAGTAGTTTAGTGCACTATGACACTGGGGCAGTTGAACCCTGTTGTACCCTGAGTGCTAGGGGGCAGTCACAGCTTCACTCCTTACTTAACCCTTGATGTATCCACCTCAGGAGTGTTTGATGAGGACAGTGTTGAGAGAACTTTACCTTCGGTTTACTTTGCTTTTAAGAGTAGGAGGAGTGTTACTCTACGGTATTCTTCCCCCCACATCCCACCCAACTATTCTCTACACCACAGGAGTAGAAGTGTATTTTACTTAGTTGCCCCAGGGCACAGCACACAATGCCTTCATCAAATTAGGAGGAAGGAATTCTGACTTTGGTATAGCAGAATGGGTGGAGATATTAGTGTATAAATCTCTCACCCCAGCAGTTGAGTGGCTGCGAGTTATCTCCTGTCCAACCTTTCTCCTAGTTTGTTTCCTTTGCTGTTTGTACCAGGCCATGCAAAAATAAACTCGATCTCTTCTGGCTGTGAGATATCCAAATGGGAACGTTCCCTTTCTTTCAGTGCAAATATTCTTAATGAGATCAGAGTACTTAAGTAAGTGGCCCTTGAAATAGCAGGTACCTTAGTAGTCATCTTTCAAGATTCTATAGACTGGGGAACAGTTCTTATAGATTGGGAGGCAGCAAATGTAACCCCTCTATTTTTTAAAAAGTGAGAGGAAAACCTGGGAATTGCAGTTATCATCAATAGTAGGGAAAATTCCAGGGCCTGTTTTTTTTTTTAAGATTTAATAGTAGAGCACTTGGAAAAAATGGCGACAGGATCGGACAGAGCCAGCATAGATTTACAAAACAGAAATCTTTCTTGACACATCTGTTGGAATTTTCTTGAGGATGAAACCAGTAGTATGGATAAGGAGGAACCTTATCTGTGGCTTGGTTTACTTGGACTTTTCAGAAGGCTTTTGAGGTCTTGCATGAGAGATTAGTGTGTAAAATTAAAGAACGTGGGATTGGAGGTAGTGTACTGACATGGATGGGGAACTGGCTGGCAGATGGGAAACAGTAGGAATAGACAGGTCAGTTTGGCTGCCAGTGACCAGTGGGTACTGCACAGATCAGTGCTTGGGCTGAACTATTTGCAATACATATGAATGATTTTAGATGAGGGGAACAAAGTGCAATATCTCCAAGTTTGAGAATGACCCAGTTGGGTGGGAGAGTGAACCATGAGGAGGATACGAAGATGCTTCAGTGTGATTTTGGATAGGTGAGTGAGTAGGCAAATATTTTGTAGATAAAATGATTTTTTTTTTTCCTTATTCATTCATGGAATGAGGGCATCACTGACCAGGCAGCATATATTGTCCAACCCTAATTGCCCAGGGGGCAGTTTAGAGTCAAACACATTACTGTCCATCTGAGTCACATGTAGGCCAGACCAGGTAAGGATGGCAGTTTCCTTCCCTAAAGGACATTAGTGAACCAGATGAGTTTTCCTGACAATAGGTTCATGGTCATCATTAATTCTTAATTCCAGATTTTTTTAATGGAATTTAAATTCCAAAATCTCCCGAGGTGGGATTTGAACCTGGGTCCCCAGAGCATTATCTGAGTCTCTGGATTAACAGTCCAGCAATAAAAACACTAGGCCATTGCCTCCCCTGAGTGAATAAATGAGAGTTTGCTGCTTTTAACCAAAAACAGTTAAGTGGATTATCTGAATGATTCCTCAGGAAAGGAGGAGTGACAGTGCAATCTGAATGTCCTTGTTCACCAGTCGCTGGAAGTAAACATGCAGGGGCAGCAGGTGGTGAAGAATGCAAATGGGATGTTGGTCTTCATTGCACAAAGATTTGAGTATGAGAGCAGGGCTGTCTTGCTGCAATTGTACAGGGTCTTGGTGAGACCACGTGTGGAGTACTGTGCACAGTTTTGGCCTCCTTTATCTGAGGAATGGAGGGAGTGAAATGAAGGCTTTACCAGACTGATGCCTGGACTGGAAGTTGAATGAAAATTGTTTGGACAAGTTGGACTATGTTCACTGGAGTTTACAAGAATGAGGGGCAATGTCAGAGACCGTTAACATTCTAACAGAACTAGACCGGGTAAATGCAGAATGTTTCTGATGACTGACTGGGGAGTCCAGAACCGGGGTCAGGTCTAAGGATATGGGATAGGCCATTTAGGACTGAGATGAGAAATTTCTTTACACGGTGAGCTGATGGAGTTTTCTGCCACAACTTAGTTGAAGGCAAATATTGAACACTTTTTCTGGGAGATGTGGTTAAGACTAAAGGGATCAAAGGGTATGGGGCAAAAGCAGGGACTGAGTACTGAGTAGATGATCAACCATGATCATAATGAATGGCAGAGGAGGCTCGAGGGACTAGCCTATTGCTGCTCCTATTGTATGTTTCAGATAAATTACATTTTTGTTGGGGAGGAAACATGAGTGAGGAACTTAGAATTTTTTTGAGACCAGCTGAACTGAAATTGGAGATGAAATTGAGCTATTAATAAAGTGAGTATGGATATTAGTTATGCTGCTGACAGAAATTCATTAGGTCTCTAGTGGGTGGGTGTGTGTTTAAATAAACATCAGTTCTGAAGGTACTAAATTGGCCTGTGTTTGATCATCAGAGCTTGCAATGAACACAGCCATCTTTGCGAAGAGTGCCGCCATGCTGGGGAGCTCGGAAGATCACACTGCATTATCCCGGGCTCTGTCACAGCTCGCAGAGGTCGAGGAGAAGATTGAGCAGCTTTACCATGAGCAAGCCAACAACGACTTCTTCCTGTTTGCTGAGTTGCTAAGTGACTATATCCGTCTGATTTCTGCAGTGCGGGTATCAGCTGTTGCTAATGGTGTCACTTTGGGTCTCAGCTTCTCAAATGTCGAGTGCATTTTCTGATAGCGGTTATTACTCAGTAGTTTTCTGTTTTGGGTCATTTGCGAACAAAGTACTTCAGCTGAAAAGTGAATTGTTGCGCTTGGGGATGCGTGAACCCCTCATGGTAAAAACTGGGCTCTGAGGAGATTACCAAGCCATTTGCTGGAGGAATATTACTTTTGGAGTATATTGCAGAAAGAAAGAAGATACTGCCATATCCCCCTAAAAGAAATGATTCCATACATTGAAAATACTTCTGGTAATTTGCTCAAAGGGCTATGCTTCTGCCTACACGGAGCATTCACCAGCTCCTTAAGGATAAGGGCAGTTCTCGCTGGTCCTTGAACCGGTCTGTCCTCAGCATCATTGGGTAGAGTTCAGAATCAAAGCCACGGACCAGTCATTGATTCTGGCACCTCCTGTGATGACCCCAGTTATGAGCTTGCTTTGCTAATTGGTACATTGTAATGGTATGTGTTGGTTTAAACTGGATGCTGAGTACTATGGTCTGGTTTTCTTGATGCAGGGAGTCTTTGACCAACGGATGAAAGCATGGCAGCGTTGGCAAGATGCTCAGACCACTCTGCAAAAAAAACGAGAGAACGAAGCTCGACTCATTTGGGCCAACAAACCTGACAAACTGCAACAAGCTAAAGATGAGATATCAGAGGTATGAGGCTCAGAAGTGGGTACAAGCACCTGCTTAATAAACCAATTGAACAAATGGATTTTGAGCATTAATTGTTCTATGCTTTTTACTGACTCATATGCAGGCATTGGTTTGTTAGCCAGCACTGTAGTTTCGGTGCTATTCACTGTACAACCAGGTTTTGTTTTTGGAGTTGTTGGTTAGCTCAGTTGGCTAACTGACTGATTTTGTGATGCGAAGTATGAGGTCACTTCCAGCTGAGGTCTTGCCTTCTCAAACTTTCTCCTTGCCTGAGTCATAGTCACACAGCATGGAAACACTCCCTTAGGTCCAATCAACCCATGCTGATGATGTTTCCAAATCAACTAGTCCCACTTGCCTGCATTTGGCCCATATCGCTCCAAACCTTTCTTATTCATCAACTTATTCAAATGACTTTTAGACATTATAACTGTACCTGCATCCTACCACTTCCTCTGGCAGTTCATTCCACACACAAACCATTTTTTTAACAAAAAAAGTTACCCCTCGCCTTTGTTGTAAATCCTCCTCTTCTCCCCTTTAAAAATATGCCCCCTAGTTTTGAACTGGACCTCCCTCAACACACTAGAGAAAAGGCCCTTGCTATTCACCCTATCTTTGCCCCTTGTGACGTTTTATAAATTTCAACCTTTAATCGCTCCAGTGAAAAGAGTTTCAGCCTATTTTTATAACTCAAAACCTCCATTCCTGGCAACATCCTGATAAATCTTTTCTGAACCTTTTCCAATTTAGTATATATTCTTCCTTTGTCCAGTTCTGGTTGCCTTATTACAGTACACCAGAAACAGTACTCCGCCAGCATTTTGTACAACCTCAACATAACGTCCCGACTCCTATACTCTGAGGACTGTGCAATGAAAGCAAGCATGCAAACTGCCTTAACTACTGTCTACCTGTGAGGCAAAGTTCAAGGAATTTATGTACCTGAACCCCAAGGTGTCTCTGTTCTACACCACCACCCAGGGCCCTACCATTAATTGTATAAGCCCTATCCTTCTGTATTTACCAAAATGCAATAGCTTGTATGTATCCCAATTATACTCCACCCACCACTCCTCAGCCCATTGACCCAATTGATCAAGATCTCTTTTTGTAATCTTGGATAACCTCCTTCACTGTCCACTATACCACCAATTTTGGAGTAATCTGCAAGCTTACTAACCATGCTTCCTAAATGCTCATTCAAATCGTTTCGTACTAAAGACGAACAAAAGTGGACCCAATACTGATGACCCTTGGTTAAACCGCAACCAGTTGCTGTCTTTTCTGTCCCCGTCCCCGTACCCGTCAAACTGTTGTGAAGTTACCTCTCTTACAACCAGTGAAACTCTTAATGCATTGATAATGTTTGTGCAGCACACTAAATGTCAGTACAGCTTGCTTGGGTTCAGGTGTTTCCCTCACCATTGTTTCTCAATCTACTTGGTCAGTCTATAATGGATTAGCTCCAGTCTGTAGATGTACACAAATAACTTGGGCTAGGTGGGAGGAGGATATGGAATTGTTTGGTTTCCACTGCCTTCCATAGGCCGCATGAGTTGCAAAGACTAAAGGTCTTGTGTTTCTTCATTGATTTACGTGTGAGCTGACCACAGTTGGTGTGCTGCTAAAATTGGTGTCTGTATGTTAGTGAAACTCTCTCCCTCTCAGCGATGCAGTAACTGATCTGGAATGTGTGAACTATTTGAGCTCTTGAGTGAGAGATTAGTTTGGTTTAGCTTGTGACAGCTTCCCACCCTCTAATAAATTGCCAGTGTCTGATGTCCAAATTCTCTTATGCTCAGTGACTGGACAGAGAATGCCAAAGGGCACCCTGGATCAGTGGGGGTTGTGCAGGAGTAGGATTTTACCCTCAGGTGAAAAATTAATGACACGCGACTGTAGTGGACAAATTCCATTGTGAAAGAGAGGCTAACTTGTTAAAGTGGGTAACTTCTGCCTCCTGCCTCCTGCCTCCTGTTTTCCATCCTCTAACTTCAGCTCACAAACTTCTGCTAACTATTTTCTAACCACAACCAAGTCCCATTCACCAGCGACCCCTCTGCTGTTTTGAATCACTGTTTAACTGACATCCAAGTTTCCCCAACAGTGTGGGTTCAATTCTGGCTGAGGTCACCATAAAGGTCTTGCTGCTTTAACCTCTCCCCTTGCTTGAGACATGAGTTCTCTCTCTCTCAGACCAGCCTTATGGTCCTCTAGGACTATGGCAACATTATCTTTTTTGTACAACTAGTGAAACCCTTGATAGATAATATTCATGCAATGCACTTTTTTCTAATTCCCTAGGTCTGTTCTCTCCTCCCAGCCTTCTACTTTCTGTGCTGCTCTAATTTTGATATCCTGAGCATCCCTAATTTTCATCACAACATTTGCGTCCTTGCTTTCAGTTGTTGTGCTCAAGTTAGGAATTTCCTTCCTGACCCCTGACCCCTGCCTCCTGCTTGTGTTTTTTTGTTTTTTTTTTAAAGTGTTCTGTAAAGCCTGCCTCTTAACTAACTGCTTGGTCTTCTACCCAGTATCTCCTCTGGTAGCTTAGTATCACCATTTTTGTTTGGCCATGTGAAGTGCTTTGGGATGTTTTGCTATGTTAAAGGTGCTACATAAATGCATGTTTTATCTGCAGTAGGTGAATGTAGACTTCTCAAGCACTGGGATTGGGGCCTCCCCAGCTCCCAATAAGATGGTGCTAACTCCAATCCCGCTGCTCCATCACCAAGGCTAAATCTGCACCAAAAGGTCAGCTGTGTAGCTTTACTGGGAGAAGAAAGGAAATGCTAGAGAAACTTGGGTTTAGCAGCAGCAATGGAAAGTCATACAGCACGGAAACAGGCTGTTTGGTCGACCCGTCCATGCTGATCAGACATCCCAATCTGACCTAGTCCCATTCGTCAGCATTTCCCTCTAAATCCTTCCTATTCATATACCTATCCAAATGCCTTCTAAATGTTGTTGTAATTGTACCAGCCTGCACCACTTCCTCTGGCAGTTTGTTCCATACACGCACCACCCTCTGCGTGAAAAAGTTACCCCTCTGGTCCCTTGTAAATGTTTTCCCTTTAACCTTAAATCTATGCCCTCTAGTTTTGGACACCCCTACCCTGGGGAAAAGATCATGGGTATCCACCCTATCCATGCCCCTCATGATTTTGTAAAACCTCTATAAGGTTACCCTTCAGTCTCTGCTCCAGTGGAAAGAGAGCCCCAGCCTATTCAGCCTCTCCCTAAACTCAACCCTCCAGTCCCAGCAACAGCCTTTGTAAGTCTTTTCTGAACCCTCTCAAGTTTAACAACATCCTTCCTACAGAAGGGTGACTAGAATTGTACGCAGTATTCCAAAAGTGGCTTCACCAATGTCATGTTGCAGCTGTACAGGACGTTCCCAACTCCTATACTCGATGCACTGACCAATTAAGGGCAAGCATACCAAACGCCGCCTCCACTATCCTGTTTACTTTCTGACTCCACTTTCAAGGAACTATGCACCTGCACCTCCTAGGTCTCTTTGATCGGCTACACACCCCAGGGCCCTACTGTGTACTGTATAAATCCTCCCCTGCTTTGCCTTACCAAAATGTAAGACCTCACATTTATCTAAATTAAACTCCATCTGATTTAAGGTCCTGTTGTACTGAGATAATCTTCACTGACCACTACACCACCTATTTTGGTGTCACGTGCAAATTTACTAACCATGTCTCCTATATTCCTATCCAAATCATTTACATAAATAACGAAAACCAGAAAGAATGGAGTTTTGATTCTGATATAACTCTGTTCAGTTAGACCTGAAATACTCAGCCATTGAGGCAGAACAAAGAACTTTTAAAAATCTATAATCTTGTCTTGGTGAGTACAGGAAAAGCTGTTGGCTAGTTTTTTTGCATCTAGACTCAGGATGCACCTTGAGTTTAACATCTATCTGGGAATGTTACATTCAGGGAGAGCTGTTCAATGAACAGTGAAATCTAGTGTATGATGTTAACTGGTTCCTCCGTTTTTAGTGGGAACCCAAAGTTCTACAATGTGAGAGAGATTTCGAGCGGATCTCCGTAACTATTCGGAAGGAAGTTGCTCGGTTTGAGGTAAGCTGTGCCAAAGGCTTTAATAGAGTCTGCTAAACCTGGCTGTGGCTGTTCTAGATGACTCTAGTCAGCTGGGGATATTGGGGCATTGCCTTGTTGCAGTTGGACCCCTCTTTATATGTTTTAATTCTCCTCTGTACACTTTCAGAAAGAGCAAATCAAGGACTTTAAAAGTCGAATTATTGTGTATTTGGAAACACTTCAGAACTCTCAGCAACAAGTGAGTTAATGCACTGAGAATTTCATCAATCTTAAATCAGCTTGATGCTTGTATCCTGTTCCAGATCTTGTTTAATATGAGAAGCTAGAATCTTGTTACTATAGAACACTTTTAAGTGATAAGAGGGGCTTAAAGGGCTGGAGAGGGATATTTGCCAGATTTTCAGAACGTTAAGCTGTCTGACTGAGAAGTTATTTAATGTGTTAATTACTGCATTGAGTGCAGCTCCTTGGTCTACATTTTACCATCTAGAAGGACAAGGGCAGCAGATACATGGGAACACTGCTACCTGCAAGTTCCCCTCCAAGTCGCTCACCGTTCTGACTTGGAAATATGTCACTGCTCCTTCCATGTCACTGGGTCAAAATCTTGCAAATCTCCCAAAACAGCACAATAGGTCTACCCACACTGCATGGACTGTGTAGCAGCTCACCACCTTCACTAGAGAAATTAAGGATGGACAAGTAACACTGGCCCAGCTGGTGAAGTACCCATCCTTGGTTCATTGTGATATTCCCATGCAATATTTTTAATCTGCTGTTTGTCCCTCCAAGTGTCTATTCATCCTAACATTACAAAATATCACCATTCCTTCATTGTCGCTGGGTCAAAATCCTGGAGCTCCCTTCCTTCCTAACAGTTGTGTGGGTGGTCCTATATCCCCCACCAAAAAAAAAGTACTGCAGCAGTTTTGAGGTCAGCTCTTTGTCACCTTCTTCAGGTCAATTAGGAATGGCAGGAAACACATACCCAGCCAGTAATCCCATGAATTAACCAGTTTGGGGAATAGAGCTGAAAGATTTGAAGAAGCAATTAGATATTGAACATGGGTAAGTAGCAACACTGGTGTAAGCTTGTGGGTTGATTAGATACTTACTCCAGACCTTTTATAATAGTTAAAGGTGAAAGTCTGCAGAACCCTGCACCCCCCCTCCGCCCCGCAAGGAGCTGGTTCATAGAATGTTGAACAGTACAGCACAGTACAGACCCTTTGGCCCATGATGTTGTGCCAACCTATTATCCTACTAAGATCAATCTACCCTGCATACCCTACATTTTACTATCCTCCATGTGCCTATCCAAGAGTCGCTTAAATGCCCCTAATGTATCTGATTCCACTACCACTGCTGGCAGCGCATTCCACACACCCACCACTCTCTGAAGAACCTACCTCTGACATCTCCCCTATACCTTCCTCCAATTGCCTTTAAAATTATGCCCCCTCGTAATAGTCATTTCCGCCCTTTTTGTTCACAAATGGTGACTTAAAGGGTCTCACTTGTGAATGGGCTGTGTGTGAAGTCTTGTGTTGCAGGCAGCTTAGAGGGAATATCAAACTACAGATCAGAAAGAAATATTAATGCATTTAAAAGCTAGGCTTCACTTCCTAGCAGTCCTTGGATTTGTTTTTCTTGCAAATGGATTTGTTTCAATTTACTGTACGTCCTAACAAATACTTTCTGTTGACAGCTCATCAAATACTGGGAAGCTTTCCTGCCAGAAGCAAAAGCCATTGCATAGTGGGATTGAAAATTGAGTGGACACTTGCTGCCTTTTATATTGTACCTCCAGCCTATAATTGAATCTGCAATTTCACCTATGAAAGGGGACACTCTTTAATGGTTGCCCAGTTCTTTCTTGCTCTTGCTATGATAAATTTTGAAGAATTATCTTTAGTTTTCATATTTTCTTATGAATTGACCAGTGGGAAAGCCCCATTGTGATGGAATTTGAGTTGTTTTTTATGCCCATTGCAGATATGGGTTTGGGAGGGGGAGAGGAGGGAGGTGAGTGGAAATATTATCAGAACTTGTTACCACAGCATCCACCTCTCTCTCCTAATGACAAACTCCTGCTGTCTAACAGAACTGCTACTTTTTTGACATGTTAATTTTTTTTAAAAAGAAAATCTGTATTTTCTTCGCCAACCTGAGTTCCACAGATCTGAGAGGACCGAAGAGATTTTGAGGAATCGAGTGATGAGAGCACCATAGTCAAGACTAGGCAGTACAGCCAGCAGTGGAACATCAGACCAGCACCTTTCAGAACTCTGAGCTTTCAAAGCAAAGTACTAACAGTTGGCCTGGGATCTCCAAGCTGCCAGTACTAGTGGCCAAACCACGATTGCCAGTACATGAATAGGGATCAGTGTTTACACATGTCCTTGTTTTTTGAACCTGTATCCATGCTGTTTGTATCGCTTTCCTGCTTGAACATTGCACTAGTACTGTGGTTACATAGCTGCTGCACTAGGATGTGGGAGAAGAGGTGGAGAGGGTCTCCAAGAAATAGATTTGTAGGCAAGTTCATATTGAATACAGTTGAACATAGGAGGGGTCGTGTGAATGTGAGCTGTGGTGTGGTTTGATTAAAGAATTCCACCCTGTTTGTGATCTCCAATGACTCAGCTACTCTGGTTAAGGGAATTGTGACAGGGTTGTCTCTGGCTAAGATGACTACCCATGTATTCCTTATCCGAGCTGAATAACTAGCCCTGTGTTCTATTTTTGATTTTCCACCTTGCAGTGGTTTCCAAGACCATATTTTTATACAAGTGTCAAGGCAGTAAATTACATGCCGTAACTAGAATGAATGGCTCCATCCGAACATAATCTCCTGTGTACTGTGGCCTGATTTAGCTGACCAACACTACTGTCCATGCACATGTTAGTAGTTTCACTTCACCTTGTCCTGTTTTATGAACTGATTGTGAAGTCTAAATACAAAGCATTTTTTGGGTGGGGGGATGGAGGGGAGCAGGATGGAATTTAAGGTTTGAGATTGAGCTTCCATTTTGTCTTTTACCAATGAGATTGTTCTGCACCACTGTTGTAAACGATTTATTATAAACACTGGTGTATTTGACTCTAACTGGTTTATGATACCACAACAAAACCCTTGTCACTTCCCCCTCCATTGTCATTGAATTTCCATAGGTAACCACCCAGTTGTAGGAGTGAGACACTTCCCTGAAACTGTGACCTAACAAAGCCAAGTATCCTTGTCTGCTTTCCTGATTGACAGCCAAAACTGGAAGGCAACAAAAACCTTCTGTTTACATTCCTGTTACCATGTTTATGGCCTGCTCTCCTATATTACTATAGTATTCGAGATAAAATTACTGGTGTCCCTGCACACAATTGATCATCTTTACTCATTATGCACTAAATCATCTTTTTGAGCTTTCAGTTTAATGTACTTTCAGAGGAACTGAGAATTCTCTTTCACGATTTCTTCTTGAGTAGAAAAAAAAAAATCTGTTCCTCGTCTATTTCTGTGACCTCCACTTTCAAATAAAGTTCATAAATGATTTACCAAACCCATTCTAGTTTCTTTGTCAAAGTAATGAGTTTGTGTAACAACCAATATAAGCATTGTCAGTGCAATGTAACAAAGCAGAAAATCCCATGTCTCGGCCAGTCCTGTGTTCACTGGGATGCAACAATCTTGTTTTAGTTCTGGATCAGAAAGGAAATCAGGCAAGGTTCTTGCTTCCAGTATGAGGCTTTTATGTGAAGAATGCAAATGTGAGTTTGACTGCACTTCTCTATCATCCCTTGCTTTAAACTAAGGAAGTACCACGAGAGATTTATCTTGTCCAATTTTGAAGTAATTAATTCTGTTAGGCAGTCTGTCCCACACTCTGCACATTTTTGAGTTCAGTGTGTATTGTCTACAAGATGTTATCAGATCCTCCCAAGCCCATGACCACCTCCGCCTGGGAGGATGAGGGTAGCAGGCGACATGGGGCAATGTGACTTTGGCTCTGCTGCATTAGAATCCTGGATTGCCCACCTCTCAGCACTCTGCACCTTTTTTGGAGTAGAGTGGAGGTGGCATACCACCATTCGAAGGGCATCTGGCTAAGCAATGGACATTCTAGCCTTGCTGGTGATGCCTATACCCTAAGAATGAATAACAAAAATACATTAGACTTTGTTTTGCAGGCAGTTACCTGACCCACAAGGGAGGAATGTTTTGGGGATTTTCCTTCTGGACAGATAAAGGAAGAGTATAGGTGAAGAATAAATTTTGTTGTAGTCACCACACCCTTTACTGTTGACCACTTTATGCACAAATCAAATTAAACTCTTGCAAATCCAATTCTTTTCCTAATTGGAATGTTTTTGTACAGTGACTAGATGTTCCTGTTGCAGATTTGCCATATCCTGCATTACAAGCTCCAAGCAATGTAAATTGGCCATCAAAAAGCATGTTCTAATAGATCCGTTTGGATTTCCAGTGAGCTTTTGTTTCTTGCAAGTTTATTTGTGGAGTCCTGGCTTCGAAGTTTCCTTGTCTGAAAAGCCCTTTTGATTGTTTTATATGCAGTGTTTTCTATCCCTCTCTTTCTCTGCATTAATATAAAAGCTTTCATTGCAGCCAAGGTTGAAAGGGGCTGATGCAGCTCGCAGCTGCTGATGCTTCCTGGGACACGCTGTCCCTGTTCCCACAAAGGAAGTGCATTCGAGAACTGCTTCAATCCTTCTGGCACCCAAGCCACTATTGATCTCCTCTCGTCTCTGTCTGTGGATTGAGATGCTAGATATTAGTCATTGAATCTGATTCAGACTTAGGACAGAATTGATCAAGAAAAGAAGGGGCAAATAATTAATTAGGTGAACAAAGTTCTTAACAATTGCAGGGTAGAGTGGGAATGCAGAAGGAGTGAGTCAGGAGTGCTGTGTATACAGTATCATTAAGTGCCAATAGAGTTTTCATACAGCTGCCTTTGTTAGTGATTGGAAAAGAGAAGTGGACTTTGTCACATCAGCAATCTGGTTAGCTGCTGTAGTAATCTGTGTAATCATCAGGCACCTAACTTCCCTGTCGCTAAGAAAATTAGGAGAAGAGGTTTTTTAAATTTCCCTCTGGAAGTCATTGTCAGATGAGTAAAGACTTCCTGTGTGTTGAGTAATCTTTTCAACTCGTGCATGTTTATTCTGATGTACAGTGTTTGTTTTATTAGTATATGGCCAGCTTACTGAATGGGAGCTAGATTTGGTTTCAGGGTACAACTCTTGCATCGAACACCACTGGCAGTTCTCACTTGAAGAAAGCTTTGCAGATATTTTCTTCCACAGACCTTTTCTGTCACTCGTAATGCTAACATCTTTGTATTATCAATCAAATGGTTTGTACCTCTGCCTTGCAGGGACACAATTGTTATTTAAAGTGGCTGTATGTGAGGCAGATCACCATTCTCTGGTTCCTTGAAGCAGTTTGTGTGTGCCATTGATAAGCCATGAACATTTCACTCCAGAATTGGAAGATGCAAGCAAATTAAACAAAACACAACTGCAGCTGGTGGAAAATCTCAGCATTGTGGAGAGAAAGTCCAGTGATCCTTAAGAATTTATGCAAGATAATTAAAATTTGTTTCTTTTGCTATCGAACAGAAGCTATTTGGAGTTATAGCTGTGTTCCGTGTTTCCCATAATTGACAGCTGCTTGTTCAGCACTACAACCACTTCACTAAAATTATTGTGTATGCTGGAGATCTGAAATGACAACAAAAACTCAGCAGATCTGGCAGTATTAGAGTTCAATTTGATTCTTCATAATAGCTGTCTAGTTAGTGCTGAGTGCTTTGCTTCTGATTCATTAGTTACCCTTACATCACCATACCTGTTGACCTCGATCACAATTAAATGCTAGTTTATTCAGTAAATTGATGAGCACGGGTCCTTTCTAAAATAGTTTTCTTTCCCCAAATTGCAGTGAGATCTGCTTCCTTGGATTTGCCAGTTCTTAATACTTTCCCTTAGTTTATTTAAACTTTCTAAATTTGCAGACTCTTGGATATGGTGAAGTGGCATCACCCTACTCCTCCAGCCTGTGGTTCACTGGATGTGGGTTGCCCCTGCACTTGCCCTATATAGAGTGGAGCTTTGGGCAAATTCTGACTTTCTGGTTTCCTAATCAATCTGTTCACATGTAATTACTCACGTGTGGGGTAAGTGGGACTTGGGTCACCTGGCTCAGAGGTAGGGACCAGTGCCATTGTGCCACCTCTTTTTACCGCCCCTGGGGAGAGGTACAGGGACAGAGCCACACCCCCCCCCCCCCCCCCCCCCCCGGGGACATGTCCGCTACAGGTACGTGCTAACAGAAAAACTGGGTGGATCACCAGTACATTGTTACGAAATACCATAAAAGATGCACTGAAATAGGACTTTGGTTCAGTCAGTCAGGTGTTAACTCTCCACAATAACCAATCTTTTGCATCCTATTTACCTACCCTGTTTCCATATCCATTAATATATTTCAGTCACCTTTCCAATCTAATCTTAAATGACCTTTGTGCTATTTGAAGATCTGCTTCTCATAACTTCATTGCTGGCTAATAAAAAGTCGACTGGTGTTTACTATTCTTTTCAAGAAATCCCCATTTATTTGTTAGTGCTGTTTGATGTCTGCTCTCTTCCTAAGCAACCTTTAAAAGTAGTCTGGGATGATATAATCTGTGGTTTCCACCCACCTCAACCTAAGACCTTTGCATGGTTGGGTATTCTGCTTCTTATAACCTCTGCTGCCTTTCCATCTGCATTCTGAATGTATTTCCCCTTCCATAAATTTGATCAGGGTTTAGTCTGCCTCCAATCCAGGTTTACTCCAGATCCACTCTTTGTTTAAACCTGGCTCAGTCTGGATTTAGTCTGGCATTAGTCCGCTCTAGTCTGGGTCTGGTCCCGGAACAGTGCTGTCTGGGTTTAATCTGGTTGAGTCCACTGCAATCCGGGACGAGTCCGCTCCGGTCCGGCTCTCAGACCGGGATGGGTCGGGTCGAGTCGGGTCCGCTCCGGTCCGGCTCTCGGATCGGGATGGGTCGAGTCGGGTCCGGTCCGGGTCGGGTGAGGCCTGCTCTGGTCCGTGACGAGTCCGCTCCGGCCCAGGTCTGGTCTGGTCCGAGACGGGTCCGGTCCGGTCTGGGTCTAAATCAGGACGAATCCGCTCCGGTCCGGGATGAGTCTGGTCCGGGATAGTACGCTCCAATCCGGGTCTGGTCCGGGATAGTACGCTCCAATCCGGGTCTGGTCCGGGATGAGTCCGCTCCGGTCCGGGTCTGGTCCGGGATGAGTCCGCTCTGGTCCGGGACGAGTCTGGTCCGGGGTAAGTCCGCTCCGGTTTGTGTTTAAAGCAGCTCCAGGAGGCGGGGCCGGTTACTGTCGGAGCTCGGAGCGGGGGAGCGGGATGATCCAGGTCCGCATCCCGAGTATCGGCCAAGGGGCGCGCCCCCCCCCCCCCCAAACCCCCGGGGACAGAGCCAGAGCCACCCTCCACCCGCTTGGGGACAGGGACCCTCCCGACTCCCCCGGGGACAGGGACAGAGCCACCCCCCACCCCCCCGGGGACAGGGACCGGGACCGGGACCGGGACCCTCCCGACTCCCCCGGGGACAGGGATGTGTCCTCCGTCTTGATCCCCGTTCTGGGGCTGATTATCCGAAACTTGTGCTAAACGGGCCGCCTGTTTGCCGCTTTAACGGGAGTTTCTCGGGAAGCTGCGGTGGGCTATTTGGCCACGGAGATCCTCACCTCCGTTTTCTCTTTGCTTCCCATAATCCCCACACAGTGCCGTCTCGTTGGGGCGTTGAGGGGTGGGGGTAGCGGACTGTGTCCACCTCAACCCCCACCCTGAGTCTCAGCCCTGACCAGCTATGTGTGTCTGTGTGTGTCTGTGTGTGTGTGTGTGTGTGTCTCTCTCTCTGTTGGTGCTATGTTTCGGGTCATGTCATGTGAAGGGTCTGGGTGAATATTTCTATCTCTAGGACTGTTCAGGATTGAAGAGAATTGGATAAGGTGCTGGGAGAAGAGTTCTGAAGAAGGGATGTATCGTACCCAAAATGTTTTAACTGTTTCTCTCCGCAGAGCTGGTGCCAGACCTGCTGAGTTTCTCCAAAGTGCTGTGTTTGTTACAGATTTTCAGCATCCCAAGTATTTTGCTTTGATTGGATTGGTGATGGTTCTGCACTGGCGAAAAGATGGGAGCAGCAACACAGATTGGGAAGATTCTAGACTGAGTAGGATTAGAGATCAACAGGTGTCATTAGAACAAAAGGCAGAGGGAGTGGGATAATTGGTTCAAGTCAAATGAAGTAGATCCTGAATAGGTGTTAATAGCAGAGTGAATGACATCTCCATGAAACCAAGGGAGTCGGACAGATGGGGATAGGGTTGGATGGTTTGGGGTTGGCTATTGTTGAACCCATGTCTCCGAAAATGGGGTGCTGCTCCCCTAGTTTGCACTGAGCTTCTCTAGAACACAGGAGGGGCCCAGGAGAGGAATGTGAATGTGAGAGCAAGAAGGGAAATTTAACAGCAAGTGATTGGCAGCTCAGGGTGATGTTTGCGGACAAGGCAAAGGTGAGAGGGTTAAAATCGGCTGGGCATAATGTCTATCTCACGTCCTTTTTACAAAGTGTAAAGATTTGGTAAGAGCACTTTGAGATGGATTGTGATTCCACACGCCCTGGATTTCTACCAGGGTGAAAACTTCAGTGTCTATCCTGGGCAACAGAGGGTTTACATCGGGGAAACCAAGCGGAGACTCGGGGACCGCTTTGCAGAACACCTACTCTCGGTTCGCAACAAACAACTGCACCTCCCAGTCGCGAACCATTTCAACTCCCCCTCCCATCCCTCAGACGACATGTCCATCCTGGGCCTCCTGCAGTGCCACAACGATGCCACCCGAAGGTTGCAGGAACAGCAACTCATATTCCGCTTGGGAACCCTGCAGCCCAATGGTATCAATGTGGATTTCACAAGCTTCAAAATCTCCCCTCCCCCTACCGCATCCCAAAACCAGTCCAGCTCGTCCCTGCCTCCCTAACCTGTTCTTCCTCCCACCTATCCCCTCCTCCCACCTCAAGCCGCACCTCCATCTCCTACCGACC